>NW_027361702.1:18460000-18895000 GCF_039654945.1 Dendrobates tinctorius
CGGAGTCACGCACACACACTGCCTTTGTATAGATTTGACCATAATCAAACAGCAGATATAAGATACTGTTTGACAAGCGGACAGCTCTATACTGTGTATGTGTGGAAAATTTTAAATCTCTGTCTATTTTTCTACGGAGTCACACACACGCTGTCTCTGTATAGATTTGACCATAATCACACAGCAGATATATGATACTGTTTGAGAAGTGGACAGCTCTATACGGTGTATGGAAATATTGAAATGTCTGTATATGCATTTACGGAGTCTCACACACACACGCTGTCTCTGTATAGATATGACCACAATATAAACAGCAGATATATCATACTGTTTGAGAAGCGGACAGCTCTATACGGTGTATGTATGGAAAATTTAAAATCTCTGTGTATTTTTTTACGGAGTCACACACAGATAGCATTTATATGTCCATTATACCAGCCGGTACACGGTAGTGTGTGAGGAGCGTACACCTCTATACGGTGTGTGAAAAAATGAACACTGTAACTGTGCAGAAAATCAGAATAAAAGTTTTTTTGATTTGAAAAAAGCAGTCTGCACAGCAGTGAGCACACAGCAATGCAGCTATCAGGTAGCCTTAAAAGGCAGCCTAATAACCACCAGTGCTGCTGCACACACAAAAATCCTCCCCTGTCACTGCACACTAACTGTACAGTTGAAATCGCTATCAGAAAAAGCACAGATTTTTTTTCTTTGTTGCCTAATGCTCTCCCTATTGAGAATCAGCGGCAGCAACCTCTCCCTATCCTAAGATCGGCAGAAGTATAATGGCGGTCGGCGGTCAGGGCTTTTATAGCCACTGTGACGCCACACAAAGCAAGCCAATCACACGATTGCCCTTCTCTAAGATGGTGGTGGCCACTGCCCAGAGTGTGCATCCTTGATGATTGACTGAGAAATGGCGCTGGAAGCATTATGGGAAGCGCGACTTTGGCGCGCGGGTCGGCAACCTCATGGCCGACCTCACACTATGGCCGGGTTTCGATCTGCGAAACCAGACTTTATCAATAGTCGGAGACTTGTGAATTTGACCGACCCGTTTCGCTCAACTCTAGTTATGGCTTGTTTGCTATCATTGTTCGGAAAGGGTAGGTGATGCAAATTTCCCAGCTTTATAAAAACCCAGCCTCCTCAAACCTTGTGCAAAAAAACATCAGCCATAGATTCTTATAAGCAGCTGCCTAGCACTCTGAAAGTGAAAATGGTAGAGGCACATGAAGCAGGAGAAGGCTATAAGAAGATAGCAAAGTGTTTTCAAGTTCCCCTTTACTCAGTTTTAAATGTAATAAAGAAACTGCAGTTAACAGGAACATTGGAGGTCAAGATAAGGTCTGGAAGACCAAGTAAAATTTCAACAAGAGTTGCTTGCAGGATTTCTAGAGAGGTAAATCAGAACCTCAACTTGACTGCATAAGACCTTAAGAAAGATTTAGCAGACTCTGGAGTTGTGGCACATTGTTCTACTGTTCAGAGATATCTGCACAATTAAGGCCTTCATGGAAGAGTTATCAGAAAAAAACTATCCTGCATCCTTCTTATAAAATTCAGCATCAGAATTATGAAAAAGAACATCTAAACATGTCTGATGCATTTTGGAAATAATTCCTGTGAAGAGATGAGGTTAAAATAGAACTCTTTAGGCGCAATGATCAAAGTTATGTGTGGAGAAAAAAGGGTACAGAATTTCAGGAAAAGAACATCTTGTCAACCATTAAAAATGGGGGTGGGGTGGATCAATCATGCTTTGGGGTTGTCTTGCAGCCAATGACACTGGGAACATTTCATGGGTAGAGGGAAAAATGAATTTAATGAAATGTCTACAATTTATTGATGTAAGTTTAACACCATCTGTAAAAAAAGCTGAAGTTGAAAAGAGGATTGCTTCTACAAATGGATAATGATCATAAATGCACATCAAAATCCAAAATAGGCTACCTCAAAAGGCGCAAGCTGAAGGTTTTACAATGGCCCTCACAGTCCTCTAATCTGAACATTATTGAAAATCTGATACTAAACCTAAAAAGAGCAGTGCATGCAAGATGACCCAGGAATCTCACAGAATTGGAAGAATTTTCTAAGGAAGATTGAATGAAAGTCCCTCTTTTAAGAATTGAAAGAATCTTGGCTGGCTACAAAAAGCATTTCCAAGCTGACCAAACTTTTACATGCCTCTGTATTTTGGTTTCATTCTATAACTTTTAAGTCAGTTCCATAAAAAAAAAAATAAAAAATAATTCCCAAAAAACACACAAAGTGTTGGATTGCCTCTTCCACCTACATCGCCACTTCCACTTCTTCCTCCACTTGGACCTAGTCCTTCTGGTTATAGTTTGCAAGTTTTAGTTTTGTTAATTCTGTTTTTTTAATTATTATTGGTCTCCCACTGGCCAGCGCGCATTACTGCGTGTGACAGCGAGAGACCAACGATCAGCGACGCTGGGAGCTGGTTTCCAATGTAAACAGCGGGTATCTAAGAGCCACGCGGCTCTTAGTTACCCGCTGTTTACATTGGAAGCCAGCTTGCTCGCTGGTCCTGATCGCTGGTGGGGCTGTCTATGTGACAGCTCACCAACGATCAGCTATCTATGTCCCAGCGATCCCATCCATGTCGGATCGTTGATGGGATCGCTGGGACATTGATGCGTGTAATGGGGCCTTTAAGACATCTGGGGACATCACAATAGTCATGAATTCCAATGGACTGACACTTCACCTGACTCCTACTGTGATTGCTTTAATCCTGAGATCAAAATAAATCTATGGCTGTATTGACAACAAAACAAATGTATTTTGTGTATGTATTCCAGTGCCTAGGTTTACAGTAGTTATGGTTGTTTTAAGGTATAGCGAAGGTCCATCCCATGTCCAAAAGTCATGGCCTGCAGAGATGAGAGATTGCATATTGAGGAAATGTTCCTACAATGACAGAATTTTATAAAACTTAGCAGGTAAGATAAGAAGGCTCTCAAGCAAATAGTAGGGCATGTGAGTGTGGCAGAAGGCCAAAAAAGGAAGAGAAATGCTAACCTCTTGATGAAACTTTCATGGCCCTGTAAGATGCCACAAAGATGACCTGCTGATTAGAGCAAGCTCACTCCAGACAAGTGGAACATATGACCTTTTCCTGTGATCCTTTGGTGACTATCTACAGTACTGCTTGAAAAAATTTGAGCCATTCAGAATTTTCCATATTTCTGCTTAAATTTGACCTAAATCTACATTACATTTTTTACATATCCTAAAAGTTGAACAAGAAAACCAAATCAAACAAATGAGTTAGAAATATCAGACCTACTGAATAAATTGATCCAATCTCACCTGTTTGTAAGAAGCAAAAGTATGTGAATCTTTGCTTTCAGTATTTGGTGTGACGTCGTATGGAAGCAATAACTGCATCTAAACATTTTCAGTCCAGCACATCGGCTTGGATGAATTTTAGCTTCCATAGAAAAAAAGATTCAACTCTGTTATGTTGGTGAGTTTTCTTCCACGGACTGATCACTTCTGGTCTTTCCACAACATTTCTATGGGATTAAGGTCAGGACTTTACAAAACTTTATTCTTCTTTAACCAATCTTTCATAGAATGGCTTATGTGCTTTAGGTCATTGCTTTGCTGCAGGACCCACGTTCTCTTGAACCTCAGCTCATGGATAGATATCCTGACAATTTTCTTTTAAAATTTGATACATCATTCAAAATGAATTGTTTCATCAATAATGGCAGCTGCCATGTCCCAGATGTAGCCTGAGAGGCTCAAACCATAATACAATACTTCCACCACCGTATTTCACATATGGCATGAGGTTTTCAGTTGTAATGTGATTTTCTTTCTCCAGTTACAATGCTTCTCAGTTAAACAAGAAAGCACTAATTTCATCTTGTCATCTTGTCCAATTAATTCTAGTAGCCTTCTATCTTATCCATGTGACCTTTAGCAAACTGCATAAGAACAGCAATGACCTTTTTGGAGAGCAGTGGCTTTCTCCTTGCAATCCTGCTGTACACACCAGAGTTGTTCAGTGTTATCTTGATGGTCAAGTCATGAACATTAACTTTAGCTAATATAAGAAAGACATTTAGTTGCTTAGAGGTTATCTTGAGTTCTTTTGTGACCTCACACACTATTTATATGTTTTATTCTTGGAGTCATCGTCATTGATCTACCAATCCTGGGGAGGGTACTAATGGTCTTGACTTTTTTACATTTGCACGCAATCTGCCAGACTGTAAAACTGTGGAGTCCAAGCTCTTTAGAAATGGTTTTATGACTTTTTCCAGTCTGATAGAATCAACATTATTTTAAGATTGTCAGAAATCTCCTTTGTTCATGCTAAGATACACTTCCACAAACATGTTGTGAAAATAAGGCTTTGATACGTCCCTGTTCTTTAAATAAAATAGGTCACCCACTCACACCTAATTGTCATCCCATTGATTAAAAAGACCAGACTCTAATTTCACTTTCAAATGATCTACCAATCGTAAAGGTTTGCAAATATTTACCACTCACAGACATATGACTTTGGATCATTTTGCTCAATAGAAAAATGACAAATTCAAATATTTTTGTCTCATTTGTCTGATTCGGTTCTCTTTATCTAATTTTAGGACTTGTGTGAAACTGGCATATTTTTAGATCAAATGTATGCAGAAATAAGAAAAAAGTGTTCGCAAACTCTCAAGCACCACTGTAAATGAAGGCCATAGGGTTTCTGCCTGTCATTATTTTATCACCATATCATCAATCTGTTGGTTACAGATAGTTTGATAAATAAATGCCACGTTAGGGCTATAGGATGTTATATTGTCTTCTCATGCTCATCTTTTAGCCATATTGAAGATTTTCTCAATAGACTATGGTTATTCCTGAATAACATTCCATATCTTCAAGTCATATGTAGACAGATTCAGGAATGGGTAAAATTGGTGCTATCTGTGCAGCTGCCACAGTAACTCAAGAGGTTAAGGGGCCAATGCCACCTCCAAAGCAGGTGGAATTATGCATTATGATGAGCTTTTGGACTGCAAAGGGCCCATTTACTATTCTAGACAAGGGGTCCCTCTTGTCAGTGGACAGATTGACTATAATTTACCTGTCTTTAAATGCATGAAATGTAACAGTTCAATAAAAAAGTCAGCTATAACAACATACAGAATATGGATACTTGATGCAAATGTAACCACAGAAACCCTCCTATGATTCATTCCAGATGTCTACAAAGATATACATCTTTCCTGTATCATACATTGTGTTTGTAATTTGTGTTTCTCAGGACAAAAATTTGGATACCCATGTGGAATTAGTTGTACTTACAGAAGTTTGTTGTTATAGCCGTCTTTAGTTTGCCCTTTCTGTAAGGGGCAGTAATTAACAAGATCATTTACATTAACTGGCCCGGGGTAACAACGCTGATGCTGCATCCAATTCACACCCCTTGTTTGACCTTTGGCTTTTTTTTATTGTATCGTCCTTCTCTTTTTTCTTCATATTAGTATAGTAGTAATAGCATGTTATACTAAACCAGTATAGTGTCTACATGAGGAGTCCACATGGGGATAAAGCTCCTCCATGACTTGCTAATTTAAAATAGTTTGTTTTGCTAGTAATGTAAAGCCCAGAATATTGATTCTTTTTACTTCTTTTTCTGATTACACAGTGTCAGAGTGTTTGGACACAACCTTAGCTGTTAAAGGAAATTGACAGCATCATATACTCTTCCAAACTATCTAAATGGTCTTGTTATTCTCTAAAAGATAGTTTTATCTATACATTTATGTATCCAACATATTTACACTTATTGAAAACCATTGTTCTAATTAATCTAAAAACGAGACTACCGTATATACTCGTGTATAAGCCGACCCCCCTAATTTTGCCACAAAAAAACTGGGAAAACTGATTGACTCGAGTATAAGCCTAGGGTGGAAAATGCAGCAGCTACTGGTAAATTTCAAAAATAAAAATAGATACCAATAAAAGTAAAATTAATTGAGACATCAGTAGGTTAAATGCTTTTGAATATCCATATTGAATCAGGAGCCCCATATAATGCTCCATACAGTTCATGATGGCCCCATAAGATGCTCAATACAAAATACACCCCATATAATGCTGCAAAAAGGTTAATAATGGCCCCATAAGATGCTCCATACAAAATACATGTGAAAGCCATGGCAAAGACAAATTCATAAGGGTTCCAGTACATTTCACAGAAATTCTCCAGCATTTCACCAGTTAAACTGAAGGAAGGGGTATTTGTTGGTCCTCAGATCAGAGAGCTTGTGAGAGATAATATGTTTGAAAGAATTCTAAATGAGAAGGAATTGACTTCTTGGAAAAGCTTCAAGTGGATCTGTGAAAACTTCTTAGAAAAACAACAATCTCCAGAATATGTTGAAGGTGTTGAGGAACTGCTAAATGCATGCCAGTGTCTTGGATGTCTCATGTCTCTGAAAATGCACTTTTTGCATTCACATTTAGAGTTCTTCCCTCAAAATCTTGGGGATGTAAGCGATGAACAAGGCGAGCGGTTTCACTAGGACATTAAAATAATGGAACACCGCTAACAGGGTTTTTGGAATGACTTAACGATGGCAGATTACTGTTGAATGTTATATAGGGACAACCTTGAAAAATCATATCAGCTACAGTCTAATGTCAAGCACTTTTAATTTCTGTTCATATTTTGGTTTCTATTTTGCATGTGAAATTATTTTGGTTCAATAAAAACTGTTTTGTAAGGTGAGGCATTTTTTCTGATAAGTGGATTACTGTTTTCTTATTGTCGCCAGTGTATTTCCTATACCTTGTAATAATGATGCTGCTCCATGGAAACTATACGTGCTACAGAAAAACTATATACATTTTTTAAATCAGGACAAAAATATGATTCAGAAAAGAACAAAGTTACCTGTGATGATTACAAAAAATAATTTTTGTAGACCTGTGAAAAATGACGTAGGGCACCCCCTTTTTTTCATAACCAGCCAAGATAGCAGAGAGCTGCAGGCTTTTATTATCAGGCTGGAAAGGTCTTTAGTTATTAGGCCCTTCCCAAGCTAAAAATACAAGTATACAGCCATCCCAGAATTGGCACATCACATGAGATGTGCCAATTCTGGCACTTTGCCTGACTTTTCCAGGTTGCCCTGATTTGGTAGCAATCGGGGTTATGGTAGTTGGGATTGATGACAGCTGTGATCTATCAAAAATCACAGCTGCCACCAACGCTTAGGGCAAGAAATGGAGAGGTATGTATCAGACACCCCATTATTAACCCTGTAATAAAAAATAAAAGCACAGAGAAAGAAACACTTTATTTGAATAAAGACTCCTCTGCACCATCCCTTGTTTATGATTTATAAAAAAAAATAAAAAAAATGCCATGCAAGTCCAAAGTAATCCAACACATCCGAACTAGTCCAGAAAAGGACACCTGAAAGACATAAAAAGACAGAAATAAAGACAATAAACAGTCCCTCATTCACCAATTTATTACCCAAAATGTTGCCGCTCAGGTCCGATGAAGTCCACATACTCCAATTTCTTCAGCATCTGTGAATAGCAGTAATGTGACCATTATTCATAGGCACGGGGTAGTTACATCAGTGTTATTCATTGTCGCCAAGTTTCGCTGATCGTAGTGTCCAGAATGCTAGTATTACTGATTGTAGGGCCACTGCCACAGGAATGGTGAAGAAGGATATTTTTTCGCTTTTTAATTTTACCTTATATACAATTCCTTATACAGAAAATAATGTTTCTTAACATTTTTTTCCTGTAAAATCCATTTTATCTTCTGTTTTGTATGTTTTATTGTCACTCTATAAAAGTGAAGTAATACTCTGACAACATTGTTTCCAGCAGAGACCTGGGAGTCAGAGATGCACCTAGGCGTCTTCCACATGCTGTCCCAAATCCTTTTGAGCACTGTTTCCATCCATTTCAACAATTTTCCTGCTTCCCCAAGCCTCCAGGTAGGGTCTTCCTGAAAAATGCACGAGTTTTCCAATGACATCCATTATACTCAGTACTTGAGTCGAGTCAGGCCGAGCATCTGACCTGCTTGATTCAGCATCATTAATAGTAATGTATTTTCTATCCTCTCATTTAGGGATGAGAAAACCTGAACTTGGACTTCTTAGTGTATGTCTGTTTTCCTGTTCGGGTCCAGAAGTCTAATAAAAGTCTTTGAAAGGCTGCAGTGCACTCAATCAACAAACTTTAAGGCTGTGGGCACTTCCGGATCCATCACAGCCATGTCAAATAATGACATTGTCACGCTGCCACTTCATCCTCACCTGACCTCCACTCCCGCGCCGCAGCCCCCCGCCGTCCAACAGCCTTGGCGGCCCCTTTCGGACAGGTCCGCGGCCGACGGGGTCTCTGCATGCAATGCGCATGAGCCATAGACCGTGGCCGCGCCTCCCTCCTGTTACTTGTGCTCTGGCAATGCCCTGACTCGGAAGCACTGACGGACCAATGGCAGACCAGACAGGGGCATATCAGGCCGTTCCCCCTTGAGGGAGGCACCTGATCATTGTGTTTGCTAGCACACTAGGCTCTGCTTCCTTGTGCACTCTCTGCAGCCTCGCAGTCCTGTCTTCCCTGTTTCCTGCAGCAGCACCGCAGTCCTGTATTCCGTGGGTCCCGCTATCTATGCTCCAGTCCTACTATAGTCCTGCCTCCTGTGTTCCTGCTCCGTTCTGATATCTATGCTCCTGTCCTACAGTCCTATTCCAGTCCAGCCTCCCGTGTTCCTTCTCCATTCTGCTGTCTATGCTCCAGTCCCGCAGTCCTACTCCGGTCCTGTCTCCAGTGATCCTGCTCTGTCCTGCTATCTATGCTCCAGTCCTGCATTCCTACTCCGGTCCTGTCTCCAGTGATCCTGCTCTGTCCTGCTGTGTATGCTCCAGTCCCACAGTCCTACTCCGGTCCTATATCCTACAGTCTCGTGCTCCTACTCCAGTCCGATCTGAGCCGCCCCTCTCGGTACCAGCTATCATGGTACCCGAACCCCTGCGCCTGCTCCTAATGATCCCTGTATATCGGTGGGCTCCACCTGGCAGCTCGCCCGGGGCCCCTCGGTGCCATGGTCCAGAGGGTCCACTCCTGGAGATTTTCCTCACCTGACCAGCAGAGGTAACAGACATGGCTGTGATTGTCCACACATTTAAAATAAATAAAAAGAAAAAGAAAGTGATTTGCAGTTCTCTTCCTTTTTAAAGCCTGCTGAGGGAAAACAGACAGCTGGAGGCTAGCATTTTTAATCTGGGATAAGTCCAATATCCATGGAGCTCCCAGTCTATTAATATAAGCCCACAGCTGTCTGATTTGCCTTTACTGGTTATTAAAAATAGGATGGACCCTAAAAAAATGGGTTGGGGCCCCCCTAATTTTGAATAACTAGCTGAAGCAAAGCAAACAGCTGCAGGCTGATACTAATCAGCTGGTAAAGCACCATGTATATTGACACCCTCCCAGCCTAATAACAATAGCCCTCAGCCACCCCAGAAATGGCGCATCTATTAGATGCTCCACTTATGGAGCTTATACTCAGCTCTGTCTGCTTGCCCTGGTGGGTTGGCAAGTGGGGTAATAGTTTATCGGTTTAATTTCAGCTGTGCAATGTCCACTGAATCAAGCCCAGAGGTTAGTAATGGTGTCTATCAAACACCCCACGTCAAAGTAATAAAGACACACACAAAAAAGTCCTTAAATTGTCTATCCACATTTGTTTGCAGGGCAATTGACTTACTCTTACCCCCATTTTTTTTCTCTTTGCAGCCCCCTAGCCCTTACTGCCACCAGTTTACAGCCATTTTACAGCACCAAAGTTCTGGTCTCCATTGAATTCTGCTGGGTTCAGGGTCAAGTTCAGGGTAAAGTTTGGACCTGAACCAAATTTTTAACTCTAGTTCAGTCGAACCTGCCAAACCTGAACTTGCACTGGTTCGCTCATTACTAGAGTTGAGCGAAACAGGTCGAAAAAATTCAAAAGTCGCCGACTTTTGGCAAAGTCGGGTTTCATGAAACGAAACCCGACCCTAGGATGAGGTCGGCCACGAGGTCGGCGACTTACGCGCCAAAGTCGCGTTTCAAAAGTTTGTTTTGCGCTCTTTTTCAGCCAATCAGGATCCACGGACACTGTGGGCAACGTGATGACATAGGCACGGGTCACCACCATCTTTCAGAAGGGCATGCAAGTGATTGGCTTGCTTTGGTGGGCGTCACAGGGGGTATAAAAGGGCGTGCACGCCGACCGCCATCTTACTTCTGCCGATCTTAGTATAGGGAGAGGTTGCTGCTGATTCTGTAGGGAGAGCGTTAGGCAGGGAAGAAGACAAAAAAACTGCTTCTGCTGCTAGCGATTTGGCCTGCACAACACACAAGTCACTGTGTGTGCAGTGCAAGGGGAGGCTATATTGTGGTGTATCAGTGGTGTTGGTTGTTGGGCTGCCTTTTAAGGCTTCCTGACACGCTGGCATTGCTGTTTACCCACTGCTCCGCAAACTGCTTTTTTAAAAGCAATCCAATCTCCCTTATCCTCTCGTCACTTTGGTCACAGGCAGCTGTGCCATCGAGCGTGTCACATAGCGCTCAGATATCAGTGGGCCTCACACCATCCACAAGTGTCCAGTGTCCAAAAGTGTACGCAGAGATTCAAAATCTCCATTATCCTCTCGTCACTTTGGTCACAGGCAACTGTGCCATCGAGCGTGTCACATAGCGCTCAGATATCAGTGGGCCTCACACCATCCACAAGTGTCCAGTGTCCAAAAGTGTACGCAGAGTTTCAAAATCTCCATTATCCTCTCGTCACTTTGGTCACAGGCAGCTGTGCCATCGAGCGTGTCACATAGCGCTCAGATATCAGTGGGCCTCACACCATCCACAAGTGTCCTGTGTCCAAAAGTGTACGCAGTGATTCAAAATCTCCATTATCCTCTCGTCACTTTGGTCACAGGCAGCTGTGCCATCGAGCGTGTCACATAGCGCTCAGATATCAGTGGGCCTCACACAATCCACAAGTGTCCACTGTCCACAAGTGTGTGCAGAAATTCTAAAACTCCCCTGTCCTATAGACACCTTGTACCTTGTTTTACATTACTATATAGTTTGTTGGATTTTGTCTACATTTCTACCAAAAATGAGGAAGGCTGGTGGAAGAGGCCGTGGAATTGGGCGGGGGTTGGCAGCTGGTAATGATGGTGTTGGTGGTGGATCTGATGGTATGGCAAGAGCAAAATAGGACCGAATGCAGGAGGTGCTGACCCTGCGTCATCGTCTGGCTACATAAGGCCTCGAACGCTTAGTTTTCTAGGAGTTGGCAAACCGCTTTTAAAGGCAGAGCATCAGGAAAAAGTTTTGTCTTACATTGCTGACTCAGCCTCCAGCTCTATCGCCTCCTCTTCTTCAGTTGTAAAAAGTAAAAGCACTGAGTCGTCATTGGAGGCTCATGTTCATGAACCACACCTTTCCTTGTGTCCTTCACCCCAACCAAGATTGAAGGATGACGCAGGCCATACTACTGATTACTCCATGGAGCTGTTTTCACATACCATGCCTGGATTATCAAGTGAAATGGTGAATTACCCAGGCCAAGATGAATCTGACATGGAGTGCACTGATGCACAGCCGCTGATGGATGATTCTGCTGGTACATTCACTCAGAGCACTACATTGTCCTCGCAGTGTACAGAGCCAGATTCTGACCCTGATGAGACTCAGGTGCCCCTTCCCGCACACTATACCACCATACACGGTGACACAGAGGAAGGTGCACATGACATAGAAGAGGAGGTGATGGATGACCCAGTTGTTGACCCAGATTGGCATCCATTGGGGGAAGAGGGTGCTGCTTCCAATAGCTCAGATGAGGAGCATCCACAGCAGACATCGACATCGCAACAGCTGTTATCTGGCAGGCCCGGAGCACTCCAAAGACAGGTTCCAAACATCAAAAGAGTTGCTGGACAGCTTGTCCAGAGGGTCAAAAGATCACAGCGTGCTAGGCCGCAAAATGTCTGCCAAAGTAGGAAGAGTGCAGTGTGGCACTTTTTTGAACAAAATCCTCATGATCAGGCCAAGGTTATCTGTAAGAAGTGCGCAAAGACCTTTAGCCGAGGGAAAAATCTGAAAAATTTGAATACCAGTTGCATGCTTAGACATTTAACCAGCATGCACTTGCAAGCGTGGACACAACACCAAACCTCAAGTGCCACATGTGCAACTGATCACAACGAAGGTAGTCAGCAACGCTACATTGTTTCCCCCACTGTAAGCCCACCGGTTAGCACAGCAGCAAATGTTGAGGTGTCGTTGCAAGGCCACAGCAGTCAGGGAATCCCACTGTTATATCAACGAAAGACTGATTCTAGGCCATCAGAAAGAACACCAACTCCATCACCATCATCAACCCTCTCTCAGTCCGCCCTGTCCACCGCTACTTCCACCATATGCAGCTCTCAAGTCCAGCTCACCCTCCCAGACACTATGAGTAGGTCAAGAAAGTACTCAGTCTCTCATCCGCGTACACTGGGTTTGAACGCCCACATTGCCAAACTAATCTCGTTTGAGATGATGCCCTTTCGGTTGGTGGAAAGCACAGCTTTCCGCGAACTCATGGCCTATGCAGTACCACGCTATGACCTACCCAGTCGCCACTTCTTCTCTCGCAAAGCCATCCCAGCCCTCCACCATCATGTGAAAGACCGCATTGTCCATGCACTCAAGCAGTCAGTGAGCGGAAAGGTGCACCTCACAACTGATGCATAGTCCAGTCGGCATGGCCAGGGCCGTTACGTGTCCATCACTGCGCACTGGGTTAATGTGGTGGATGCAGGGTCCACAGGGGACATCGGTGGTGGGACAGTGCTGCCTAGCCCACGGTATAGGAAACAGTTGGCTGTAGGCGTTCGACCCTCCTCCTCCTCCTCCTCCTCCAGAAGCGAAAGCTCGTCCACAGAGCGCAGTCGTACGAGCACTCCATCTGCAGCTGCCACTGTTGCACACGATGTGTCCCCCTATCGAGCAGCTAGTGGAAAGCGTCAGCAGGCTGTGTTGCAGATGATGTGTTTGGGCGACAGACACACCGCCGAGGTGCTGGCCGAGTACTTGAAGCGACAAATTGAGTCATGGCTGGGCAGTGTACATCTTGAGGCAGGCAAGGTAGTTAGTGATAACGGCCGTAATTTTGTGGCAGCCATAGCCCTTTCAAAACTCAGCCACATACCTTGCTTGGCTCACACCTTGAACCTGGTGGTGCAGTGCTTCCTCAAAAATTATCCGGAGTTAACAGCCCTGCTCCAGAAGGTGCGAAGACTGTGCGCGCACATCCGCCGGTCGCCTGTACACTCCGTTCGTATGCAGAAGCTGCAGCGATTGCTCCACCTTCCCAACCACCGCCTCATTATCGACATTGCAACAAGATGGAACTCCACCCTGCACATGGTGGAGCGGCTGTGCGAGCAGAGGCAGGCCATAATGCATTTGTGGGAGGATACACGGCCAGGCACTTTGAGAGCAGACATGGAGTTGACAGGCGTGCAGTGGTCGAAGCTGAAAGACCTTTGTAAAGTCCTTCAGTGTTTTGAGGAATGCACACGGCTGGTAAGCGCAGACGACGCCACCCTAAGCATGAGCATCCCACTTATGTGTCTGCTCATGCAAACTTTGACGCACCTTAAGGAGCAGGCGTCTGCAGCCAATGTTGATGAGGAGGAAGAGGAGAATTGAATCCTTGATGACATTCAGCCATTGTCTGCTCAGGGACCTCTCCTGGACGAGGTGGAGGAAGAAGAGGAGGAGGAGGAGGAGGATGATGGGGATGATTACTTAGGGGAGGAGAATGCATCTCGTGGGGCAAGTGAAAATGTTGGCGTGGCAAGGTCTGGTACAGGGTTTGTGCGTGACTGGAGGGATGTGGATTTGCCAGAAAGTGCTCCTCCACCCAGCACTCGCAGTGCATCATTGACACCGGGAACATTGGCCCACATGTCAGATTATGCCTTGCGGATCCTAAAAAGGGACCCCCGCATTGCCAAAATGATGAACGATGACGACTACTGGTTGGCCAGCATCCTGGATCCACGCTATAAAGGCAAATTACAAAACATCATGCCACAGGAGAACCTTGACCTAATATTGGCTAATAAACAAGCAACTCTGGTAAATCGGTTGCTTGAGGCATTCCCAGCACACAGCAGCGGTGATGGTTCTCACAAGAGCCGTACGGGCCGGGGGCAGCTTGGCAGAGGTGTTCGTGGTGCACACAGCAGAAGTGGCGTTGGAGACAGGGGTTTCATGACAATGTTGTGGACTGATTTTTCAAATACCGCTCACACAACTGGTAATACTGCATCGATGGAAAGTGACAGGAGACAGCAGTTGTCAACTATGGTTACAAACTACTTTTCCTCCCATATCGATGTTCTCCCACACAGGTCATTCCCCTTTGACTATTGGGCCGCTAAACTGGACACCTGGCCTGAATTGGCCCAATATGCCTTACAGGAGCTCGCTTGCCCAGCTGCAAGTGTGCTATCGGAAAGAGTCTTCAGTGCAGCTGGATCAATCCTGACAGAAAAAAGGACCCGTCTGTCAACCCAAAATGTGGATGATCTAACCTTCATTAAAATGAACCACGCATGGGTTTCCAAGGATTTTGTCCCACCTTCCCCTGATGACACATAGGGTGACAGAAAAATGGCTTGCTTTGGTCCACCTCTTCCTGGTACTTCACCTATTTCGCCTTTTGCATCAGCTGAATGTCCAACATCAACATATGCCACTTTCTAAAACTCCCTAACTGTGCTGCCTCCCCCCCCATGGCCGGGGTCACCACCTACCGCACGACACCGTGCGAGTGCCGTTGCCCTGGACAGGTGGGTAGGCCGACTCTTGGGCGCGGGCACTGGCACAGGGTCCCTCATAGTGCAATCAAGTGTCTCTGACGGTGGTGGTGCACACCTGCCGTCAGACACACCGCTGTACTATGAGGGGCCCAGTGCCAGTACCGACGCCCACGAGTGGGCCCCCCTTGCTTGGCCAGGGCCCCAGCATTTGCAATCTTTACCTCTCCCTGCTCCTCCGCTGTGTAATCTGGGCCGTCAAATCCATACTGTGCCTGACACCGTCTGAGCCTGCCTCCTGAGACATATATTTTGAATGTGTACGCTATCCATACATGTTATCCAGGGATACGGTACCCTTTCTAACCTTTGTGCTATGACGTACAATCCATACTGGGCCTAACACCGTCTGAGCCCGCCTCATGCTGTATAGACATATATTTTGAATGTGTACGCTATCCATACATGTTATCCGGGGATACGGTACCCCTTCTAACCTTTGTGCAATGACGTGCAATCCATACTGGGCCTAACACCGTCTGAGCCTGCCTCATGCTGTATAGACATATATTTTGAATGTGTACGCTATCCATACATGTTATCCGGGGATACGGTACCCTTTCTAACCTTTGTGCAATGACGTGCAATCCATACTGGGCCTAACACCGTCTGAGCCTGCCTCATGCTGTATAGACATATATTTTGAATGTGTACGCTATCCATACATGTTATCCGGGGATACGGTACCCTTTCTAACCTTTGTGCAATGACGTGCAATCCATACTGGGCCTAACACCGTCTGAGCCTGCCTCATGCTGTATAGACATATATTTTGAATGTGTACGCTATCCATACATGTTATCCGGGGATACGGTACCCCTTCTAACCTTTGTGCAATGACGTGCAATCCATACTGGGCCTAACACCGTCTGAGCCTGCCTCATGCTGTATAGACATATATTTTGAATGTGTACGCTATCCATACATGTTATCCGGGGATACGGTACCCTTTCTAACCTTTGTGCAATGACGTGCAATCCATACTGGGCCTAACACCGTCTGAGCCTGCCTCATGCTGTATAGACATATACATGTATTTTGAATGTGTACGCTATCCATACATGTTATCCGGGGATACGGTACCCTTTCTAACCTTTGTGCAATGACGTGCAATCCATACTGGGCCTAACACCGTCTGAGCCTGCCTCATGCTGTATAGACATATATTTTGAATGTGTACGCTATCCATACATGTTATCCGGGGATATGGTACCCCTTCTAACCTTTGTGCAATGACGTGCAATCCATACTGGGCCTAACACCGTCTGAGCCTGCCTCATGCTGTATAGACATATATTTTGAATGTATACGCTATCCATACATGTTATCCGGGGATATGGTACCCCTTCTAACCTTTGTGCAATGACGTGCAATCCATACTGGGCCTAACACCGTCTGAGCCTGCCTCATGCTGTATAGACATATATTTTGAATGTGTACGCTATCCATACATGTTATCCGGGGATACGGTACCCTTTCTAACCTTTGTGCAATGACGTGCAATCCATACTGGGCCTAACACCGTCTGAGCCTGCCTCATGCTGTATAGACATATATTTTGAATGTGTACGCTATCCATACATGTTATCCGGGGATACGGTACCCTTTCTAACCTTTGTGCAATGACGTGCAATCCATACTGGGCCTAACACCGTCTGAGCCTGCCTCATGCTGTATAGACATATATTTTGAATGTGTACGCTATCCATACATGTTATCCGGGGATACGGTACCCCTTCTAACCTTTGTGCAATGACGTGCAATCCATACTGGGCCTAACACCGTCTGAGCCTGCCTCATGCTGTATAGACATATATTTTGAATGTGTACGCTATCCATACATGTTATCCGGGGATACGGTACCCTTTCTAACCTTTGTGCAATGACGTGCAATCCATACTGGGCCTAACACCGTCTGAGCCTGCCTCATGCTGTATAGACATATATTTTGAATGTGTACGCTATCCATACATGTTATCCGGGGATACGGTACCCTTTCTAACCTTTGTGCAATGATGTGCAATCCATACTGGGCCTAACACCGTCTGAGCCTGCCTCATGCTGTATAGACATATATTTTGAATGTGTACGCTATCCATACATGTTATCCGGGGATACGGTACCCTTTCTAACCTTTGTGCAATGACGTGCAATCCATACTGGGCCTAACACCGTCTGAGCCTGCCTCATGCTGTATAGACATATATTTTGAATGTGTACGCTATCCATACATGTTATCCGGGGATACGGTACCCTTTCTAACCTTTGTGCAATGACGTGCAATCCATACTGGGCCTAACACCGTCTGAGCCTGCCTCATGCTGTATAGACATATATTTTGAATGTGTACGCTATCCATACATGTTATCCAGGGATACGGTACCCCTTCTAACCTTTGTGCAATGACGTGCAATCCATACTGGGCCTAACACCGTCTGAGCCTGCCTCATGCTGTATAGACATGTATTTTGAATGTGTACGCTATCCATACATGTTATCCGGGGATAAGGTACCCTTTCTAACCTTTGTGCAATGACGTGCAATCCATACTGGGCCTAACACCGTCTGAGCCTGCCTCATGCTGTATAGACATATATTTTGAATGTGTACGCTATCCATACATGTTATCCGGGGATACGGTACCCTTTCTAACCTTTGTGCAATGACGTGCAATCCATACTGGGCCTAACACTGTCTGAGCCTGCCTCATGCTGTATAGACATATATTTTGAATGTGTACGCTATCCATACATGTTATCCGGGGATACGGTACCCCTTCTAACCTTTGTGCAATGACGTGCAATCCATACTGGGCCTAACACCGTCTGAGCCTGCCTCATGCTGTATAGACATATATTTTGAATGTGTACGCTATCCATACATGTTATCCGGGGATACGGTACCCTTTCTAACCTTTGTGCAATGACGTGCAATCCATACTGGGCCTAACACCGTCTGAGCCTGCCTCATGCTGTATAGACATATATTTTGAATGTGTACGCTATCCATACATATTATCCGGGGATAAGGTACCCTTTCTAACCTTTGTGCAATGACGTGCAATCCATACTGGGCCTAACACCGTCTGAGCCTGCCTCATGCTGTATAGACATATATTTTGAATGTGTACGCTATCCATACATGTTATCCAGGGATACGGTCCCCTTTCTAACCTTTGTGCAATCACGTGCAATCCATACTGGGCGTGAGAACGGCTGACGAGCTGTTAAGCAAGCTACAGCACCTGTCCAGACAAGTACAGGGATTCCCTAGCGAGGAGACTTATTTGATTGTTTTCAATGTTGGGACAGCAATTTTTGGGGAGCACTATACTCTGGAGAATGATAGATGGGGCCCACCATACACTGGAACATTCCAAAGGTGGACATCAGACACTGGAGCAGCATTTACAGGGCCCATTATACACTAGAGCATTAGAAATGGGGCCCATTATGTTTGGAGCATTATTTGGGCCCATAAGACAGTGGAGCTTCATCCATGGGGACCAACATATACTGTAGCATTATGTGGAGCTCATCATATACTGTTTCAAACATTATATGGGACCAATGATTTTGTATGGAGAAATAGATGGGCCTCGTCATGAGATGTAAAAAGTGAGGTATTTTTCATTGTACTATACCGCTATTTCTCTGCCGTATCGGAGCATGATGAGTTGTGGTATGTGTTAAAGGGGCGCTCTTTCGCCCAGGGCACATGAAAACCTGCAGCCAGCCCTCCCCCCCCCACAAATTTAGCCAAATAACCCCCATTTTTCAGTGCGTAACTTGTATTATGAAGTTAATTAAGGTTGACAAGCTTAAGTAAGAAGAATTGATGCTTTTGGCATTCAAATGGGCACTGTAGGTGTGTTTCCTGTCCTCCTCTCACTGCCGACTTTTATTCCCCATTGACTTACATTGGGTTTCGTGTTTCGGGACGACCCCGACTTTTCCCTATAATCGGACGATCTTGCTCGACCCGACTTTTGGAAAAGTCGGGTTTCACGAAACGAAACGCGACCCTAAAAAACCAAAAGTCGCTCAACTCTACTCATTACTACTCACATTCTCTCTCTTTACAAAATTCTCAGGTCCCGTTGAATTATATGTTTAATGTTCTGTATTATTTTCATTAATATTATTCCTCTCCACTGGCTCCACTACATTGAATTACATTGTCAAAATATCCACTGCAGTCATTGGCTATGACCTGAATGTCTTCAGATGTCTCCATTATCTCTTTTACCACTTTCGCTGTCTCTTGCACCAACTACTTGCACTCCATGCTATCTTTCTCCACAACCATCATCACTAGTTTTGACTTCCTGTATCCATGCCTCTGTCACATGTCCTTTAATCTCTCATCTCTACTAGAGATGGGTGAATATTTCAATGTTCGGTTTGACTCACAGTCTCTGAATTTGCAATATTTGCTGATTTAATCATTGATTAAATTGCCGAATATAGCCGAAAATACTCAGCATAAAAGCCGGTGTTTCCCATGCTGTGTGACATCGTGGGAAGCACCGACATAGCGCTTGTGATAGGCGGTGAAATCATCCCCGCATGTCAGAGAGCCGCAGTTCCCACGCTGTCAGGCTAAGTGCCAGAATTGGTTCATCTTAGAGATGTGCCTTTTCTGAGGCGGCTGAGAGCTGATGTTTTTAGCCTGGGGTGTGGCAGCATCCATGGTCCCTTCCTAGGCTATTAATATCAGACCGCAGCTGTCTGCATAGCCTTTGCTGGTTATTAATTATAGGGGTTCCCTATGTAATTTTTTGGGGTCCTCCATTTCAATAGCCAGTACAGGATAATTATACAGCTGCGAGCTGATATTAATAGCCTTCGAAGTTCCATGGGTATTACCCCCTTCCCAGACTATAAACATCTGCCTCCAACCATCGGCTTTCCCTCTGTTGGTTACAAAATTTACGCTGGAGCCCACGACTTTTTTTCAGAAAAATAATCTTTTAATAGTTAAATACATGTACAGTAAGCTGCACACACACTGTACTAATTGCATTTGTCACTGATATCTATATATCTACCTATTCTATTTGTATTACCTGTATGTAATCCATCTCTTCTATCTCTTCTATCCTGTTGGCTCCTGCTGTGATTTTATACTACACAGCAGATGAATTGAAAATGAGGAGAAAAAGGAGCAATCGAATCCAAATAGTATAAAAATATATCAAAATCTTTATTAAGTGCGGGCACAAACAGCATATATAAATAACCAGCAAAGTTGCAGATAACAAGTTAACACCAATCACAGTAAAGACAGGCAGAGGGGGGAAGATTAGTGCACCTAAACCAAACTTGGCCAGAGTGGCTTGTAAAATATGCCGACATGTTCAGAGGCTAGCATAAATACCCAAAAATAAACACAGAAATTATTGGAAAATAACGGGTGCAGAACTGAGACCATATGATCGGGCAAGTGACATGATGAAATTACTTCAAAACCGGATTTTGATATATTTTTATACTATTTGGATTCGATTGCTCCTTTTTCTCCTCATTTTCTGTTCATGCTTATGGAGCGGAACTTAATATTGTTATGACGGTTTATTTTCAGGGATTACCGCATTGTTTGTGCTTTGCTGAAAGTATTGGGCCTCTGCTTATCTTTAATCTTGTTTTCTGTGTTTTTCACAGATCTTTCTAGCCCTACTATGGATTTCCGTGCGCGGGATTGCACGTGGCGTGCACAACTTAATGACGCCTTTCAGGATGGCGGTGATGGGGTTAATGGTGGATGCAGTAGAGATTTACAGGATACTATGGCGAGATTCAGGGAATTATTGAGAAAACGTACACGTGTTTGGTGGAACTATGAATTTCTGGATAGATACATCCAGAAAAATTTAATCCCAAGGGGGTTGCGCATCCAAGTCTTTCCCTCCTTTCCGATTCAAGATGATGATTTTAAGGATAAATGGGAGGAGTTGGCCAAAACCTGCTCTAGAGGCTTTCTTGAGTTATTGAAGTCATATGATCTAAAGACCTTAAACGCCCTTGAGAGCGAAATAGAGACATTGCAGGTTGAATTACAAAAGGATCTTATTGGTGACCTTTAAAAGAAGTTCAATGACGTGCTGGATGCTGACCTCCAAAAGTGGGTCCAGGACATCCAGACTTTGAAGACCAAAAAACTCAAAAGAGATATACAGGACAAGACAGCCTCTAGAGTATATAGATTGCGCAACCCTAATGAACGTTCCCATCAATCTTATAGAAATATGTCACGATCTAGGTCAAGATCAGCATCGACCAAATCTAATATTTCTGGGGATGAGAATATTCCGTCACAGTCCTCACAGCCTAGTATGATCCGGTTTCAAGAAGGGTTGTAACGCACCAATCTGCTAAAAATAAAGGCGCCACGGGAAGTAGCCACCTAGAGGGTTCCACTACTGGTCTCCAGGTGATTAATCTTTCCTCATATGTTCTCACTCAACCCCAATTAGAAGTCCTAAGTAAGGGCCTGACTTTTTCCCCCACTAACTCCTTTGATTATTTTGTAGCATTAGAGGACCTCCATCTTTTCTCGAGGAAACTTTTGTTGCAAAAACTTCACCACAAGGATGTGGGTAAACTGATGATGAGTGAGAGCGAGAGGGAGGCTCTTCGCGCTCTAGAGGACCTCCTTGAGGAACAAATACCATCTACTCGGGGTAAGTTTCCTCCTAACATTGTGCCCAGATCCATGAGGTTCCCCCCCCCACTGGCACTGAGTTCCGCCATCGACATCTTTACAAAGTTCGTCACAGAGGATTTTAAAAAATTGTCCTTGCGGCGGAGATATGATAATTTAACTTACAAACAATGGCGGGCGATCTCAGAATTGCAATCTATTCCAGGAGTATTGTTTAAACCCGCTGACAAGGGGGGAAACATTGTGGTCTGGCCTATATCTATGTACGAGCGTGAGGTGTACAGACAGCTGAAAAATTCCCATACCTATAAAAAGCTGTCATACAATCCCACTTCTTCCTTCTCGCTCACACTCCAGCACATTCTAGTCAGTGCGTTGGATGATAACATCATTACAAAAGGCAGTTTTTAAGGGGTTAATGGTCAGGAATACCAGGACACCCACCTTCTACCTCCTGCCCAAGATACACAAGGACGCCGCTGACCCTCCGGGATGTCAGATCGTGTCCAGTATAGAGGGCCTTTGTGACCCGGTATGTAAGTTTTTGAATTATTATCTGAAACCTCTGGTTGAATTACTACCTTCATACACCAAGGACACGACGGATGTCCTTACACGGGTCGACGGCGCCCTTGTGGATTCTCATACTCTCCTCGCCACTGCCGATGTTGAATCCCTGTACTCCTGTATCGATCATGCCCTTGGTCTGGATGCGGTTTGCCTCTTCTTGGGGATGTCCGACTTGGACGGCTCTTTGTGCGAGTTGCTACTTCAGCTGCTGCGCTTTGTCCTTACCCATAATTTTTTTGTGTTTAAAGATCAGTTTTATCTTCAGCGGTGTGGCACCGCCATGGGCGCGGCCTGCGCGCCTTCGTATGCTAATCTCTTCCTCGGATCGTGGGAGAGATTCATTTTTGGTGACGGGGCATGCCGGCAGCTTCCCATGTGCTGTGATGGCACCGCTACATTGATGATATATTGCTTTTTGGGATGGGATGGTACAGCAGCTCGAGGAGTTTATGGCGTGGCTTAATGTCAATGACTTTGGTATTAAACTTACTTTTAAATATGATCTCAGGTCTATCGACTTTCTGGACGTCACTCTGGAGGTGGATCATGATCGCCATATCCAGACTGACGTTTACAGAAAGTCGACCTCGGTCAATGCTTTGAGGGATACGGCAGGGGCAGGGAGGGGATACGACAGGGCGAGGAGAACGGCACGTAGAGATTTGTTATATCCCCGGTCAGATATTGGCAGGAGAAGTGATGGGGGGTACCTCTGGTTTTGCTGGCCCTATTTAGTTTATTTCAACTTTTAGCCATGAGTGGGACCATGTGAGGGAGATTCTCTCTAAACTTTGGGCCGTCTTGAGTTCCGAACCATCTTTGCGTTCGGTCATTGGAGATCGCCCTATGATGACCTCTAGAAGATCTAAGAATTTAAAAGATCTTCTCGTTAGGAGCCATTATGCTCCAGCATGTACCAATCCGTTTGTCTCCAGGGGTCGGATGGCTAGATCCATCCCTTGTGGCCACTGTCTTGCCTGCTCGAATGTCTTGCGATGCTCTACATTTCACACATCAGATGGATCTAAAGAATTCGAGATTGCCCAGCGTATATCATGTGGCAGTACCAATGTCATATATTATGCGACATGTGGATGCCCCGTGATATACGTTGTTTTGACTTCAAGACAACTACGCGTGAGGGTGCGTGAGCATGTGCGGGGCATTCGTGCAGCCAAGACGGTGGCCAACGTCTCTACCCTCAAGACCATCCCTCGCAATTTTAAGATGTTTCACAATTGTGACCCTCAAACGTTTATGGTGAGAGGAATTGTCATGATCCAGGTTGGATGATGACAGATAAAAGCACATGTAACCTTTTTTTTCCTTAAGCTTTGTGCTTAAGTTTGGTTTTGCCCCCGGTGGCCATTAGGGTCATTGCACAGTGGTGTCTTTTGTTCTAGTTTGCCCCCGGTGGTGGTTAGCGTTATTACATGGGAATCACTAACAGGTGTGATTCCTCTTGCTTAACTATAAAGGTGTGCCATGTGCTCTCTCTCACTGTTGGTGATATTGCTCATTTCCAACCAAGACTGGTGAAGGAAGGAACTACAGAGAGCAGCTCAGGGGAGCTTTGGTGTAAAGTCTGGTGGAGAAAGGAATTACAGAGAGGTGTTCCTTGTAGCTCTGACAAGCTTGGAGAAGTAGCAGCTATTCTGGAGGAAGGCTGCATTCTGATGGTGGACTCTGTTGCTGGGAGCAATAGCAATAGAGCAAAACTAAGTGGTGTTACCCCTGTTTTGTAACTTTCCTTTTGTGTGATTCAGTGCAGTGGTGGGATCAGTTTCTGCACTGTCCATTTCATTAGAAAGGGCTAGTTGCAGGGGGACCTAGGGTTCTTAGGTTCCAACTCGGCGACAGGTGCGGAGCCTGTATAGGGACTGTTAGGAATGTAGAGACTGGCTCAGGGGAGTGCAGGAGGTCTCCACGTCCCCATTCCCTATCGCAGGGCCCTCCATTGTATCAGTTTCCCTGGTGTTTCCCCTTATTATTTAAATTCACACTGCTGGAGGCTGTGTATCCAGTTACACGTATAATTCTGAAATTCGCCTGCTGGAGGCGGTGTATCCAGCTGTACGTTACATTATTTAAATTCGCCCTACTGGAGGCGGTGTATCCAGGGTCACGTGTGCCATAGAAATTCGCCCTGCTGGAGGCGGTGTGTCCAGTCACACGTTGACCATTACATTATCACCAACCCTAACATTTTTTTCTGCTGAGCCATGGACCCAATGCAGACCTTTGCCCAAATGCTGCAGATCTTTACTTATGAGATTAGGGGGCTGCGCGGTGAGTTGGTGCAGCAGCTGCAGCTGTTGGTGGGCTTTGGAGGTTTGGTTCAGGCTCAGGCTCAGCCAGAACCCAAGATATCCCTCCCTGACAGGTTTTCTGGAGGGAGAGATCAATTCTTGGTATTTCAGCAAGCCTGCAAATTATATTTCAGGCTGCGCCCTCGTTCATCAGGGAGTGAAGAGCAACAGGTGGGAATCATTATGTCCCTTCTTAAGGGGGATCCCCAATCCTGGGCCTTCTCCCTACCGGACGATTCACCATCATTAGAGTCCGTGGACGAGTTTTTTGCAGCTTTGGCGCTAGTGTATGGGGATCCTGATGGCGTCGCCATGGTGGAGTCCTGACTCCGTAGGTGCAAACAGGGAGCCCGGGTTGCTGAGGAGTACTGCTCAGAGTTTAGGAGGTGGGCCACTGACACTCAGTGGAATGACCCTGCACTTAGGAGTCAATTTGTGCAGGGTCTGTCTCCAAAGTTGCAGAATACTATGGTGCAGTACGCCACCCCCAGGTCACTGGATGCCGCCATGTTCCTTTGCCATCCGGGTAGATAGAGGCCTTAGGGAGAGACATACACAAAATGTGCCCCCTGTAGTCCTCGCTAGGGAGGAGGACCCACCAGTGCGGATGGCGGAACCGAGGCAGCCCGGTGTTGTTGGTACAAAAAAGGGGTTTTCTGCAGTTCGCCGTGGTGGGGGGGTATGCTTTTCCTGTGGGAAGCCGGGCCATTTCATGGGAGCCTGTCCAGTGCATGCCAAGTCTCCAGGTGAACCTATGCAAGTAGGAGGTGCTAGTGTGTGTTTAGGCCTGCCTACGGTTCAGGAAGTGGTGTCGGCATGTTTTTTCTGTGGGCAGACTGGTCATGTCCTGAAGGCTTGCCCAAAACGCGCCAAATTATCTGTGTTATCTCAGAAGCCGCATCCCCCTGGTCACTTGGAGGGAGGCGACCAGGGAGTGTATATTTCCTCCATTTGGCCCTCCCAAGGTACTATGTCAACAGAGGTGATGGTTGACGAGGTACCTGAGGGCATACTAGTGCTTGTGGACAGTGGAGCAGAAGTCAGTCTGGTGGATGCTCAGGTTGTCCAGACTCATAGTCTGAGGTGTAAGACGCTGGACAAACCCATAAGCGTCCAGGCCATTATCTCTGTCCCTCTGAGCCAGGGGGGTTCAAACAAGTCGTAGAAGACATTGAGCTGCATAGCGGACATCAGGATGTGTCCCAGCCATACTACGTCTTGGAGGGAAATCCAGCATCTATTGTTGTGGGCCCCCCTTGGTCTAAAAAACACAACCCGGTCTTAGATTGGCGGACTAGGGAAGTAGTCAGCTGGGAGCAGTCGTGTGATGGCTGCTGCCTAGGGGCTACTGTCTCTGCCGTCTCTCTACAAACGTCCCCTTCCTCTCCAGTGGTGGCAGCTGAGGTGCTGCAAGAGAGTAGGGGCAAGTCTCAACCCTTACCATTAGCCAACCCTGGGAGGCGCAGACCTCGTAGTAGGAGGGGTTGGAGGGTGGTGTTTCCCTTGGTGAATTGAGGGGGTGTGAGTGTGGTGACACAGGGGGACGCCTCTGTTGTCAGTTCCAGAATGAGTTCACCGAATTTTGACAAACGAATGTGTGGCAATAAACGTTCAGGTCCGGACCTGTGTGTGAACGAGTATGTATGGGTGGCCACTAGTGTTGAGCATTCCGATACCGCAAGTATCGGGTATCGGCCGATACTTGCTGTATCGGAATTCCGATACCGACTTCCGATATTTTTTCAATATCGGAAGTCGGCATCGGAATCGGAAGTTCAAAGTTGATTGACAGCCTGACGTCATCATGATGCGCGGTGTGTGCGTATCATGATGCGCCGTCATTTCGGGCCTTCCGGGGGTCTCTGCCGGCCTGCCGGGGGGCTGTGCCGGCCTGCCGGGGGGCTGTGTGGACTGCCCGGGGTCTGTACCGGCCTGCCGGGGGGCTGTGCCGGCCTGCCGGTGGTCTGTGCACCCTGTGGGGGTCTGTACCGCCCTGCCGGGGGGCTGTGCCGGCCTGCCGGTGGTCTGTGCACCCTGTGGGGGTCTGTACCGGCCTGCCGGGGGGCTGTGCCGGCCTGCCGGTGGTCTGTGCACCCTGTGGGGGGCTGTGCCGGCCTGCCGGGGGGGCTGTGCCGGCCTGCCGGGGGGCTGTGCTGATGTCCGGGGGTCTGTGCAAGCATCGTCCGATGGGACTACAATTCCCATCTGGCGATGCCTGCTACCATGACAGTGATTGACACATTAGCCAATGATGGGACAGTAGTAGTCCCATCATCCGGCTAATGTGTTAAATGTTAAAAAAAAAAAAAAAAAAAAATACTACATACATACTACATGCATGCTACATACATACTACATGCTACATACATACTACATACATACTACATACATACTACATACATAACACATATATACTACATACATACTACATACATACTACATACATACTACATACATACTACATATATACTACATGCATGCTACATACATACTACATGCTACATACATACTACATATATACTACATACATACTACATACATACTACATACATACTACATGCATGCTACATACATACTACATATATACTACATGCATGCTACATACATACTACATGCTATATACATACTACATATATACTACATACATACTACATACATACTACATGCATGCTACATACATACTACATGCTACATACATACTACATATATACTACATGCATGCTACATACATACTACATGCTACATACATACTACATATATACTACATACATACTACATATATACTACATGCATGCTACATACATACTACATGCTACATACATACTACATATATGCTACATACATACTACATATATACTACATGCATGCTACATACATACTGCATGCTACATACATACTACATGCTACATACATACCACATATATACTACACACATACTACATGCATGCTACATGCTACATACATACCACATACATACTACATACATACTACATACATACTACATGCTACATACATACTACATATATACTACATGCATGCTACATACATACTGCATGCTACATACATACTACATGCTACATACATACCACATATATACTACATACATACTACATGCATGCTACATGCTACATACATACCACATACATACTACATACATACTACATACATACTACATGCTACATACATACTACATATATACTACATGCATGCTACATACATACTACATGCTACATGCATACTACATATATACTACATGCATGCTACATACATACTGCATGCTACATGCATGCTACATACATACTACATACATACTACATGCTACATACATACCACATATATACTACATACATACTACATACAATACATTCATACAATACATACATAGACATACAGTACATATAACATAGAGTACACACAGCAATGGCATAAAGTGAGACTAGGGACTTTTTTTTTTTTAAGTGGCGGAGGAATACAGTGCGGAAGGATACCTACCTTCCGTCATTGGATTCCTGCAGCCCGTAGAGAACGGCAGCAACAGCTGATGCTGCAGTTCTCTACCCAAGATCGTCGTGGGACACACTCGTGGACTGCTTCGGATCATGGGTGAGTATTTTTGTGGTTTGTTATGTTAATATTTATTCCGTAAAAGACAATGGCTTCGGGGAACAATGTGACAAGTATTGGTAAGTATGTTACTCTATGTTATATGTACTGTATGTCTATGTATGTATTGTATGAATGTATTGTATGTAGTATGTATGTAGTATATATGTGGTATGTATGTAGCATGTAGTATGTATGTAGTATGTATGTAGCATGCATGTAGTATATATGTAGTATGTATGTAGCATGTAGTATGTATGTAGCATGCATGTAGTATATATGTAGTATGTATGTAGCATGTAGTATGTATGTAGCATGCATGTAGTATGTATGTAGTATGTATGTAGTATATATGTAGTATGTATGTAGCATGTAGTATGTATGTAGCATGCATGTAGTATATATGTAGTATGTATGTAGCATGTAGTATGTATGTAGTATGTATGTAGTATGTATGTAGTATATATGTAGTATGTATGTAGCATGTAGTATGTATGTAGCATGCATGTAGTATATATGTAGTATGTATGTAGTATGTATGTAGTATGTATGTAGTATATATGTGTTATGTATGTAGTATGTATGTAGTATGTATGTAGTATGTATGTAGTATGTATGTAGCATGTAGTATGTATGTAGCATGCATGTAGTATGTATGTAGTATTTTTTTTTTTTTTTTTACATTTAACACATTAGCCGGATGATGGGACTACTACTGTCCCATCATTGGCTAATGTGTCAATCACTGTCATGGTAGCAGGCATCGCCAGATGGGACTTGTAGTCCCATCGGACGATGCTTGCACAGACCCCCGGACATCAGCACAGCCCCCCGGCAGGCCGGCACAGCCCCCCGGCAGGCCGGCACAGCCCCCCACAGGGTGCACAGACCACCGGCAGGCCGGCACAGCCCCCCGGCAGGCCGGCACAGCCCCCCGGAGCCTGCACAGCCCCCCTGGCAGGCCGGCACAGCCCCCCGGCAGGCCGGCACAGACCACCGGAGCCTGCACAGACCCCCTGGCAGGCCGGCACAGCCCCCCGAAAGGCCCGTACAGACCCCAGAGAGGCTGTACAAGGGAAAAACAGGATTTTTCTTATTCCGATACCGGAAGTCCCATAGACTTGAATGGGACTTCCGGTATCGGAATCGGCGATACCGATACTTTTTTTTAAGATTGGCCGATCCATTCCGATCCGATACTTTGAAGTATCGGACGGTATCGCTCAACTCTAGTGGCCACCAAAAACATCCAGTGGAAGTGTGTTGCGGCGTTCTGGAATTCTCAGGTGATCGGGCTGTATCTGGTATCGGCTGTCCAGGGCCCGAAGACTTACCAGCTGGAGTTACCAACATACTTGCCCATACACCTCTCGTTCCCCAGATCAGCACTTTGGAGATGGGTGGCGCCTCCGGAACATACTTTGCCAATACCAGCAGTGCTCGTTTGTCATCAACCTGACATGCAGGTAGTTGCAGGTGTGAACTCTGGATCTGGGCGTCCCCGCTGTAGGTGGTTCCCTGATGAGGAGTGGCCTTGTGGGTCCAGAGGCCCCTCATTGAGGGAGGGTACTGTCATGATCCAGGTTGGATGATGACAGATAAAAGCACATGTAACCTTCTTTTTTCCTTAAGCTGTGTGCTTAAGTTTGGTTTTGCCCCCGGTGGCCATTAGGGTCATTGCACAGTGGTGTCTTTTGTTCTAGTTTGCCCCCGGTGGTGGTTAGCATTATTACACGGGAATCACTAACAGGTGTGATTCCTCTGGCTTAACTATAAAGGTGTGTCATGTGCTCTCACTCACTGTTGGTGATATTGCTCATTTCCAACCAAGACTGGTGAAGGAAGGAACTACAGAGAGCAGCTCAGGGGAGCTTTGGTGTAAAGTCTGGTAAAGGAAGGAACTACAGAGAGGTGTTCATTGCAGCTCTGACAAGGTTGGAGAAATAGCAGCTATTCTGGAGGAAGGCTGCATTCTGGTGGTGGACTCTGTTGCTGGGAGCAATAGCAACAGAGCAAAGCTAATTGGTGTTACCCCTGTTTTGTAACTTTCCTTTTGTGTGTTTCAGTGCAGTGGTGGGATTAGTTTCTGCACCGTCCATTTCATTAGAAAGGGCTAGGTGCAGGGCGAGCTAGGGTTCTTAGGTTCCAGCTCGGCGACAGGTGCGCAGCCTGTATAGGGACTGTTAGGAGTGTAGAGACTGGCTCAGGGGAGTGCAGGAGGTCTCCATGTCCCTGTTCCCTATCACAGGGCCCTCCATTGAACCAGTTTCCCTGGTGTTTCCCCTTATTATTTAAATTCGCCCTGCTGGAGGCGGTGTATCCAGTTACACCAGTAATTCTGAAATTCGCCTGCTGGAGGCGGTGTATCCGGCTGCACGATATATTATTTAAATTCGCCCTACTGGAGGCAGTGTATCCAGGGTCACGTGTGCCATAGAAATTCGCCCTGCTGGAGGCGGTGTGTCCAGTCAGACGTTGACCATCACAGGAATTGACTGTATTCACCTGAGGGTTAGAGCTGGGAACTATAAGAAAATTTTTGCCCAAAGAGAGACTAAATGGATCATCACCTTCAACACGGTGACCCCTAAAGGTCTTAATGAGTCCCTGAGTTTTGCCTCCTTTTTATAGCTGTACTTTTTGTGTCTCTCCTGCATCCACTATTGTATATGTCTCCCCCAGTTCCGTGGTTAATTTATTTTATTTACCGTATTTTTCGGACTATAAGACGCACCGGACCATAAGAGGCACCCCAATTTTCAGAAGGAAAATAGGGAAAAAAATAATAATGTGTCAAATGGGGGTCCGTCTTACAGTCCGAATTCAGCTTACCTGGGAAGGGTTCTGGCACAGGTGGAGAAGTAGTCACAGGGGTCATTCAGTGGTCCAGGCTCGTGCGGTGGCGGCGGCTCTGTGCTGGGGCAGCTGCGCTGGGGCAGGGGTAGCTGTGCTGGGGCAGGGGCAGCTGGGCTGGGGCAGCTGTGCTGGGGCAGCTGGGGCAGCTGTGCTGGGGCAGCTGGGGCAGCTGTGCTGGGGCAGGTGGGCTGGGGCAGGGGCAGCTGTGCTGGGGCAGCTGTGCTGGGGCAGGTGGGCTCTGCGGTGGTGGCAGCGGGCGGCGCTCTGCGGTGCGGTGGTGGCAGCGGGCTGTGCTCCGGTGCAGGGGCGGCGGCTCCGCCGGCGTTTCTTCGCAGCCCGGAGGCCCCCCGCACACCCCTTGCTGGGCGCCGCCATGTTGCGGTGGCCTCCGGGAGCATGGACACCGGCAAGATGGCCGCCGGTCCTGGGACGACACATGCGCAGCTTCAGATCTCGTCCCGAGATCTCGGGGGACGAGATCTCGTTGCCGAAATTTGAATCTCGTCCCCCGAGATCTCGGCACGAGATCTGAAGCTGCGCATGCGCCGTCCCCGGACCGGCGGCCATCTTGCCGGCGTCCATGCTCCTGGAGGCCACCGCAACATGGCGGCGCCCAGCAAGGGGTGTGCGGGGGGCCTCCGGGCTGAGAAGAAACGCCGGCGGAGCCACCACCCCTGCACCCGCTGCCACCACCGCACCGCAGAGCGCCGCCCGCTGCCACCACCGCACCGCAGAGCCTCGCCCGCTGCCACCAACGCACCAGGTACCGTGCATTGCGACCATAAGACGCACCCCCCACTTTCCCCCCAAATTTTGGGGGAAAAAAGTGCGTCTTATGGTCTGAAAAATACGGTATTTTTAACTTTATTTGTCCTTTTCATCTTGGGACCTATGCTGCGGATGTCTATTCTGGATCTGTGGCTGTGCTGGCATGCAACATGTGCGAAGATCTCATTCCGGATATGGACCCACTTTCTCGTCCCCTGTTGATACATGGACATTTTCTTTATACATATTACTGATGTACTGGGGACTTTTGACATATGTTTATCAAATATCCCTATTTTCCGGTTTTGAAATTATTTGATCATGCCTCTGTTAGAGTTGAGCGACTTTTGCTTTTTTTAGGGTCGAGTTTCGTTTCATGAAACCCGACTTTTCCAAAAGTCGGGTCGAGCAAAATCGGGCGACTATAGGGAAAAGTCGGGGGTCCGACCGAAACACGAAACCCAATGTAAGTCAATGGGGAATTAAAGTCGGCAGTGAGAGGAGGACAGGAAACACACCTACAGTGCCCATTTGAATGCCAAAAGCATCAATTCTTCTTACTTAAGCTTGTCAACCTTAATTAACTTCATAATACTAATTACGCACTGAAAAATGGGGGTTATTTGGCTAAAGTTGTGGGGGGATAAGGCTGGCTCCAGGTTTTCATGTGCCCTGGGCAAAAGAGCGCCCCTTTAACACATACCACAACTCATGATGCTCCGATACGGCAGAGAAATAGCAGTATAGTACAATGAAAAATACTTCACTTTTTACATCTCATGACGAGGCCCATCTATTTCTCCATACAGAATCATTGGTCCCATATAATGTTTGAAACAGTATATGATAAGCTCCACATAATGCTACAGTATATGTTGGTCCCCATGGATGAAGCTCCACTGTCTTATGGGCCCAAATAATGCTCCAAACATAATGGGCCCCATTTCTAATGCTCTAGTGTAAATGCCCTGTAAATGCTGCTCCAGTGTCTGATGTCCACCTTTGGTATGTTCCAGTGTATGGTGGGCCCCATCTATCATTCTCCAGAGTATAGTGCTTCCCAAAAATTGCTGTCCCAACATTGAAAACAATGAAATAAGTCTCCTCGCTAGGGAATCCCTGTACTAGTCTGGACTCCTCGTTGTCCCCATCTTCCATCTCACTGCACAGTATTTCAACCTTGCAAGTGCTGTGATCCTGAGCAAGCAGGGGGGGCCCACTCGTTGGCGACGGCACTGGCACAGGGCCCCTGATAGTACGGTGGTGTGTCTGACGGCAGGTGGGCCGAACCTGCACTTTCATCTGCAGCTTCCTCTTTGTCACCATGTAAGATGGAACTGTATATGGGAAGGGTAACCTGAGTTTCATCAGGGTCAGATTCAGGCCGTGTAGCGTGCGAGGGGAATGTAGTGGTCTGGGTCAATGTACCAGCAGATTCATCGAGCAGTTGCTGGGCATCAGTGCACTTGTGTCGCCCCCAGGAGTACGGTCGCCACAGTGGCATTACCTTCCTCCTAGGGAGTGTGATGTCATGCTTGGGAGCAACGAAGGATCTCTCTAGCAGGTTAACTGATTGGTCAGCGTTATTCCCATGAGTCACGACCCTCCAAACAGCGCTCATGAAGGCAAAGTGTTTGTTTTACGTGGGCAGTATGGTTGCAAAGCTGAACCTTAAAGGAATGTCCAGAAGGGCACCACGAGGAGTGGAGCCTACGGCGTAATTTGACTCAACATGGCAACCTCAACCATCCAGCCACAAAAAAGATGCACACATTGCAAGCTTAATTCCGTTAACGAACGAGACTCCGTCATGCCCCGCGGTCTGAGTCTGGCTTACTAGAGGGACACGCGAGGCTCTGGCACGTGAGATTGGCCAATAACTGGTGTGTCATGCCCTTACATGTCCGTGGCTGCATGTGCGCTACACTGAAAAGGCCAGCGTTTGTCGCTTACAGGTGCAGATAACCCGCTGAACAACGTTAGTGATGGGGATCTGGGATTACAATTATTACCCGCGAACGATGATTTCCCAGTAAGTGCAGGTCAACCGCAGTTCCGGAATTAGGCCTAACCGTCATTCCTGAAAAAATGAAAAACTTACATGTGCAAACCACAGGTGCTGTAGCTTGCTTAACAGCTCGTCAGCCGTTCTCAGGCCCAGTATGAATTACACGTGATTGCACAAAGGTGAGAAAGGGAACCTTATCCCCGGATAACATGTATGGATAGCATAGTGTACACATTCAAAATATATGTCTATAGATCAGGAGGCAGGCTCAAACGGTGTCAGGCGCAGTATGGATTACACGTGATTGCACAAAGGTGAGAAAGGGTACCGTATCCCCGGATAACATGTATGGATAGCATAGTGTACACATTCAAAATATATGTCTATAGATCAGGAGGCAGGCTCAAACGGTGTCAGGCCCAGTATGGATTACACGTGATTGCACAAAGGTGAGAAAGGGAACCGTATCCCCGGATAACATGTATGGATAGCATAGTGTACACATTCAAAATACATGTCTATAGATCAGGAGGCAGGCTCAAACGGTGTCAGGCCCAGTATGGATTACACGTGATTGCACAAAGGTGAGAAAGGGTACCGTATCCCCGGATAACATGTATGGATAGCATAGTGTACACATTCAAAATATATGTCTATAGATCAGGAGGCAGGCTCAGACGGTGTCAGGCCCAGTATGGATTACACGTGATTGCACAAAGGTGAGAAAGGGTACCGTATCCCTGGATAACATGTATGGATAGCATAGTGTACACATTCAAAATATATGTCTATAGATCAGGAGGCAGACTCAAACGGTGTCAGGCCCAATATGGATTACACGTGATTGCACAAAGGTGAGAAAGGGAACCGTATCCCCGGATAACATGTATGGATAGCATAGTGTACACATTCAAAATATATGTCTATAGATCAGGAGGCAGGCTCAAACGGTGTCAGGCCCAGTATGGATTACACGTGATTGCACAAAGGTGAGAAAGGGTACCGTATCACCGGATAACATGTATGGATAGCATAGTGTACACATCCAAAATATATGTCTATAGATCAGGAGGCAGGCTCAAACGGTGTCAGGCCCAGTATGGATTACACGTGATTGTACAAAGGTGAGAAAGGGTACCGTATCCCCGGATAACATGTATGGATAGCATAGTGTACACATTCAAAATATATGTCTATAGATCAGGAGGAAGGCTCAGACGGTGTCAGGCCCAGTATGGATTACACGTGATTGCACAAAGGTGAGAAAGGGTACCGTATCACTGGATAACATGTATGGATAGCATAGTGTACACATCCAAAATATATGTCTATAGATCAGGAGGCAGGCTCAAACGGTGTCAGGCCCAGTATGGATTACACGTGATTGTACAAAGGTGAGAAAGGGTACCGTATCACCAGATAACATGTATGGATAGCATAGTGTACACATTCAAAATTTATGTCTATAGATCAGGAGGCAGGCTCAGACGGTGTCAGGCCCAGTATGGATTACACGTGATTGCACAAAGGTGAGAAAGGGTACCGTATCCCCGGATAACATGTATGGATAGCATAGTGTACACATTCAAAATATATGTCTATAGATCAGGAGGCAGGCTAGGACGGTGTCAGGCCCAGTATAGATTTGACGGCCCAGACTACACAGCGGAGGAGCAGGGAGAGGTAAAGATTGCAAATGCTGGGGTCCAGCCCAAGCAAGGGGGGTCCACTCGTGGGCGTCGGTACTGGCACTGGGCCCCTCATAGTACGGCGGTGTGTCTGACGGCGGGTGTGCACCACCACCGTCAGAGACACTTGATTGCACTATGAAGGACCCTGTGCCAGTGCCCGCGCCCAAGAGTCGGCCTACCCACCTGTCCAGGGCAACGGCACTCGCACGGTTTTGTGCGATAGGTGGTGACCCCGGCCATGGGGGGGGAGGCAGCACAGTTAGGGAGTTTTAGAAAGTGGCATATGTTGATGTTGGACATTCAGCTGATGCAAAAGGCGAAATTGTTCAAGTCCCAGGAATAGGATGACCAAAGCAAGCCATTTTTCTGGCACCCTATGTGTCATCAGGGGAAGGTGGGACAAAATCCTTGGAAACCCTTGCATGGTTCATTTTAATGATGGTTAGATCATCCACATTTTGGGTTGACAGACGGGTCCTTTTTTCTGTCAGGATTGATCCAGCTGCACTGAAGACTCTTTCTGATAGCACACTTGCAGCTGGGCAAGCGAGCTCCTGTAAGGCATATTGTGCCAATTCAGGCCAGGTGTCCAGTTTAGCGGCCCAATAGTCAAAGGGGAATGACCTGTGCGGGAGAACATCGATATGGGAGGAAAAGTAGTTTGTAACCATAGTTGACAACTGCTGTCTCCTGTCACTTTCCATCGATGCAGTATTACAGTTGTGTGAGCGGTACTTGAAAAATCAGTCCACAACATTGTCATGAAACCCCTGTCTCCAACGCCACTTCTGCTGTGTGCACCACGAACACCTCTGCCAAGCTGCCGTCGGCCCGTACGGCTCGTGTGAGAACCATCACAGGTGCTGTGTGCTGGGAATGCCTCAACCAACCGTTTTACCAGAGTTGCTTGTTTATTAGCCAATATTAGGTCAAGGTTCTCGTGTGGCATCATGTTTTGTAATTTGCCTTTATAGCGTGGATCCAGGATGCTGGCCAACCAGTAGTCATCATCGTTCATCATTTTGGCAATGCGGGGGTCCCTTTTTAGGATCCGCAAGGCATAATCTGACATGTGGGCCAATGTTCCCGGTGTCAATGATGCACTGCGAGTGCTGGTTGGAGGAGCACTTTCTGGCAAATCCACATCCCTCCAGTCACGCACAAACCCTGTACCAGACCTTGCCATGCCAACATTTTCACTTGCCCGACGAGATGCATCTTCCTCCCCTAAGTAATCATCCCCATCATCATCCTCCTCCTCCTCTTCTTCCTCCACCTCGTCCAGGAGAGGTCCCTGAGCAGACAATGGCTGAATGTCATCAAGGATTCCCTCCTCCTCTTCCTCCTCGTCAACATTGGCTGCAGACGCCTGCTCTTTAAGGTGCGTCAAAGTTTGCATGAGCAGACGCATAAGTGGGATGCTCATGCTTAGGATGGCGTCGTATGCGCTTACCAGCCGTGTGCATTCCTCAAAACACTGAAGGACTTTACAGAGGTCTTTCAGCTTCACCTGTCAACTCCATGTCTGCTCTCAAAGTGCCTGGCCATGTATCCTCCCACAAATGCATTATCGCCTGCCTCTGTTCGCACAGCCGCTCAACCATGTGCAGGGTGGAGTTCCACCTTGTTGCAATGTCGATAATGAGGCGGTGGTTGGGAAGGTGGAGCAATCGCTGCAGCTTCTGCATATGAATGGAGTGTACAGGCGACCGGCGGATGTGCGCGCACAGTCTTCGCACCTTATGGAGCAGGGCTGTTAACTTCAGATAATTGTTGAGGAAGCACTGCACCACCAGGTTCAAGGTGTGAGCCAAGCAAGGTATGTGGCTGAGTTTTGAAAGGGCTATGGCTGCCACAAAATTACGGCCATTATCACTAACTACCTTGCCTGCCTCAAGATGTATACTGCCCAGCCATGACTCAGTTTGTCGCTGAAAGTACTCGGCCAGCACCTGCGCGGTGTGTCTGTCGCCTAAACACATCATCTGCAACACAGCCTGCTGACTCTTTCCACTAGCTGCTCGATAGGGGGACACCTTGAGTGCAATAGTGGCAGCTGCAGATGGAGTGCTCGTACGACTGCGCTCTGTGGACGAGCTTTCGCTTCTGGAGGAGGAGGAGGAGGAGGAGGGTCGAAAGCCTACAGCCAACTGTTTCCTATACCGTGGGCTAGGCAGCACTGTCCCACCACCGCTGTCCCCTGTGGACCCTGCATCCACCACATTAACCCAGTGCGCAGTGATGGACACGTAACGGCCCTGGCCATGCCGACTGGACCATGCATCTGTTGTGAGGTGCACCTTTCCACTCACTGACTGCTTGAGTGCATGGACAATGCGGTCTTTCACATGATGGTGGAGGGCTGGGATGGCTTTGCGAGAGAAGAAGTGACGACTGGGTAGGTCATAGCGTGGTACTGCATAGGCCATGAGTTCGCGGAAAGCTGCGCTTTCCACCAACCGAAAGGGCATCATCTCTAGCGAGATTAGTTTGGCAATGTGGGCTTTCAAACCCAGTGTACGCGGATGAGAGACTGAGTACTTTCTTGACCTACTCATAGTCTCTGGGAGGGTGAGCTGGACTTGAGAGCTGCATATGGTGGAACTAGCGGTGGACAGGGCGGACTGAGAGAGGGTTGATGATGGTGATTGTGTTGGTGTTCTTTCTGATGGCCTAGATTCAGTCTTTCGTTGATATAACAGTGGGATTCCCTGACTACTTTGGCCTTGCAACGACACCTCAACATTTGCTGCTGTGCTAACCGGTGGGCTTACAGTGGGGGAAACAATGTAGCGTTGCTGACTACCTTCTTTGTGATCAGTTGCACATGTGGTACTTGAGGTTTGGTGTTGTGTCCACGCTTGCAAGTGCATGCTGGTTAAATGTCTAAGCATGCAACTGGTATTCAAATTTTTCAGATTTTTCCCTCAGCTAAAGGTCTTTGCGCACTTCTTATAGATAACCTTGGCCTGATCATGAGGATTTTGTTCAAAAAAGTGCCACACTGCACTCTTCTTACTTTGGAAGACATTTTGCGGCCTAGCACGCTGTGCTATTTTGACCGTCTGGACAAGCTGTCCAGCAACTCTTTTGATTTTTGGAACCTGTCTTTGGAGTGCTCCGGGCCTGCCAGATAACAGCTGTTGTGATGTTGATGTCTGCTGATGCTCCTCCTCATCTGAGCTATTGGAAGCAGCACCCTCTTCCCCCAATGGATGCCAATCTGGGTCAACAACTGGGTCATCCATCACCTCCTCTTCAATGTTATGTGCACCTTCCTCTGTGTCACTGTGTATGGTGGTATAGTATGCGGGAAGTGCACCTGAGTCTCATCAGGGTCAGAATCTGGCTCATTACACTGCGAGGACAATGTAGTGCTCTGACTGAATGTACCAGCAGAATCATCTATCAGTGGCTGTGCATCAGTGCACTCCATGTCAGATTCATCTTGGCCTGGGTAATTCACCATTTCACTTGATAACCCAGGCACGGTATGTGAAAACAGCTCCATGGAGTAATCAGTTGTATGGCCTGCGTCATGCTTCAATCTTTGTTGGGGTGAAGGACACAAGGAAAGGTGTGGTTCATGAAAATGACCCTCCAATGACGACTCAGTGCTTTTATTTTTTACAACTTCAGAAGAGGAGGCGATAGAGCTGGAGACTGAGTCAGCAATGTAAGCCAAAACTTTTTCCTGATGCTCTGGCTTTAAAAGCGGTTTGCCAACTCCTAGGAAACTAAGCCTTCGAGGCCTTGTGGAGCCAGACGATGATGCAGGCTCAACACCTCCTGCATTCGGTCCTATTTTGCTTTTGCCACTACCATCAGATCCACCACCAACACCATCATTACCAGCTGGCAACCCCCGCCCAATTCCACGGCCTCTTCCACCAGCCTTCCTCATTTGTGGTAAAAATGTACACAAAATCCCACAAACTATATAGTAATGTTAAACAAGGTACAAGGTGTATATAGGACAGGGGAGACATCGAATTTCTGAACACACTTGTGGACACTGTTGGATTGTGTGAGGCCCAGTTAATATCACACCGCTATGTCACAGGCTCAATGTCGCAGGTGTGAAAAATGTCACTATAGGACAGGGGAGATGTAGAATTTCTGAACACACTTGTGGACACTGTTGTGGGAGGCCCAGTTAATATCACACCGTTATGTCACAGGCTCAATGTCGCAGGTGTGAAAAATGTCACTATAGGACAGGGGAGATGTAGAATTTCTGAACACACTTGTGGACACTGTTGTGTGAGGCCCAGTTAATATCACACAGCTATGTCACAGGCTCAATGTCGTAGGTGTGAAAAATGTCACTATAGGACAGGGGAGATGTAGAATTTCTGAACACACTTGTGGACACTGTTGTGGGAGGCCCAGTTAATATCACACCGTTATGTCACAGGCTCAATGTCGCAGGTGTGAAAAATGTCACTATAGGACAGGGGAGATGTAGAATTTCTGAACACACTTGTGGACACTGTTGTGTGAGGCCCAGTTAATATCACACAGCTATGTCACAGGCTCAATGTCGTAGGTGTGAAAAATGTCACTATAGGACAGGGGAGATGTAGAATTTCTGAACACACTTGTGGACACTGTTGGATTGTGTGAGGCCCAGTTAATATCACACCGCTATGTCACAGGCTCAATGTCGCAGGTGTGAAAAATATCACTATAGGACAAGGGAGATGTAGAATTTCTGAACACACTTGTGGACACTGTTGTGTGAGGCCCAGTTAATATCACACCGCTATGTCACAGGCTCAATGTCGCAAGTGTGAAAAATGTCACTATAGGACAGGGGAGATGTAGAATTTCTGAACACACTTGTGGACACTGTTGGATTGTGTGAGGCCCAGTGAATATCACACCGCTATGTCACAGGCAGAAATTGGCTAGTGTATGACAAACTACAAGGTGTATATAGAATTGGGCAGAATAGGAATCTCTCTAAAGTGTAGGTCTGTAAGAACGGAACATGTCCTCGACTTATCCTTACAGAGTGACACACAGATAGCTTCACTGTGGCCGTGATAACAGCCGTTACATGGTACTGAGAGAGGAGCGTGCACGTACACCGCTGTCCGGTGTCCGTAAAATTGTCAAGCTCTGTGTTTTTTAAGTATACGATCTGACACACGCTGTCTCTCTATAGTTTTGAATGTGATCAAACAGCAAATATACTTAACTGTTTGAAAAGCAGACAAAACTAGAAGGTGTAGGTCTGTAAGAACGGAACATGTCCTCGACTTATTCTTACAGAGTGACACACAGATAGCTTCACTGTGGCCGTGATAACAGCCGTTACACGGTACTGAGAGAGGAGCATGGACGTACACCGCTGTCCGGTGTCCGTAAAATTGTCAAGCTCCGTGTTTTTTAAGTATACGGACTGACACACGCTGTCTCTCTATAGTTTTGAATGTGATCAAACAGCAAATACACTTAACTGTTTGAAAAGCAGACAAAACTAGAAGGTGTAGGTCTGTAAGAACGGAACATGTCCTCGACTTATTCTTACAGAGTGACACACAGATAGCTTCGCTGTGGCCATGATAACAGCCGTTACACGGTACTGAGAGAGGAGCGTGCACCGCTGTATGGTGTGAAAAAATGCACGCTCAGTACCTCACCAGGACAAAAAAAAATTTGGATTGCTTTTAAAAAAGCAGTTTGCAGAGCAGTGGGAAAACAGCAATGCAGCTATCAGGAAGCCTTATAAGGCAGCCTAACAACCAACACAGCTGATCCAGCAAAATATAGCCTCCACTTGCACTGCACGCACAGTGACTGGTGTGTTGTACAGGCAAAATTGCAAGCAGCAGAAGCAGTTTTTGGTGTCTTCTTCCCTGCCTAACGCTCTCCCTACAGAATCAGCAGCAGCAGCAGCTCTCCCTATTCTGAGATCAGCATGAGTAACATGGCGGTCGGCGTGCATGCCCTTTTATACCCCCTGTGATGCCCCCCAAAGCAAGCCAATCACTTGCATGCCCTTCTCAAAGATGGTGGTGACCCCTGCCTATGTCATCACGATGCCCACAGTGTCCGTGGATCCTGATTGGTTGAAAAAGGGCGGAAAACAAACTTTTGAAACGCGACTTTGGCGCTAAAGTCGCCGAGCTCGTGGCCGACCTCACCCTGGGGTCGGGTTTCGTTTCATGAAGCCCGACTTTACCAAAAGTCAGCGACTTTTGAAATTTTTCGACCCGTTTCGCTCAACTCTAGCCTCTGTCACTTGCCCGATCATATGGTCTCAGTTCTGCATCCATTATGTAATTATAATTGTGTGTGTTATATGTTTTTAATATTTGGTCTGTCTATACACGTATTGCTGCCACACATGCACCAGTGTTTTCTATTGTAGGTGAGAGGTGTGTCCCTATTTTTCGGCTGTGCGCATGCGATCTGTGCTCCCCAGCTGCCCTCCCCAGGGAACCGGTGTCTATTTACCTCGGACGCAGGCACAGGGGTTAAATTCTCTGTGCATACGCTCTGACATTGGATGCCTGCTGCATGATGGAGGACCTGGCGGTTGTACGGCGCATGCGCTGCTATTGCCGCTTCTATTGGCTGATATGGGTCACATGACAAAGCACGTGACTGTTACTAGGGCTACAAAAGGTCCTTTAGCCCACTATAGCCTCATCTCCTTGAAAAAGCGTCTCCTTTGTGTGAAACGTACGTCGGGGGTCTGTGCCACAGCTTCTGAACATGTCGGCATATTTTACAAGCCACTCTGGCCAAGTTTGGTTTAGGTGCACTAATCTTCCCCCCTCTGCCTGCCTTTCCTGTGATTGATGTTAACTTGTTATCTGCAACTTTGCTGGTTATTTATCTATGCTGCTTGTGCCCGCACTTAATAAAGATTTTGATATATTTTTATACTATTTGGATTCGATTGCTCCTTTTTCTCCTCATTTTCTGTTCATGCTTATGGAGTGGAACCTAATACTGTTATATCGGTTTATTTTCAGGGATTCCCGCATTGTGCTTTGTTGAAAGTATTGGGCCTCTGTTTATCTTTACAGCAGATGAATTGTCGGCTTTTCTTCTATCTATAATCACAAATATTGCCCAAAATAATTTTCTGCCATCCCTTTTCCACAAGGATAAATATACCATGATGTAAACCACATCACTTTAAGGCTGTGTGCACACGCTGCGGATTCCGCAGTTTTAGCTGCGGTGTACAGTACCATTCATTTGAATGGGAAAAAAAAAAACGCTGTGCCGACGCTGCGGAAAAAACCGCGCGGATTTGCTGCGGTTTTGAATCCGCAGAAAGAATTGCATGTCAATTCTTTCTGCGGAAACCGCTGCGGGTTCCTATCTCCACCATTGTGGAGATAGTGAATCCGCAGGACCAAACCGCAGGCAAAACCGCAGATAATCCGCAGGTCTTTGGACCTGCGGATTATCTGCGGTTTTTGCAAAATCCGTGCGGATTAATCCGCAGCGGAATCCGCAGCGTGTGCACACAGCCTAATGGTAACCACAACATGTAAAAAATAGTAGCAAGGAATGGTATATTAAATTAAAATCTTATCCATTATTATAAATATAATAAAAACAAATGACAAAGAAGATGCAAGACAAAAGAGGAGGGACTACAATGCCATGGGATATCCCATTAAAACAACCCCCTGGTATGGAATACAGAGTAACTAACAGGCCATTAACAGACACTTAAGCAGTATAATTCCACACAGAAGAAAAACATACTACCACAACCTACTTAATAAATACAGACTGCCCCAATGAGCATATAATAATTATAACAAGAACAGCTGATATGCAGCTGTAACCCTATGTGGATAAATGCTGACTGTACAATGTATAAGGTGCTGTGTATAAATGAAACATGGCACTGAAAAACATATTACACATTCCAATATGGTGGCTGGTGGATATCCCCGGATATTCCTTTGCCCCGATGCGCGTTTTACTCAGCTTCTTCGAGAGGCATGTCAGGGCATGGAGCGATCAGGTATAAATAAGGAGCCTACTTGTTCTATTGGTCAAACGATATAGTATGCACCTGCGTATATTAGTCAGGTGGCACCATGGGACTATGTCCACAAGTGTGCCTGCGCGGTGAGTGTAAAGTCCTGTTTCTAAGTGAAAGCAAAAGGCACAACGGTGCATGGGTGGAACTCATGAGATCTGCTTGACAAATGAGAGGGACAGCAAGCGATCATGTGGCGCGGTGTACGCCAGGTCCTCAAGGAATGAAAAAGAGAAATGTGGCACTACTGGTGCGGTGCTCAAGTAGGGTCCCAAACCAATAGTATATATAAACAAGACTTGGCACTCAACTTACATGAGTAGAAATAAACTTTAATGAACAGTCAGTGGTACATAATTCACAGACATTTCTTTCTAGTCAACCTTCATCAGTGTACCGACAAAAAGAGAAAAAGACACACAATACATTTGACTACTGTGACAAAAGTAGGTCCAAACGAAAGATATGAATGCCCTGAAAAACATCACATATTTATAACACTAGATAAACTCTGTCTAGTGACAACAATGTTCCAAACAGAAAAGAATTCAAATTTAGGCAAAATATGAATTAATCTGAAGAAAAGGCATAAAAAATATAAAGTGGAGAAGAGAGGGGAGATTAGAATAATCTACCCAACAGCTATAGTAGGTAGGACATAATGATTGGATATACTTGTTTGTATCCCTTTAAAAGCCAGATGGTGAGAAAAAGAGCGGACTTTAATTTAAGAAAAAATATCCAATAATAGATATGAGAGAAAAAAAGGATAAAGTGCATATGAACGCACTGTAAAGTGACAATGTTAACAACCATTCAAAGGACTCCAAACCCTCCTAATGACCCTTCCACTAAGATATGGATGGATGGATGGATGGATGGATGGATGGATGGATGGATGAACACAGAACTTAAGCACATGCTAAAAAGGAAGAAAGAAATGTTTATAAAATGGAAAGAGGGAGGCATATCTAAAGAAGAATATAATGCTGTCTGCAGAACCTGCAGGGCACGAATCAGATTAACTAAAGCTGACAATGAATTGAGGCTTGCAAGAGATGTCAAAAGCAATAATAAAGTATTTTGGGGATATGTCAAAAGTTAAAGAAAAGTCAAAGACTATAGGATTTTTACAGGATGAAAATGATGAAATGGTAAGATAGTATGTTGAGAAGGCCGAACTTTTAAATTCCTATTTTGCATCCATTTTCTATCAGTAAGGAAATGTAACATCAACTATTCTTCACTGTCCTATTAAGGGAATAGAAGAATCCAGGATATCTATAAACAGAAATATAGTGAGGAAACACTTAGCTAACCTAAATGAATTCAAGTCTCCAGGTCCAGAAGAATTACACCCCAGAGTATTGAAGGAGATAGCAGAAGAAATATTTGAACCGCTCTCCATAATCATTGAAAATTCGTGGAGAACAGGAGAAGTCCCAGAAGACTGGAGAAGAGCAAATGTTGTTCCTATCTTCAAAAAGGGGAAGAAGGTGGACCTAGGCAACTATAGGCCAGTGAGTCTGACTTCTATACCAGGAAAGATCTTTGAACAAATTATTAAACAACATGTATGTCAGTACCTGGATAAGAATGAAGTGATTAAACAGAGTCCGCATGGGTTTGTAACTAATAAGTCATGTCAGACTAACTTAATTTCCTTCTATGACAGAATCACTGATTGGGTGGATCAGGGAAATGCTGTAGATATAGTATATCTTGACTTCAGTAAAGCATTTGACAAAGTATCTCACACAATCCTTATTGAAAAAATGGCTAAGTATGGAATGGACAAGGCAACTGTTAGGTGGATTCATAACTGGCTTAGTGATCGGACCCAAAGAGTGGTCGTAAATGGCTGCATATCCAGTTGGATGAATGTTTCAAGTGGGGTATCACAGGGCTTTGTCCTGGGCCCTGTATTGTTCAACATCTTTATCAGCGATTTAGATGAAGGAATTGAGGGTAAACTGATTAATTTTGCTGATGGCACAAAGCTAGGAGGGATAGCTAATACTAGAGATGAGAGAGAAGATTCAAAAAGATATAAATAAACTGGAGCGGTGGGCAGCAACTAACATAATGTTTTTTAACAGGGAAAAATGCAAAGTACTACATCTGGGCAATAAAAATGAAAAAAGCATATACAGAATGGGAGGAATAGGGTTAAGCAACAGCACATGTGAAAAAGACTTGGGTATACTAATAGATCACAGACTGAATATGAGGCAACAGTGTGATGCAGCAGCAAAAAAGGCAAATGCAATTCTAGGATGTATTATCAGAAGCATACAGTCTAGATCACATGAAGTCATTATTGCCCTCTACTCCTCTTTGGTCAGACTTCATCTGGAATACTGTGTCCAGTTTTGGGTGCCACATTTTAAAAAAGACATCAACAAACTGGAGCAAGTTCAGAAAAGAGCGACCAGAATGGTGACCGGTCTGCAAACCCTGTCTTATGAGGAAAGGTTGCAGGATTTGGGAATGTTTAGCTTGCAAAAAAGAAGACTGAGAGGAGACTTAATAGCTATCTACAAATATCTCAAGGGCTGTCACATTGTAGAAGGATCATCTTTATTCTCATTTGCACAAAGGAAAGACTAGAAGCAATGGGATGAAACTGAATGGGAGGAGACACAGATTAGATATTAGAAAAAACTTTTTGACAGTTAGAGTGATCAATGAGTGGAATAGGCTGCCATGAGAGGTGGTGAGTTCTCCTTCAATAGAAGTCTTCAAGCAGAGGCTGGACAGATATCTGTCTGGGATGATTTAGCGAATCCTGCTTTGAGCAGGGGGTTGGACCAGATAGCCCAGGAGATCCCTTCCAACTCTACGATTCTATGATTCTATGAATCTATGGACAACTGATGATCTTCATCCAAAACAATGTGAGTGGCAGCCGAATTAATTAATAGCCAAAATAAGGTGGGAACGTCCATAAATAAATCCAAGGATTCTGCATTTTTACAGGATCATCAGTAAACAGATGAATGATAGAAATAAGGCAATAACTAAAAAATAAAACCCACAGTGTAAGTAAAATCAAGACATACAATAGAATAGAAAAAACCCTACCCATGAACTTCCAAGCACTATTAAAGAAATGTGCCAAAACCAAAATTTTCATTCAGTCCCTGAGGAGTGAGTGTCCCTAATCTATAGATCCATTGACATTCTTTTTTCGCTAATCTTTTGGACACACACCCCCATCTAGGGCCAAGATCAACCACATCAATCCCTTTAATGGAGAGCAGTCTTGAGTTGCACTGGTGATACCTCCTGAAATGTCTTGGAAGTGTCTTTAAAGTAGTAACATCAGTCACAGTCTTAGCTTTGTCAATATCTAAACAATGTTCACGGACCCTGATCTTTAATTCATGATTCGTCATGCCGATGTAAATTTTACCACATGGACATTCCGCGTAATACACTACTCCCTTAGATGAACATGTGATGAGGGTCCTAATGTCAAAACTCCTTGATTGATCAAAGTCACGGAATGTGAAACCTCTCTTCATATTTGCACATCCCTTGCATATTTCACATGGGAAAAACCCTTTGCGTTCCAAACTTTATCTAATCTTTTCCTTCCTTTTGGGGTCATAGGAGTTGTGTGTCAAAATATCTCGCATATTCGGAGCTCTCCTAGCCACAAAAAGACATGTTGGCAAGATTTGCTTAAGAGTAGAATCTGTGAAAAGAATTTGCCAATGTTTTTCAACAATATTTTTAAGATCAAACCATCTACTATTATAATTAGTAATGAATCTTACCTTCATCATCGTGAAGTACAATGGGCTAATTTTATGTAACAGATGCTCTCTTATATATATTTTGCTCTCATGTATCCTTTTTGAATGACTCAATGGCTATATCCATGGTCTTGAAATCTTTTCTTCAAGATCTTGGATTGCTCTGCAACCTGAAATTCTTCAGAGCATATCATCTTGATACGTAAAAACTGCCCAATGGGTATACCATGAATTGTATATTTGGGATGTGCTGATGAGGCATGCAATAATGAGATGGTTGACTATTGTGAGCTCATTTTCTCGTTCACCTTTGATGTCCGATGAACTCCCTCTGCTGGTGAAAGGAGGTGGTGAAACTGATTTGGCTGGGAGAAACACAGGTGGATTGCGATTGGACATCCGGAATCTCTGAGTGGATATAAGGCAGCCGACGCCCTGTAGGGTTGCTGGTGATTTCTCTTCTCTGAGCTCTGGCCTCCAGTTCAGTTCCTGTCTTCTAAAGCTAAGTTTTGCTCTGTTATTGTTCCATGAGATTTTGTCTGATTTGCTTAGCTTTGTGTTCAGCCAGCCCCGGCTGGGGCTATGCTGAATTTCCATTTTTGTCCCTGATCTGTTAAATCTCTTTTGCTCTGTCTTCAGAATATATCGGAGTGCTGATATAGGGATTTTGAAGTCTAGTGATTTCAGGGCCGTTTTTCCTATCAGACGTGTTGGGACATTTTTGGTAAGGTTTTTGCAGATTGCAGCCAGCATCTTTTCTGTCCTTTCCTATCTAGTTAGTTGGGCCCCATCGTTTGCTCTGCCTGTCTTTCTGTCTGTGTTTGTGTTTTCATCTGTTTTCACCGACAATACATGTTGGGGGCTGTCTATTGCTTAGGGGTCTGCTCTGGGGCAGTTTAGATTTCCCCTTTCTTTCTTTAGGCTTATTTAGTTCTCCGACTGTGAAGAGGCATCTAGGACCACCGTAGGAACGCTCCACGGCTACTGTTAGTTGTTGTGAATAGGATCAGGGGTCTGCAATCCGCTAGCTACCAACCTCTCTGGTTTTCTGGACTTAGCTTGCATTTTTGTTTTCTCCTCCTCCGGTGACTCATTCATAACAGTTAACATAGGGTTCCAAAATACAGTTCTGGACAGCCGGCCATTTGGAAATCCTTAAATGGATATGTCCAAAAACATGATATTATGTCCAAATTTATTTGACAGCTTAATGTTTTGGTTATTATCATTGAGCTTACTCGTAAATGATTCTAGATTCATAACTGGACCCTCCCAGATGAACATGTCATCAATATAACGGATCCAGTTGTGGACCTCTTCAACATTTATGATGCCTTCTTCCTGAAATATTGACCACTCCCACGCCACCATGAACAGATTGGCATAAGAGGGGGCACAGGGAGCCCCCATTGCTGTACCTCGTTGTTGCAAAAATATTTTTCCATCAAAGATAAATGCATTATGAGTCAGGATGAACCTTAGTGATACCAAAATAAATGAGGGCATATCTTTATCCAAATTACTATGTCGTAGATATTTCTCAACTGCATTTAATCCATCAGCATGCCCAATTGATGAATATAGGGCTTCAACGTCAGCTGTTACTAATACCATCTCTTCTGTTAACTGGATATTCTCCAAATGACCCAAAGCAGCAGTAGTATCCTTAATTAATGAGAGCAACTGAGTGACCGAGGGTTTCAAAAAATATTCAATCACATTACAAATAATCTCACAAAGACCCTCATTGGCGGCAATGATGGGTCTCCCAGGTGGGTTCAAGGGATTTTTGTGGACTTTTGTCAATTGGCGCTCCTTCCCTTTTGAGCTCTGCCATGCACCCAATCACTTCTCACAGACAAGCCTTTAAACAGGGAAGTTAAGGAGTTGGGGTCAAATACCACAAGAGCATAACAAAGGCAATAGAGTTAGGGCCGCGTTACATTTAGCGATGCACCAGCGATCCCGACAATGATGCGACCTGATCAGGATTGCTGGTGCATCGCTAAATGGTCACTAGTTAGCTGCCAAACAGGCAGATCTCACCAGCGACGCAGCAACGATCCAGCGATGCTCGGAGGTCGCTCCTCCCTGTCACAAGGCAGCGATGATGACGACTTCCACCTGTGTCCATGCATCGCTAGTCGGCGCCAGCAGAACGCCAACGAGGAGAAAATGGCCCAGGACGTTCCAGCGCGATCAGCAATATCTAGTGGGGGGGCCTGTCGGAGGTACGTGTCATATGTAGCGAGATCGCTAGTGATATCGCTGGTGCGTCATAAAATCGGTGTCGCTTTAGCGATATCGCTAGCGATCTCGCTATGTGTAAAAGGCCCTTAAGGCAAAAAATTAGTCAAAAGGTAAAGTCCAAGGTCAGGCAGCAAAGGTTAGAGTCAGTCAAAGGAAAAGGGGTAATACAAACGAGTAGTCAAAAGACAAAGTCAAAAGACAAAGTTCGAGGTCAGGCAATAAAGATCTAAATAGCTGAACACAGAGCACACACACCACTGAGCAAAGCTATGACTGGCAATGGTCTGACCATCATCAGACAGCTAAATTGCCAGGTAATCACCTTGAAAGGGTGACACCTGGAGGAACCCAGCAAGCCTGGCCAGATTGGGCATGCCGGACTTTCACTCACCAAACTGACAGCCCAGAATGCCACAGCCTCTGATTGGATGGCTGAACTGTCATTCACTGTACTCACAGCCCCGCACTCCCTTGATCCTGTTGGGCATCTGAGCTGTCACTCACACCGTTCTTATATCTGTGTGAGTGGTGGAATTATGACCGATCTGTGTGTGATATGTATGAGACATCCTAGCAGCTAGTCCACCCAATAACTCAAGAGTTTACTGCAAACACAGTATGTAGAGTTAGAGCCTGCAGAAGGAAAATAAGTGAAAATGACATCTTATTCTAAAATGTGATATAAAAGAACAAGAACCATTTACATTTTTTATATCGGAGAAAAACAAGCAAGTGGACATAGTGCAATCTACTTCCAAATGTGTAAAAGCCTATGAAAAGACTTCTACCCAGTTACTCAAAAACATCAGGAAAATCGATACATGTAAAAGTCAAGTCAAATTCTTTTCACCTCAGCATCCCTTTGTCCAAATTGAGTTTCATCTTCAGTATGACTTGTAGGCCACATTCTCTAAGGGTATAATTATATAAAATAATGTGTGAGCATGAAGTTACAGGGCTTTTTTACCAGTTATTCTATAAATATTCAGTTATCCCCTATCCATATGGCTGCAGATAACTTACTGATTACTGGGGATGTTATGATGATGATGGCAACAATAATAATCATAGTGATAATAATTATGTGTTGCACACAACCTGGAAATGAGATACTGTACAGTGTGATGAAGAGGCAATTATGTCATTATAGGAGGAAGGAAGGAAAAAATATTCAAGCTGACAAATGATCAAAGATCAAAATCTTCCAGTGCCAGATCTCTTGACACTTGCTAGACTTACCAGGTGAGGTGGATCCTCTAAGCTCCAGGTCCTGGTAGGCACATTAAGCTGGATGGATACCTGGACATGGATGACTAGGCACACTCAGGAATCTCATTAGCAGCAGGACAGATGAAGTGTAACCCAGCAGGGATGGAAGCAAGTTAGATATAATATGGACAGAAGGTGGAGCACTATAAGTTTAAAGGTCTATAGAATCAATCCCAAAAAACAGGTGTGTGGTCAAGGAGCCTTAAATAGGTTTAGGGAGGTGATGTCATTGGTCCACACCGAGCAACCCGCAAAACCTGACGTGGAGCACAACAGTACACAGCAGACCCAGGAGAAGGGAGTGAAGCCTGGATACCCAGAACTGGTGTGAAACAATACCGAAGTCATGTCAGTAACAGGGAAATGTTGTATAAGCTAAAAAAAAATGTAGAATCTAGGGAAAACTCAGGAAGTGGTGGCAGATATTTTGCACATGACAAAATCTAGTAGTTAACAATCGTATGAAATTCACCAAAAAAAGAGAATGAAGGCATCCAACTCTATAACAGGCTGTACTCTCTGTAGTGAAAAACCCTTAGATGAGGTAAATGTTTTTTATTTTTACAATGCATTTCCATTCTGCACTAGCATCTTTCTCAAGTGAAAAAAACTATTGCATAGTAAAGTGTTCAAGGGCAAGGGGTTTAAAAAGCTTGGAGTTGTGACTGAAACTAAAGAAAATACCTACAAGTAAATTTAATAAAGAGGGAGAAGTAGAGGGAGGAGCGAAGGGCGGGTGATGGGAGGTGAAGGCCAGGACCATGAGAAGACTAATAATATGATTGTAAATGAGATAGAAAAAGAAATAATGAAGAATTAGGAAAAGACAGAGAAGAGGGCAATAGGAAAGAAACAAATAAAATTAGCCGAGGAATAAAGTGTAAATAGGAAAAAAGAGAGCAGTAAATTGGGGAAGTGTTGGGAGGGGATCGAACCTATGCATTGTTAGAAAAGAAAGGGGAAGAAAGTAAATAAATCAATTGAGCTGTTGGGATAAAGAAGAAGAAGGGACACCCAAAAAGTAGAGATTGTGTCATGCCCTCAGCTGCAGGCCCGGTCTCTGCTGCTCAGGGAGACCGACACCTATCTCACAGCTCCACTGGTACTACTCACCCTGTCCGTGGCTCAAGACAATCAGCGGGCCCTTTTGTCTGCTAAGAACCTGCATGCTCTTGGCAGGTCTCCTGGTAATGCTCTTAGGAGACGAGCCCCGCTTCCTGCACATACTTAAAACAGCAGGGCACCTTTTCTCTATTAGGGCTATGATGCTCTGTGCATAAAAGGCATCCTCCCTATTCATTCTGTGGGATCTCAGCCTTCCACTCAGGCCACATTCTGCTTTGCTCTGCATACTGAAGGCTGTTGCAATCAGTGGCGGATTATAATGAGGTCAATTTGGGCAGTTGCCCCGGGCCCAGTGGGGTTAAGGGGCCCACAGCCCAGGCCAGTAAATTGCCCCATTGGCTCTGCGGGTGGAGGTCGGTGCTGGAGGCTCCATTATTCTCTATGTGGAGTGCAGCTCTGCGGGTGGAGGTCAGTGCTGGAGGCCCCATTATTCTCTATGTGGAGTGTGGCTCTGCGGGTGGAGGTCGGTGCTGGAGGCCCCATTATTCTCTATGTGGAGTGCGGCTCTGCGGGTGGAGGTAGGTGCTGGAGGCTCCATTATTCTCTATGTGGAGTGCGGCTCTGCGGGTGGAGGTCGGTGCTGGAGGCTCCATTATTCTCTATGTGGAGTGGGGCTCTGCGGGTGGAGGTCGGTGCTGGAGGCTCCATTATTCTCTATGTGGAGTGCGGCTCTGCGGGTGGAGGTCGGTGCTGGAGGCTCCATTATTCTCTATGTGGAGTGCGGCTCTGCGGGTGGAGGTCAGTGCCGGAGGCTCCATTATTCTCTATGTGGAGTGCGGCTTTGCGGGTGGAGGTCAGTGCTGGAGGCCCCATTATTCTCTATGTGGAGTGTGGCTCTGCGGGTGGAGGTCGGTGCTGGAGGCCCCATTATTCTCTATGTGGAGTGCGGCTCTGCGTGTGGAGGTAGGTGCTGGAGGCTCCATTATTCTCTATGTGGAGTGCGGCTCTGCGGGTGGAGGTCGGTGCTGGAGGCTCCATTATTCTCTATGTGGAGTGCGGCTCTGCGGGTGGAGGTCAGTGCTGGAGGCCCCATTATTCTCTATGTGGAGTGCGGCTCTGCGGGTGGAGGTAGGTGCTGGAGGCTCCATTATTCTCTATGTGGAGTGTGGCTCTGCGGGTGGAGGTCGGTGCTGGAGGCCCCATTATTCTCTATGTGGAGTGCGGCTCTGCGGGTGGAGGTAGGTGCTGGAGGCTCCATTATTCTCTATGTGGAGTGTGGCTCTGCGGGTGGAGGTCGGTGCTGGAGGCCCCATTATTCTCTATGTGGAGTGCGGCTCTGCGGGTGGAGGTCGGTGCTGGAGGCTCCATTATTCTCTATGTGGAGTGCGGCTCTGCGGGTGGAGGTCGGTGCTGGAGGCCCCATTATTCTCTATGTGGAGTGCGGCTCTGCGTGTGGAGGTAGGTGCTGGAGGCTCCATTATTCTCTATGTGGAGTGCGGCTCTGCGGGTGGAGGTAGGTGCTGGAGGCTCCATTATTCTCTATGTGGAGTGCGGCTCTGTGGGTGGAGGTCGGTGCTGGAGGCTCCATTATTCTCTATGTGGAGTGTGGCTCTGCGGGTGGAGGTCGGTGCTGGAGGCTCCATTATTCTCTATGTGGAGTGCGGCTCTGCGGGTGGAGGTCGGTGCTGGAGGCTCCATTATTCTCTATGTGGAGTGCGGCTCTGCGGGTGGAGGTCAGTGCCGGAGGCTCCATTATTCTCTATGTGGAGTGCGGCTTTGCGGGTGGAGGTCAGTGCTGGAGGCCCCATTATTCTCTATGTGGAGTGTGGCTCTGCGGGTGGAGGTCGGTGCTGGAGGCCCCATTATTCTCTATGTGGAGTGCGGCTCTGCGTGTGGAGGTAGGTGCTGGAGGCTCCATTATTCTCTATGTGGAGTGCGGCTCTGCGGGTGGAGGTCGGTGCTGGAGGCTCCATTATTCTCTATGTGGAGTGCGGCTCTGCGGGTGGAGGTCAGTGCTGGAGGCCCCATTATTCTCTATGTGGAGTGCGGCTCTGCGGGTGGAGGTAGGTGCTGGAGGCTCCATTATTCTCTATGTGGAGTGTGGCTCTGCGGGTGGAGGTCGGTGCTGGAGGCCCCATTATTCTCTATGTGGAGTGCGGCTCTGCGGGTGGAGGTAGGTGCTGGAGGCTCCATTATTCTCTATGTGGAGTGCGGCTCTGCGGGTGGAGGTCGGTGCTGGAGGCCCCATTATTCTCTATGTGGAGTGCGGCTCTGCGGGTGGAGGTCGGTGCTGGAGGCCCCATTATTCTCTATGTGGAGTGCGGCTCTGCGGGTGGAGGTCGGTGCTGGAGGCTCCATTATTCTCTATGTGGAGTGCGGCTCTGCGGGTGGAGGTCGGTGCCGGAGGCTCCATTATTCTCTATGTGGAGTGCGGCTCTGCGGGTGGAGGTCGGTGCTGGAGGCTCCATTATTCTCTATGTGGAGTGCGGCTCTGCGGGTGGAGGTCGGTGCTGGAGGCTCCATTATTCTCTATGTGGAGTGTGGCTCTGCGGGTGGAGGTCGGTGCTGGAGGCTCCATTATTCTCTATGTGGAGTGCGGCTCTGCGGGTGGAGGTCGGTGCTGGAGGCTCCATTATTCTCTATGTGGAGTGTGGCTCTGCGGGTGGAGGTCGGTGCTGGAGGCTCCATTATTCTCTATGTGGAGTGCGGCTCTGCGGGTGGAGGTCAGTGCCGGAGGCTCCATTATTCTCTATGTGGAGTGCGGCTCTGCGGGTGGAGGTCGGTGCTGGAGGCCCCATTATTCTCTATGTGGAGTGCGGCTCTGCGGGTGGAGGTCAGTGCTGGAGGCTCCATTATTCGTTATGTGGAGTGTGGCTCTGCGGGTGGAGGTCGGTGCTGGAGGCTCCATTATTCTCTATGTGGAGTGCGGCTCTGCGGGTGGAGGTCAGTGCTGGAGGCCCCATTATTCTCTATGTGGAGTGTGGCTCTGCGGGTGGAGGTCGGTGCTGGAGGCCTCATTATTCTCTATGTGGAGTGCGGCTCTGCGGGTGGAGGTAGGTGCTGGAGGCTCCATTATTCTCTATGTGGAGTGCGGCTCTGCGGGTGGAGGTCGGTGCTGGAGGCTCCATTATTCTCTATGTGGAGTGCGGCTCTGCGGGTGGAGGTCGGTGCCGGAGGCTCCATTATTCTCTATGTGGAGTGCGGCTCTGCGGGTGGAGGTCGGTGCTGGAGGCTCCATTATTCTCTATGTGGAGTGCGGCTCTGCAGGTGGAGGTCGGTGCTGGAGGCTCCATTATTCTCTATGTGGAGTGTGGCTCTGCGGGTGGAGGTCGGTGCTGGAGGCTCCATTATTCTCTATGTGGAGTGCGGCTCTGCGGGTGGAGGTCAGTGCCGGAGGCTCCATTATTCTCTATGTGGAGTGTGGCTCTGCGGGTGGAGGTCGGTGCTGGAGGCTCCATTATTCTCTATGTGGAGTGCGGCTCTGCGGGTGGAGGTCAGTGCCGGAGGCTCCATTATTCTCTATGTGGAGTGTGGCTCTGCGGGTGGAGGTCGGTGCTGGAGGCTCCATTATTCTCTATGTGGAGTGCGGCTCTGCGGGTGGAGGTCGGTGCTGGAGGCTCCATTATTCTCTATGTGGAGTGCGGCTCTGCGGGTGGAGGTCAGTGCCGGAGGCTCCATTATTCTCTATGTGGAGTGCGGCTCTGCGTGTGGAGGTAGGTGCTGGAGGCTCCATTATTCTCTATGTGGAGTGCGGCTCTGCGGGTGGAGGTCGGTGCTGGAGGCTCCATTATTCTCTATGTGGAGTGCGGCTCTGCGGGTGGAGGTCAGTGCTGGAGGCCCCATTATTCTCTATGTGGAGTGCGGCTCTGCGGGTGGAGGTAGGTGCTGGAGGCTCCATTATTCTCTATGTGGAGTGTGGCTCTGCGGGTGGAGGTCGGTGTTGGAGGCCCCATTATTCTCTATGTGGAGTGCGGCTCTGCGGGTGGAGGTAGGTGCTGGAGGCTCCATTATTCTCTATGTGGAGTGCGGCTCTGCGGGTGGAGGTCGGTGCTGGAGGCCCCATTATTCTCTATGTGGAGTGCGGCTCTGCGGGTGGAGGTCGGTGCTGGAGGCCCCATTATTCTCTATGTGGAGTGCGACTCTGCGGGTGGAGGTAGGTGCTGGAGGCTCCATTATTCTCTATGTGGAGTGTGGCTCTGCGGGTGGAGGTCGGTGCTGGAGGCCCCATTATTCTCTATGTGGAGTGCTGCTCTGCGGGTGGAGGTCGGTGCTGGAGGCTCCATTATTCTCTGTGTGGAGTGCGGCTCTGCGGGTGGAGGTCGGTGCTGGAGGCCCCATTATTCTCTATGTGGAGTGCGGCTCTGCGGGTGGAGGTCGGTGCTGGAGGCCCCATTATTCTCTATGTGGAGTGCGGCTCTGCGGGTGGAGGTCGGTGCTGGAGGCCCCATTATTCTCTATGTAGAGTGTGGCTCTACGATTCGTGACCCCCTTCACGTGACGAGGGGGGCCCACAGAGTCTGAACTGCCCCGGGCCCTGGCTACCCTTAATCCACCCCTGGTTGCAATATCCTAATCTCTCTGTCTCCTCAGAATCCTCTGCTGGCAGTACCCTCTCCTGGATCCTTCTGGACACTTCGGTTTCTACCCCAGACTGACCAAGGCTCTCATCTTGGAATCAGCCAGCTACTATTGCCGGCTAGAAGTTCACACAGACCTTCTAGGATTCCTGCCACCTCCTCTATTCGGTCTGTATGGGTCGTCCCTCTGGTCCGGGTATCACGGCATTAAGGTCACCTGGTGTTGCGACGGGGGAGCCCCTGTATACGTGGTTCTGTGTCGTGGTCCAGAGGGTTCTTCCCTCAGGCACCTTTTCCATTTGTTTGCTTCATTTAATAAACATCCTTCGTTTTTGGAAGCTCATTCTCCTGTCTCTTGTGTATCGGGTATACAGCTACCACTGCACCAACAGTGGTCCAGTGAGTCAACTATACACCTTCATGCCCTGTGGGCGTAACAGTTTGGAGATGAGTGTATATATCCGGAAAACGATCGGCAAACATAAATTTGTCACGAATATGGTACATTTGGATTCGTGATTGGTAACACGAGCATTTTTCTTAAAATTGTAAAAAGATATAGATAGATGCCAGTGACACACACAAACACATATACTGTATATATATATATATATATATATATATATATATGAAATTTATTTTAAATATAATAAAAACAAATGACAAAGAAGGTGCAAGACAAAAGAGGAGGGACTACAATGCCATGGGATATCCCATTAAAATAACCCCCTGGAATGGAATACAGAGTACCTAACAGGCCATTAACAGACACTTAAGCAGTATAATTCCACACAGAAGAAAAACATACTACCACAACCTACTTATTAAATACAGACTGCCCCAATGAGCATATAATAATTATAACAAGAAAGGCTGATCAACAGCTGTAACCTTATGCGGATAAATGCTGACTGTATAATGCATAAGGTGGTGTGTATAAATGAACCATGGCACTGAAAAACATATTACACATACCAATGTGGCGGCTGGTGGATATCCCCGGACGTCCCTCTGCCTCGACGCAAGATTAAAGTTTGTTGGACAAAGGTCACATTGGAAAATTATGTTGCCCAAAAAATTGTAATAAGGGGATTAAGGATAAACATATTCCCCACTTTTGATTTGGATGACAAGAACTTGATTAATCGATGGATTAAAGTCGCCAATATATGTTCCTTGGAGTTCATCAATATTATCATTGAAAAAATATTTGCTCTCTTAAAACCATTGAAATGGAAATCGATGTATTACAGAAATCTCTTCAACAGGAGTTAAATGCCAAGAAATTCCAGGAAATTATTAACAACCTGGATAAGGACATCGAAAAATAGGAGGGCATTATTAGTCAGAATAAGCAGAAAAGTTATGAGAGAGACCGTGGGGATTTTGAAGCCAATAAAATCTTCAGGTGGCAAAGTGAAAAAAGAACCGGTAAAGAGAAATTTGTCCAGAAGTTCAACCATCATATCAAATTCATCCATGAGTGAAGGGGGTGGTTCTACACATGAGGGAAGATATGGTCCTAGGAAGCCCTATCTTCATCAATTGGGCATGCTGATGGATTAAATGTGGTTGCGTAATATCTTCGACATAGCAATTTGGATAGTGATATGTCTTCATTTATCTTGATTTTGCTCAGGTTCATTCTGACTCACAACGCATTCACCTTTGATGGAAAAATATTTTTGCAACAGCGAGGTACAGCAATGGGGGCCTCCTGTGACCCCTCTTATGCCAACCGGTTTATCGGGGTATGGGAATGGTCCATTTTTCAGGAAGAAGGCATTCCAAATGTTAAACGGGTCCACAACTGGATCCGTTATATTGATAATAATAATAATAATTATAATAATAATAATAATAATAAATAATAATAAATTTTATTTTTATAGCACCGACATATTCCGCAGCACTTTACATTTCAGAGGGGATTTGTACAGACAATAGACATTACAGCATAACAATAATCACATACAGTAGATTATAACAAATACCAAGAGGAAAGAGGGCCCTGCTCGCAAGCTTATAGTCTACGAGGAAAGAGGTAGACACGAAAGGTGGGTGGTAACAGTTGCCCTGATTGTATGGACCAGCCATAATGTTAAGTGTGTAACAGTACAAACACAGAGGGCTAATGGATGTATAAAGCATGTGGGAACATGATGCGGGAAATCTGGTTATGGTAAAACTTTTGGCTGTGCCACACAGGGATAGATTATGTTAATGTGTTGAGGCGATAGGCCAGTCTGAATAAATGCGTTTTCAGGGCACGCTTAAAATTGTGGGGATTGGGGACTAATCGTATTGACCTGGGAAGTGAATTCCAAAGAATTGGCGCAGCACGTGTAAAGTCTTGGAGACGGTTGTGGGAGAGGGATGTTGATGACATCATGTTCATCTGGGAGGGTCGAGTTGTGGATCTAGAATTATTTATGAATAAACTCAATGATAATAACCAAAACGTTAAGCTGTCATATAAATTTGGACGCAATATCGAGTTTTTGGACTTATCCATTTCAGCACTTCCAAATGGCCGGTTGTCTACAACTTTTTTTCGGAAACCCACGTCAACCAATTCATTATTGCATGCCTCATCTACACATCCCAAACCCACAATTCATGGTATACCCATCGGGCAGTTTTTATGTATTAAGAGGATATGCTCTGAAGAATTTTAGTTTGAATCCAAGATCTTGAAGAAAAGATTTCAAGACCATGGATATAGCCACAGAGTTATTCAAAGAGGATATATGAGAGCAAAAATACACCAAGAGAACAATTGTTACATAAAAATCAGCCCATTGTATCTCAAGTTGATGAAGACAATCAGGTCAGATTCATTACCAATTACAATAGTAGATGGTTTGATCTTAAAAATATTGCCGAGAGACATTGGCAAATTCTTTTCACTGATTCCACTATTAAACAAATTTTGCGAACATGTCATTCTTTTGTGGCTAGGAGAGCCTCAAATTTGTGGGATATTTTGACACACAGCTCCTATGATCCCTAATGGAAGGATAAGATTAGAAAAAATCTGGAACGTAAAGGGTTTTTCCCTTGTGGAATATGTAAGGGATGTGCAAATATGATGAGAGGTTTCACCTTCTATAACTTTCATCAATCAAGGAGGCTTGATATCAGGGCCCACATTACTTGTTCATCTAATGGAGTAGTGTATTATGAGAAATGTCCATGAGGCAAAGTTTACATCGGCATGACGAGTCATGAATTAAAGATTAGGGTCCGTGAACATTGTCTAGATATTGACAAAGCTAAGACTGTGACTGATGTCACAGCTTTGAAGACTCTTTCTAGACATTTCTGGAGGTATCACCAGTGTACGGTAATTCAAAATTGCTCTCCATTAAAGGGATTGATGTAGTTGACCTTGGCCCTAGAGGGGGGATGTGTCCAAAAGATTAGGAAAAAAAGAATGTCAATGGATCTATAGATTAGGGACACTCACTCCTCAGTGATTGAATGAAAATTCTGGGTTTGGCGCATTTCTTAAATAGTAGTAGGAAGTTAATGGGTAGGGTTTTTTATTTTATTTCATTGCATGTTCTTGTTTTACTTACCTTGGGTTTTTATTTTTTAGTTGTTGTCCTGGTTTTACCACTTACCTGTCTACTGAAGTTCTTATTCTTGGAGCTTGCTTTACAATCTGCTACCATGGTCCTGTGAAAATGGAGAATTTTCGGATCTATTTATGGATATTTCCATCTTCTCTTGGATATCATTTAATTCAGTCTGTCACCTACAGTACCTTATTGTGGTTACAGATTATTAGTTGCCCTTGTTTTGGTGGGAGGGTCCTTGGGAGGGTTTATGATCCATTTCATGGTTGCACTGTCCATATGCTCTTAATTTTTCTTTCTTATGATATTTATTTATTTGTTATATTTTTGCTTTTATATATACATGTGATTATACTAATATTTATATGTTTTTATATTTTCTTATATTGTCCATTATATGTGGTACATTTTCAGTGTATCATATTTATTTTGCACACTGATTTTTGTAGTTGGGCCATTCTTTTAGATGCATTTTTTCTCATTTGTGCACTAATTATTGTTTAGGCATTCTCGCAGCACATTCACATAGTCATTACCTTCCATTCAGGTGGTGTGCATGCACGTTATATTGAGCTGTTGAGGGAAATATAGTGATCTTCAGTGTCTATGGTGTATCCCCGTCTTCCTTGAGGACCTGGCATTCACCGAGTCACGTGATCGCTTTCTGTCCCTCTCATTGGTCAAGCAGTTCTCATGGATTTGACACATGCGCCCTTGTGCCTTTTGCTTTCATTTAGAGACAGGACCTTATAGACAGGACCTTATACTTACTGCGCAGGTGCTCATGTCGATATTGTCCTATGGTGCTGCTTGATTAATGTACGCAGGTGTACAGTGTATTATTTGATCAATAGCATAAGCTGGCTCCTTATTTAAACCTGATCGCCCCCTGCCTTGACATGCCTCCCGAAGAAGCTGAGAGAAACGCGCTTCGGGGCAGAGGGACGTCCGGGGATATCCACCAGCCGCTACATTGGTATGTGCCATATACTTTAGTGCCATGTTTTATTAGTATATAGTATCCTATACATTGTACAGTTAACATCCATTCACATAGGGTCAAAGTGGCATACCAGCCTCTCTTGTTATTATTGTTATATGCTCATTGGGGCAGTTTATACTTATTAAGCAGAATATGGGTGTATGTTCCTTTCCTGTGTGGTAGTATATAGCTTAATTACTTGACAATGGCTTGTAAGTTATTGTGTATTCCATACCAGTGGGTTGTTTTTGTGGGATATCCCATGGCATTGTAGCCCCTCCTTTTTTGTCTTGCACCTTCTTTGTAATTAGGTTTTATTATATTTCTAATAAAGGATTATATTTTATATACAATATACCTTTTTGGTACCATTTTTTCATGTTTTGGTCACCATAAAAGTGATATTTCTCTGAACATAGCAATACCTCATATGTGGTTGTACAGTACTGCTTAGCCACATGGTGAGACTCGGGAGGATGGAGCGCAGATTTTCCCTGGAATAGCTTGCAGACCACATATACAGAACTCCTAAATGCCCAAAGAGCAGAATCCCTCACCAAAGTGACCCTATTTTGGAAATTATACCCCTATGGGATTTTGACTCCATGGGTGTTTTCCAGAAACAAGTAGCAGTCGATGTTGCTGAGTCAAAATTTAAAACTGCTGTTGTAGTGACCAGTATGCTTTAGTGACCAGTACCTTATAGTGACCAGTACGTTATGCCCAGCCCGTGTTTTTGGAGACAAGCACCCGTAAATTAGGCAGTCTCTCATCACTATAGAAATTCCATACATGTGGATGCTATATATGGTTTAGGTACACTGTGGGACTCAGAAAGTAGGGGGCATGTGAATTTGGAAGTGCAGAATTTGCTCAATTTCTTTTGGAGAGTAAGAGGCCATTTCGCTGTTCCAGAGTCTTTGTACTACCAGTTATGTACAAGTCCCCTATATTTCCGTTAGTAGGTGATTGATCTGAGTGGGGACTTTTTTTTGTGGATTGAGTTGAAGCTTTTATTGGGAACATTTTACATAATGTTGTTGATCACATTTATCCGGCACTCTACGGTGAGCACTTACATCAGCGTTTCCATCTAAATCTCTGAGTGACGTGATTCAAATGAAACCCCTGAGGGACACATTTACTATAATGAGGCAGCATAGTGACTCTTGACTCAGTCTTGTCTCTGTTCAGCGGTGTCCTTCTTTCAGAAGTGTACAAAACTGTGGCAAACTGCACTATTATGCACGCCTAGAAAGACAGATACCACTGGATCACAGACCAGATGGTGTCTGCAGTGCCTCTGTATGTCTCATTATAGGGAATTTTCTGCTGTGATTCTATCTGAATCGCATGTTTCAGAGATTTACATGGAAACCTAGGTGTAAGCGCTCAGCGTAGAGCACAGTATAAATGTGCGCTGAGCCTTACTGTGATCTTTGGGAGGCAGAATGAAAAAATCAACAGCAGTTGAAGAATTGGTTTTCTTTATTTTCTGTACGCTGTTCGCTGTGCAGTATAAGTGATTAGGTGACTTTATTCTTTGGGTCGGTGTGATTACAGTGATACCAGATTTGTATAGCTTTTATTTCGCAGCTGTCACACACTAAAAGATGCATTTTATTACAAAAACTGATTTTTGTATTACCATATTTTGGGAGCTATAATTTTTCCATATTTCGCTGGTATGATGATAAAGCAATGTTTTTTGCCTTGTTTTGCATTTATTTTTTTAAGGTGTTCACTAAAGGGGTTAACTAATGTTATCATTCTATAGGTCAGGTTGTCCCAGACATGCACCAAATTTGTGTACTTTAATGTTTATATTTTTTTTCATAAAACTATTTATTTATGGGTATGATATATTTTTATTTATTTTGTATTATTTTGTAATTTTTTTAAATTATTTTGCAACTTTTTTACTTTTTTTAAACATTTTTACTTATTTCACTTTCTGCAGTCTGTTCGCTGTTATAAAAAATTGCAATGCAGGATTATTGCTATCTATCTATTTAAAAATGAGTATATGTATGTGTGTGTGTATCAAGCCACACCAACTTCACATAGCCCCACCCACTCTGCATAGCCACACTCTCTCCACATGCAAAGCCCCGTATAATAAATATCTAATATATAGATTGATGAAACAAGGAGTATCCAGGAATACATCAGAAGAATGGTGCCAGAAGATGAGATGCTGAGAGAAAGCCTAAGGCAGCAACAACAACAGTTCTGGAAGGAAGAACAGGAACATGAAGCGCCATGGCAAGACAAGCCACTGCATGGAATGTACCACCGACAGATAATGGAAGTGGCTGATATGGAGAAATCCTACCAATGGCTGGAGAAAGCTGGACTCCGAGACAGCACAGAGGCACTAATCATAGCAGCACAAGAGCAAGCACTAAGTACCAGATCCATATAAGCAGGAATCTACCACACAAGACAAGACCCACGGTGCAGACTATGCAAAGAAACCTCAGATACAGTCCAACACATAGTGGCAGGATGCAAAATGCAAGCAGGAACAGCGTATACCGAATGCCACAACCAAGAACGGAATTGTATACAGGAACATCTGTGCAGCATATATATTAAGATTTCTTGCCTTTAATACTTACATCACAAGTTTTACTGGTGGCCTTGCTTGTTCCTTCGTGGCTTGGCTTGGTCCCTGGTGCCTGGCCTTGTCCCTGCTTCCAAGAAGTATCTGTAAGTATAAAGACACCTGTTAGCTACTATACAAATTATATATTAAGCTTTCTAGCCTTTATTACTTACATCACTTCTTTCACTGGTGGCCTGGCTTGGTATCTTGTGGCCTGGCTTGGTCCCTGGTGGCCTGGCTTTGTCCCTGCTTCCGTGAACTATCTGAAAGTATAAAGACACGTTAGCTATTATAAAGATTAATTATGTGCTGTCCGCTGACTTTGAAGAAAAAAGGTAATTCCAGAGATATTACGATTTAACCCCGCCTAAAAAAATCCCCCTATGCCCCCCCCAAAAAAAATGCTAAGTACTTTTGAAGATTTCTAAACCACCCCCTCTGTAAGTTTAGATAAACGCGATGCACAAGCTGGCAAACTCTCCACTTCCTGTATTACCCAAGAAAACACAAACCTATACCTTGCAAACACCAATACTCTCCTTTCAACTTGAAATCCATAACCCCCCACTTGAAGATCTATTGACCTCAGATGCTATGTTTTAAAAACCCTGTTAACATTTTAAATACACGGTTTCTGCATTCCCCATTTGTACAGACTTTATTTTATAAAAATAGACCCTCAAACACCTCTGTATTGCATGTTGTGCTTTCCTGAGTGACATAAACCACAATTTTAAAGTGAACTTGGTGAAATGATACTACGAACAGTTTTTGGAACAATTTTTTAATTTATTTTTCTTTAATTTTTTTTTATTTTTTGTGAAAGCAAGTAGGACCTACACTGCTCTTTATTTTAACCCCTTTACCCCCAAGGGTGGTTTGCACGTTTATGACTGGGCCAATTTTTACAATTCTGACCACTGTCTCTTTATGAGGTAATAACTCTGGAACGCTTCCATAGGTCCCAGTGATTCAGACACTGTTTTCTCGAGACATGTTGTGCTTCATGCTAGTGGTAAAATTTCATTGATATAACTTTCGTTTATTTTTGAAAAAAACAAAATTTGGCAAAAATTTTGAAAATTTCGCAATTTTCCAAATTTGAATTGTTATGCTTTTAAATCACAGAACTATGGCACACAAAAAAAATTAATAAATAACATTTCCCACATGTTTACTTTACATCAGCACAATTTTGGAACCAAATTTTTTTTTTGTTAGGAAGTTATAAGGGTTAAAAGTTGACCAGCGATTTCTCATTTTTACAACACCATTTTATTTTTAGGGACCACATCACATTTGAAGTAACTTTGAGGGGTCTATATGATAGAAAATACCCAAAAGTGACATCATTCTAAAAACTGCACCCCTGAAGGTGCTCAAAACCACATTCAAGAAGTTTATTAACCCTTCAGGTTCTTCACAGGAATTTTTTGAATGTTTAAAAAAAATGAACGCTTAACTTTTTTTCACAAAAAATTTAATTCAGGTCCAATTTTTTTCTATTTTAACAAGGGTAACAGGAGAAAATGGACTGCAAAAGTTATTTTGCAATTTGTGCTAAGTACGCTGATACCTGATATGTGGGGGGAACCACTGTTTCGGCGCATGGCAGAGATCAGAAGGGAAGGAGCACCGTTGGACTTTTTCAATGCAAAATTGGGTAGAATTCAGATCGGACGCCATGTCACGTTTGGAGAGCCTCTGATGTGCCTAAACAGTGGAAACCCCCAACAAGTGACCCCATTTTGGAAACTAGACCCCCAAGGAACTTATCTAGATATGTGTTGAGAATTTTGAACCCCAAAAGGCTTCACAGAAGTTTATAATGTACAGCCGTACAATTAAAAAATCATATTTTTTCCACAAAAATGGTCTTGTCACCTGCAATTTTTATTTTCCCAAGGGTAACAGGACCCCAAAAGTTATTGTGCAATTTGTCCTGAGTACGCTGACACCCTATATATGGGGGTAACCGAATATTCGGGCGCATGGCAGAGCTCGGAAGGGAAGCAGCGCCATTTGACTTTTTTGGCTGAAATTGAGATCAGATGCCATGTCGTGTTTGGAAAGCCCCTGATGTGCCAAAACAGTGGAAACCCCCCAAAAATGACCCCATTTTGGAAACTAGACCCCCAAGGAAATTACATACAGTCATGGCCAAAAGTTCAGAGAATGACACAATTATTATATTTTCACATGATCTGCTGCCCTCTGGTTTTTATGTGTGTTTGTCAGATGTTTTTATCACATACAGAAATATAATTGCAATAATATTATGAGTAACAAAAGGTTATATTGACAGTTAGAATGAGTTAATGCAGCAAGTCAATATTTGCAGTGTTGACCCTTCTTCTTCAGGACCTCAACAATTCTCCCTGGCATGCTCTCAATCAACTTCTAGATCAAATCCTGACTGATAGCAGTCCATTCTTGCAAAATCAATGCTTTTATTTTGTCTGAATGTGAAGGTTTTTGTTTGTCCACCCGTCTCTTGATGATTGACCACAAGTTCTTGATAGGATTAAGATCTGGGGAGTTTCCAGGCCATGGTCCCAAAATCTCTATGTTTTGTTCCCTGAGCCATTTAGTTATCACCTTTGCTTTATGGCAAGGTGCTCCATCATGTTGAAAAAGGCATTGTTGATCGCCAAACTGCTCTTGGACGGTTGGGAGAAGTTGCTCTTGGAGGACATTCTGGTACCATTCTTTATTCATGGCTGTGTTTTTAGGCAAGACTGAGAGAGAGCCCATTCCCTTGGCTGAGAAGCAACCCCACACATGAATGGTTTCAGGATGCTTGACAGTTGGCATGAGGCAAGACTGGTGGTAACGCTCACCTTGTCTTCTCCGAATAAGCCGTTTTCCAGATGTCCCAAACAATCGAAAAGGGGATTCATCAGAGAAAATGACTTTACCCCAGTCCTCAGCAGTCCACTCCCTGTACCTCTTGCAGAATATCAGTCTGTCCATGATGTTTTTTCTGGAGAGAAGTGGCTTCTTTGCTGCCCTCCTTGAGACCAGGCCTTGCTCCAAGAATCTCCGCCTCACAGTGCATGCAGATGCACTCACACCTGCCTGCTGCCATTCCTGAGCAAGCTCTGCACTGCTGGTAGCCCGATCCCACAGCTGAAACACTTTTAAGAGATGGTCCTGGCGCTTGCTGGTCTTTCTTGGGCGCCCTGGAGCCTTTTTGGCAACAAGGGAACCTCTCTCCTTGAAGTTCTTGATGATGCGATAGATTGTTGACTGAGGTGCAATCTTTCTAGCTGCGATACTCTTCCCTGGTAGGCCATTTTTGTGCAGTGCAATGATGAGTGCACGTGTTTCTTTAGAGATAACCATGGTTAACAGAAGAGAAACAATGATGCCAAGCCCCAGCCTCCTTTTAAAGTGTCCAGTGCTGTCATTCTTACTTAATCATGACAGATTGATCTCCAGCCCTGTCCTCATCAACACCCACACCTGTGTTAATGGAGCAATCACTGAAACGATGTTAGCTGGTCCTTTTAAGGCAGGGCTGCAATGATGTTGAAATGTGTTTTGGGGGATAAAGTTAATTTTCTAGGCAAATATTGACTTTACAAGTAATTGCTGTTAAGCTGATTATTCTTTATAACATTCTGGAGTATATGCAAATTGCCATTAGAAAAAATGAAGCAGTAGACTTTGTAAAAATTAATATTTGTGTCATTCTCTAAACTTTTGGCCATGACTGTAGATATGTGTTGAGAATTTTGAACCCCAAAAGGCTTCACAGAAGTTTATAATGTACAGCCGTACAATTAAAAAATCATATTTTTTCCACAAAAATGGTCTTGTCACCTGCAATTTTTATTTTCCCAAGGGTAACAGGACCCCAAAAGTTATTGTGCAATTTGTCCTGAGTACGCTGACACCCTATATATGGGGGTAACCGACTATTCGGGCGCATGGCAGAGCTCGGAAGGGAAGCAGCGCCATTTGACTCTTTTGGCTGAAATTGAGATCAGATGCCATGTCGTGTTTGGAAAGCCCCTGATGTGCCAAAACAGTGGAAACCCCCCAAAAATGACCCCATTTTGGAAACTAGACCCCCAAGGAACTTATCTACAGTCATGGCCAAAAGTTCAGAGAATGACACAATTATTATATTTTCACATGATATGCTGCCCTCTGGTTTTTATGTGTGCTTGTCAGATGTTTTTATCACATACAGAAATATAATTGCAATAATATTATGAGTAACAAAAGGTTATATTGACAGTTAGAATGAGTTAATGCAGCAAGTCAATATTTGCAGTGTTGACCCTTCTTCTTCAGGACCTCAACAATTCTCCCTGGCATGCTCTCAATCAACTTCTAGATCAAATCCTGACTGATAGCAGTCCATTCTTGCAAAATCAATGCTTTTATTTTGTCTGAATTTGAAGGTTTTTGTTTGTCCACCCGTCTCTTGATGATTGACCACAAGTTCTCGATAGGATTAAGATCTGGGGAGTTTCCAGGCCATGGTCCCAAAATCTCTATGTTTTGTTCCCTGAGCCATTTAGTTATCACCTTTGCTTTATGGCAAGGTGCTCCATCATGTTGAAAAAGGCATTGTTGATCGCCAAACTGCTCTTGGACGGTTGGGAGAAGTTGCTCTTGGAGGACATTCTGGTACCATTCTTTATTCATGGCTGTGTTTTTAGGCAAGACTGAGAGAGAGCCCATTCCCTTGGCTGAGAAGCAACCCCACACATGAATGGTTTCAGGATGCTTGACAGTTGGCATGAGGCAAGACTGGTGGTAACGCTCACCTTGTCTTCTCCGAATAAGCCGTTTTCCAGATGTCCCAAACAATCGAAAAGGGGATTCATCAGAGAAAATGATTTTACCCCAGTCCTCAGCAGTCCACTCCCTGTACCTCTTGCAGAATATCAGTCTGTCCATGATGTTTTTTCTGGAGAGAAGTGGCTTCTTTGCTGCCCTCCTTGAGACCAGGCCTTGCTCCAAGAGTCTCCGCCTCACAGTCCGTGCAGATGCACTCACACCTGCCTGCTGCCATTCCTGAGCAAGCTCTGCACTGCTGGTAGCCCGATCCCGCAGCTGAAACACTTTTAAGAGACGGTCCTGGCGCTTGCTGGTCTTTCTTGGGCGCCCTGGAGCCTTTTTGGCAACAAGGGAACCTCTCTCCTTGAAGTTCTTGATGATGCGATAGATTGTTGACTGAGGTGCAATCTTTCTAGCTGCGATACTCTTCCCTGTTAGGTAATTTTTATGCAGTGCAATGATGACTGCACGTGTTTCTTTAGAGATAACCATGGCTAACAGAAGAGAAACAATGATGCCAAGCCCCAGCCTCCTTTTAAAGTGTCCAGTGCTGTCATTCTTACTTAATCATGACAGATTGATCTCCAGCCCTGTCCTCATCAACACCCACACCTGTGTTAATGGAGCAATCACTGAAACGATGTTATCTGGTCCTTTTAAGGCAGGGCTGCAATGATGTTGAAATGTGTTTTGGGGGATAAAGTTAATTTTCTAGGCAAATATTGACTTTGCAAGTAATTGCTGTTAAGCTGATCATTCTTTATAACATTCTGGAGTATATGCAAATTGCCATTAGAAAAAATGAAGCAGTAGACTTTGTAAAAATTAATATTTGTGTCATTCTCTAAACTTTTGGCCATGACTGTAGATATGTGTTGAGAATTTTGAACCCCAAAAGGCTTCACAGAAGTTTATAATGTACAGCCGTACAATTAAAAAATCATATTTTTTCCACAAAAATGGTCTTGTCACCTGCAATTTTTATTTTCCCAAGGGTAACAGGACCCCAAAAGTTATTGTGCAATTTGTCCTGAGTACGCTGACACGCTATATATGGGGGTAACCGACTATTCGAGCGCATGGCAGAGCTCGGAAGGGAAGCAGCGCCATTTGACTTTTTTGGCTGAAATTGAGATCAGATGCCATGTCGTGTTTGGAAAGCCCCTGATGTGCCAAAACAGTGGAAACCCCCCAAAAATGACCCCATTTTGGAAACTAGACCCCCAAGGAACTTATCTACAGTCATGGCCAAAAGTTCAGAGAATGACACAAATATTATATTTTCACATGATCTACTGCCCTCTGGTTTTTATGTGTGTTTGTCAGATGTTTTTATCACATACAGAAATATAATTGCAATAATATTATGAGTAACAAAAGGTTATATTGACAGTTAGAATGAGTTAATGCAGCAAGTCAATATTTGCAGTGTTGACCCTTCTTCTTCAGGACCTCAACAATTCTCCCTGGCATGCTCTCAATCAACTTCTAGATCAAATCCTGACTGATAGCAGTCCATTCTTGCAAAATCAATGCTTTTATTTTGACTGAATTTGAAGGTTTTTGTTTGTCCACCCGTCTCTTGACGATTGACCACAAGTTCTCGATGGGATTAAGATCTGGGGAGTTTCCAGGCCATGGTCCCAAAATCTCTATGTTTTGTTCCCTGAGCCATTTAGTTATCACCTTTGCTTTATGGCAAGGTGCTCCATCATGTTGAAAAAGGCATTGTTGATTGCCAAACTGCTCTTGGACGGTTGGGAGAAGTTGCTCTTGGAGGACATTCTGGTACCATTCTTTATTCATGGCTGTGTTTTTAGGCAAGACTGAGAGAGAGCCCATTCCCTTGGCTGAGAAGCAACCCCACACATGAATGGCTTCAGGATGCTTGACAGTTGGCATGAGGCAAGACTGGTGGTAACGCTCACCTTGTCTTCTCCGAATAAGCCGTTTTCCAGATGTCCCAAACAATCGAAAAGGGGATTCATCAGAGAAAATGACTTTACCCCAGTCCTCAGCAGTCCACTCCCTGTACCTCTTGCAGAATATCAGTCTGTCCATGATGTTTTTTCTGGAGAGAAGTGGCTTCTTTGCTGCCCTCCTTGAGACCAGGCCTTGCTCCAAGAGTCTCCGCCTCACAGTCCGTGCAGATGCACTCACACCTGCCTGCTGCTATTCCTGAGCAAGCTCTGCACTGCTGGTAGCCCGATCCCGCAGCTGAAACACTTTTAAGAGACAGTCCTGGCGCTTGCTGGTCTTTCTTGGGCGCCCTGGAGCCTTTTTGGCAACAAGGGAACCTCTCTCCTTGAAGTTCTTGATGATGCGATAGATTGTTGACTGAGGTGCAATCTTTCTAGCTGCGATACTCTTCCCTGGTAGGCCATTTTTGTGCAGTGCAATGATGACTGCACGTGTTTCTTTAGAGATAACCATGGTTAACAGAAAAGAAACAATGATGCCAAGCCCCAGCCTCCTTTTAAAGTGTCCAGTGCTGTCATTCTTACTTAATCATGACAGATTGATCTGCAGCCCTGTCCTCATCAACACTCACACCTGTATTAATGGAGCAATCACTGAAACGATGTTAGCTGGTCCTTTTAAGGCAGGGCTGCAATGATGTTGAAATGTGTTTTGGGGGATAAAGTTAATTTTCTTGGCAAATATTGACTTTGCAAGTAATTGCTGTTAAGCTGATCATTCTTTATAACATTCTGGAGTATATGCAAATTGCCATTAGAAAAAATGAAGCAGTAGACTTTGTAAAAATTAATATTTGTGTCATTCTCTAAACTTTTGGCCATGACTGTAGATATGTGTTGAGAATTTTGAACCCCAAAAGGCTTCACAGAAGTTTATAATGTACAGCCGTACAATTAAAATATCATATTTTTTCCACAAAAATGATCTTTTCACCCTCAATTTATATTTACCCAAGGGTAACAGGACGCCAAAAGTTATTGTGCAATTTGTCCTGAGTACGCTGAAACCCCATATGTGGGGGTAAACAACAATTTGGGCACATGGCAGAGCTCGGAAGGGAGAAGAGAAGCAGCACCATTTGACTTTTATGGCTGGAATTGAGATTGGACGCCATGTCACGTTTGGAAAGCCCCTGATGTGTCTAAGCTGTTGAAACTCCACACAAGTGACCCCATTTGGGAAACTAGACCCCCAAAGGAACTTATCTAGATGTGTGGTGAGCACTTTGAACCCCCAAGTGCTTCACAGAAGTTTATAATGTAGAACCATAAAAAATTTAAAAAATCATATTTTTTTTCCATAAAAATGATATTTTTGTCCCCAATTTTTTATTTTCCTAAGGGTAACAGGAGAAATTGGATCCCAAAAGTTGTTGTGCAATTTGTCCTGAGTAGGCTGATACCCCACATGTGGGGGTAAAACACTGTTTGGGCGAATGGCAGAGCTTGGAAGGGAGGGAGCACCGTTTGACTTTTTCAACTCAGAATTGGCTGGAATTGAGATCAGATGCCATGTTGCATTTGGAGAGCACCTGATGTGCCTAAACAGTGGAAACCCCCCAATTCTAACTCCAACCCTAACCCCAACACACCTCTCACCTTATTCTCAGCCCTAACCCTAGCCCTAACTCTAGCCCTAACCCTAACCCTAGCCCTAACCCTAGCCCTAACTCTAACCCTAGCCATAACAATAACCCTAATGGGAAAATGGAAATAAATACATTTTTTTATTTTATTATTTTTCCCTAACTAAGGGGGTGATAAATGGTGGTTTGATTTACTATTTTTAGCGGGTTTTTATGTTTGGCAGCTGTCATATGCTAAAAGACGCTTTTTATTGTAAAAACAGTTTTTGCATCACCACATTTTGAGAGCTATAATTTTTCCATATTTTGACCCATCGAGTCATGTGAGGTCTTAATTTTTGCGGGACGAGTTGACGTTTTTATTGGTACCATTTTCAGACATGTGACTTTTTTGATCGCTTTTTGTTCTGATTTTTGTAACGCAGAATGAACAAAAACCAGCATTTCATGAATTTCTTTTGGGGGGTGCGTTTACACCGTTCTGCATGTGGTAAAATTGATAAAGCTGTTTTATTCTTCGGGTCAGTACGATTGCAGCAATACCTCATTTATGTCTTTTTTATGTTTTGGCACTTTTATGCAATGAAAACTATTTTATATAAAAAATAATAATTTTTGCATCACTTTATTCTGCGAGCTATAACTTTTATAACTTTTTTGCTGATGATGATGTGTTGCAGCTCATTTTTTGCGGGACACGATGGTGTTTTCAGCGGTACCATGGTTATTTATATCCATCTTTTTGATCGCGTGTTATTGCACTTTTTGTTCAGCAGTATGATGATAAAGCATTGTTTTTTGCTTTGTTTTTTATTTTTATTTTTTAAGGGGTTCACTGAAGGGGTTAACTGATGGGACAGTTTTATGGGGCTAGTCTTTACGGATGCGGCAATACTAAATATGTGTACTTTTATTGTTTTTTTATTTCCAAAAAATGAATTTATTAGGGAATATTTTTTTTTTATTTATTTACCGATTTTTTTTAAAGAAATTATTTTTACACCTTTTTTTTTCTACTTTACATTGTCCAAGGGGGGGACATCACTGTATTGTTTCAGATCGGTGATCTGACAGTTTGGACAGCACTCTGTCAGATCAGTGATCTGACAGTCGCTGCACAGGCTTTCTCAGTTAAATACAAGTACAGTAAATGAAAAATAAAAAAAAGCTTGGCTGGACACACACACTCACACCACACACGCACACACACACACACACACACACACACAGACACAACAGAACTTTGTTGGCAATACAAGTAGAGTATGAAAAAAAAAATTGGCTGGACATACATACTCACGCCGCATGCACTCACTCCCACACACACACACACACACACACACACACACACACACACACACATGCGCGCGCTTGGCAGAACTTTGTTGGCAATACAAGTACAGTATGAAAAATAAAAAAAAAGATTGGCTGGACACACACACTCACTCACACATGCCGCACTCACTCACACACACACGCCGCCCTCACACTCGCCGCATTCACACACACACACACCGCCTTCACGCTGGACGGACTCACACTGGCTGGACTCACACTGGCTGTACTCACACTGGCCTCTGTGTGGCTGCAGGCTGGCTGGAGTCACACCGGCAGGCCTTACACTGGCAGGACTCACACTGGCTGGACTCACTCTGGCCTCTGTGTGGCTGCATGCTGGTTGGACACTGGCTGGAAGCTGGCTGTATCCTGGCTGTATAGGCTTGCTGGCACATTGAGGAGTGGAGCCCTACCTGGCGGATTTATATAGATTTGGGGCTGTCTGGCCAATTGGCTACTAAATAAGATTTGGAGCATGCTCAGTGTAAAAAAATGGAATCCGTCACTGGATTCCGTCATTTGATGGACAGCGATGGATTCTGAGCCCATAGGCTTCCATTGTAGTCAACGACGGACGTGGTGGATCCGTCGCTGTCCAACTTTTCGACGCAGACAAAAAACATTACTTTGTCTGTTGTCTCCAGACAACGGATAAACAATTTCCTACTGATCCAGCGCACGACGGACGAATCATGAGGTCATCTGTCGCACTCCTTCGCTAATACAAGTCTTTGAGAAAAAAATGGATCCAGCGGGACCATTCGCTGGATCTGTTTTTTTCCAAAAACGACAGATTTTGACTGACGCCAAAAAACTGATATGTGAAAGAGGCCTTAGAGAAATGTTACCACTCTAACACATTGTGCTGTATCCATGACTAAGACTGAATTTGATCTGCTGAATAAAGCTGAACTGTTTAAAAAGGATAAAGAGTCTGTTGATGACTGTTTGCATCCGGATCTGGGATGGCGGAACATGCGGAGTCTTCAGGACCAAAAGTGAGTGTTATCCATATTACCCAGACCACACAACAGATGGGATATTATTTGCTAGTGGGGTGCCAGGGCATGGAAGAACAGCAACCCCTTGCCCATGACTTCAGCCCTATGCACCGTACAACTGAGAAGTTCAGAAGACAGATGGGACCAGAAAATGTGACTCATATGTAGAGATCGAAAAGAAGCAAATCTCTCTGATAAGAAACATTGCAAGACATTTATATTTGCGTGTACCATTGATTTATGCAATGTTTGTTGAAAGTATAGCACCCATTTACATGTTATCATGGAGGTGTAATGTTTAGTACTAGAACTGGTTGGTATGAACTGTCGGCTCTGCTCGCTGATCAGAAGAAAGAGGCTGTTCCCAGTAGATTTGTATCTGGATTCCCGGTGAAGCGCAGCAATAGTTTATTTAAAATATTGAAAGCAGCTTTGTGTATGAAGGGAGAACACAACAGAAAATAATTGGAAAATTATGCAAAAACAATGAAGCCAAGCATTTACGATGTAAAAATATTTTTTATTTCCTTACAACTGAGACATACTGTTAACCCCCTGAAAATAATTTAGGACCTTCTGCTCTGAGTTTTTTTATTCCCTGCATAGTCGCATTTGGAAAGCAATACCATTTTACCTGTTAACCTAATCAAAGAGCTTAGGCTGCATCCTCAATAGTCAGAACCTCCCACTCCCGTCTCCAAGACTTTACACGTACTGCGCCAATTCTTTGGCATGCACTTCCCAGGTCAATACGATTAGTCCCCAATCCCCACAATTTTAAGCGTGCCCTGAAAACGCATTTATTCAGACTGGCCTATTGCCTCAACACATTAACCTAATCTATCCCTGTGTGGCACAGCCAAAAGTTTTACCATAACCAGGTTCCCCGCATCATGTTCCCACATGCTTTATGCATCCATTAGCCCTCTGTGTCTGTACTGTTACACACTTAACATTATGGCTGGTCTATACAATCAGGGCAACTGTTACCACCCACCTTTTGTGTCTCCTCTTTTTCCTCATAGATTGTAAGCTTGCGAGCAGGGCCCTCATTCCTCTTCGTATTTGTTATAATCTATGTGATTATTGTTATGCTGTAATGTCTATTGTCTGTACACGTCCCCTCTGAAATGTAAGGTGCTGCAGAATATGTCGGCGCTATAGAAATAAAATTTATTATTATTGTTATAACGGGCTTGGATTTTGTTGGTCGAGTGATTTTACTTTAATCTTTTTGTGGGAGAATTGTAAAAATAGGGAACCATGGTTGTTCAATTAAAAATAAATTAAAATAAGCAGCAAATCCCTTTACAGGGTTGTTTACTACTAGGTCACAAATAAATGAACAAGATACAGCAGACCCCCATGCTAAAAGTGGGGGGCACACAGGTGCAAACTACTGATGGGAGCAGCCACAAACAGACCTATCAATTCATGGAGGAGGTGGCTGTCTATTAAAAAATGCACCCCGATGAGGCTTTTATAGGACACCAGTCACACAGGTACGTGTGATACAGTGTCTGACTTACAGCCTATTAATGATGACCAAACAATTAGATCAGGCTGACTGTCCAGCACAATATGAGTGCACACCACAATAAATTAAAAATAGTATATACATGATATATATATATATATATATATATATATATACGATAATGTATACGATAAATACCCTACATGAGCTATTAGTCGATTGGTCCTTGTGGGCTGCACTCATATAGTGCTGGACAACCCAAGTAATCTAACAGTATGTGATGATACTTTTTACTAATTGGATAGAATTTTCTTTTCATACATCTGATGTGAATTATTGCACTGGACCACTGTTTATTTCTTGACATGTACTTTAAGCAGCATCGGTTTCTTTGTAATGTTAGGTAAGATTGTCTAAATAAAGGTCACAATAACATACTAATGATGTATTTCCACCCGGTAAGGTTACCCTTCCCACATCCTTTCAGTTACAGAAGCTGGTGATTCCCTTATTTACAGAACATCTACGTAGAGGTCATCGTAACCACAGGTCTATCTTTAGATGGTGCACTAGACGGAAGAAAGCTATCAGACCAGCAACCTCCTTCCAGACTTTGCAGCCAAGGTTGCTTTGCGGTTGCAAGTATTGCAAACTCTAGCTGTCCAGACTCGACTTAAATGGAAGCTGCCTCCTCGTAAACAGACGGACAAGAGAAAATAGGTGAATGATAGCTCTTCCCTTGCCAAAAGGTCTCTAAAAAAATCATGAAATGTCAATATCTCTTCTGCGTTGAAGTCATTTGCGAATTCCATCTTGGTTTAAGGCAGAAGGAAATATCCAGCTATTTGTTTAGTGAGTACCGGGCACTTGTAATGAAATACCTTGCTTGCCATTTAATGCCAAGTCTAGTCACATCGTCCAATGTTTTTAGCGTGGTATAATTGCCTGCAAACCTTCCTGCTTTTTATATCAGATGTACCGTAATTATTTCCGCGTGTCCTCCATGATTTATGATATGCCATTTATTTCTGGCATAGTGCGGGAGGATACATTTATTTTTGTAAGCCACTATATAAATATGATCATTTCTGTAGTTTTCTTTTTTTCTTGCTACTTTTATATAAATTGGAAAATGTAAAAAGTAGCTCAATTAGAATTAGTATTAAATATAAGAAGAAAGAGTCTGCATCTGCATGCAGACAATCAGAAATCTTAAACCTTGACCTGAGGTGTAACATGAATTAGAATAATTAACAAAAAAAACACCTGCAATGGCTTCCTAAGCATTTAAAAAAAGTCCCTTAGTCTGTATCAGTAGGCTCCACAATCATGGGGAAGGCTGCTAACTTGACAGATGTCCAGAAGGCAGTCATTGACACACTCCACAAGGAAAGTAAATTTTGCATTTCATTTGGAAATCAAGGTCCCAGAATCTGGAGGAATAGTGGAGAGACAGACAATCCCAGCTGCTTGAGGTCTAGTGTGAAGTTCCCACAATCAGTGATGGTTTGGGGAGCCATGTCATCTGCTGGTGTAGGTCCACTGGGCTTTATCAAGACCAAATTCAGCGCAGCCATCTACCAGGAAATTTTAGAGCACTTCATGCTTCCCTCTGCCGACAAACTTTTTGGGGATGGAAATTTCATTCTCCAGCAGGACTTGGCACCTGTCCACATTGCCAAAAGTACCAATACCTGGTTTAAAATCAACAGTATCACTGTGCTTGATTGGCCAGCAAACTCGCCTAACCTTAACCCCATCGGGAATCTATGGGGTATTGTCAAGAAGGTGCAATAGTACGCCAGTGTCAGACTCCCCCTGTTTGGTGCTGACATGTGACATGTGAATCGCAATCCACCCATGGCTGTTAACTAGTTAAATGCCGCTGTCAAATTCTGACAGCGGCATTTAACTCACACTTCCCAGAAGGGCATCACTAATCCCATGACCCCGTCACATGATTGCGTGTCACTGATGGGTCGGCATCGCAATCCACCCATGGCTGTTAACTAGTTAAATGCCGCTGTCAAGTTCTGACAGCGGCATTTAACTCACACTTCCCAGAAGGGCATCACTAATCCCATGACCCCGTCACATGATTGCGTGTCACTAATTTTCACATGTAGCACTTTTTATGCTTTTTAGAACTTTAGCATTGCTGTTAACCAAGACAAATGCATTCATTGGGAAATGTCATTTTAACATGTTGTCAGAGTTCCTGGGAAATACAGCTCTGGAAAAAAAAATTAAGAGACCACCACATCAAAACCCTGTCATGGACAGCCCATTCTCCAGACCTGAACCCCATTGTGAACCTCTGGAATGTAATCAAGAGGATGATGGATAGTCACAAGCCATCAAACAAAGAAGAACTGCTTAAATTTTTGAGCCATGAGCAGTGTGAAAGACTGGTGGAAAGCATGCCAAGATGCATGAAAGCTATTTTTAAAAATCAGGGCTATCCCACAAAATATTGATTGTTTCTAAATGATTATGAACTTGTTTTCTTTGCATTATTTGAGGTCTGAAAGCACTTTTTTTTAATTTTTACCATTTTTCTTTGTCAGAAAAAAAGGACAAAATTTATTGCTTGGAAATTCGGAGATGTTGTCTGTAGTTTATAGAATAAAAGAACAATTTACATTTTACTCTAAAAATATACCTATAAAGAGAAAAATCAGACAAACTGAACATTTGAAAGTGGTCTTTTAATTGTTGCCAGAGCTGCATGTTAAGGAACATCCTTTCCAGGGTGATGACTTGCATAAAAAAGGCAAAATAAATGACCAAAAATGCTACTCCACACCTTGGGTTATGTTCACATGTAGCGTTTTTGATGTGTTTTTCAACTTTAGCATTGCTTTCAACCAGGGCCGGTTTTAGGCAAAGTGGGGCCCTAGGCAAAGTTTAAAATGGGGCCCCAAATGCTAACATATTGCACATCACACAGAAGCATTTCGGTTGTAGTTACATGCGCTCAGAGGTGTATTTAGGCTTTCTGGTACCCGGGTCAAGAATTTGGTCCAGCGCCCCCCCATCAGCACACGTGCGATTTTCACACTGTCATGTACCCATGAGCTGCTCTCCCTATTGCTCTCAATGTTCAATGAAAAACTGAGAAAAGCAGGATGAGAAGCTCGTTGTCACAGGACCATAACTGTGAAAATCGCATATGAGTGAAGTGTCCGTGTGATGACTGCTGGAACCTGCAGAGCTGAATCCTGACACTGCAGCTTCTGAATTCTCACAAAGAACGCACTGCATATTTCTAGGATTCTCCCTTGCCAATGGACAGTCATGTCAGCACAGGCATGTGATTTATTTAATTCTGACCACATTCTGACTAGATGTGCCCGGCCTCACTCAGTTCATTTTCATTGAGTGAGGCCACACATGTCTAGTCAGCATGTGACTGCATGTATGTACGGTATATTACTGGCATGAGAGAATCCTAGCAGCATTCAGTGAGCACTGTGAGAATTCAGAAGGCTGCAGTCACATAGAATGACCGCAGACTCATCACAAACCTGCACAACCCCTTTTATGTTTCTAACATAAATAAAAAAAAATGAGAATTAGTATCACAAATATTATTTACATCCAGGTACCTTATAGATGTCATCGTCTGAGTCGTTCTCCTTCTTTTCTTCATCTTGTTCAGACCCCATGATGAGTTTTCTCACCCACATCTCGTCTCTGCAGACTTCCATCTTCTCCGGTCTTCTGCATCAACTCTCCACGCGATGCCCTTAAAGATAGAATTGTCATTATAATGCTCCTAAATAAACATATCTGCAGTATACTGAGCCCCTGAATAAATAATTGCCCCTCACTATATTGTCTGCACAAAATATGACCCTACACTGTCCCTCTTATGGTACATGCTCTTTACACTGACCTCTCCTTTCCATACTGGCCCCCTCTACACACAGTCCTTTCACATCGTGTCTCCCCTATAGTGCCCACACTCTATACTGTACTGTGTCATCACACTCCCCCTCCTTGGTATACTGTACCCTCCTGGCTGTACCCTTACACTGTCTCACCATGCTACGCCGCCACTATTCAGTCTGTATTCTGTGCCCACTCACTTTTCTCCCCCGATACTGTGGCCTCATACTATTCCCCTCCCTCCTCATACTGTCTCACATCCTCCTGTTCACCATACTGTCTCCTCGTATGCTTATCCCCTACTTTCTATACGGTGTGCTCACACATACCCCTCACAAATAACCCCACTGTGTCTGCACACATCCATCACCTTCACTCCCCGTACTCTGTCCACATATATTTTTCACATAACTACTCATACTGTGTCCGCATACATTCCCCCGTTCGCTCCCCATACTGTCTGAACCCATCCCCACTCACCATACTGTGCCTGCACCCATCCCCCTATACTGTTTCCTCATACATGCCCCCCATTCCGCCATACTGTTTCCTCATACATGTCCTGCATCTCCCCCTTTGCTCATTTTGTGTCCTCAAATCTCCCCATACACATTAAATCCCCCCATTCCCAACACAGCCCATCATCACCCCCACTTCACTCCTTCTCCATACAGCCCTTCATTACCCCTAATTCCCCACACAGCCACTCATCATCCCCCTAATCCTCACACAGCACCTCATCATACTCCTAATCTCCACACAGCACCTCATGATCCTCCTAATCCCCCACAGCACCTCATCATCCCCCAATCCCCACACAGCACCTCATCATCCCCCTAATCCCCACACAGCACCTCATCATCCTCCTAATCCCCACACAGCACCTCATCATCCTCCTAATCCCCACACAGCATCTCATCATCCTCCTCATAACCCCTTCTCCACACAGCACCTCGTCATCCTCCTCATAACCCCTTCTCCACACAGCTCCTCATCACCCAATTCTCCACACAGACCCTCATCATCCCCCTAATCCCCACACAGCACCTCATCATCCTCCTCATAACCCCTTCTCCACACAGCATCTCATCATCCTCCTCATAACCCCTTCTCCACACAGCTCCTCATCACCCAATTCTCCACACAGACCCTCATCATCCCCCTAATCCCCACACAGCACCTCATCATCCTCCTCATAACCCCTTCTCCACACAGCTCCTCATCACCCAATTCTCCACACAGACCCTCATCATCCCCCTAATCCCCACACAGCACCTCATCATAATCTTCCCTATGCAGCCCCACTCAAGTAACAGTAACCCCTTTCCAAAATCCATCCTCAGAGTACTCACACTGAGTCTTGGGTCCTTATTCCCATTTGTACAAGGGACCATGGTGCAGCCCCTCGGTCTTCTGCTCACACAGCTCCAGCCCCCTCGGTCTTCTCCTCACACAGCTCCATGATGTAGCCCCCCTCATTTCCTGCTTCTATCTCCAGCAACCTCAGCACAGCTCAGCTTTCTGCTATGGGAGCTTCACTGGACTGAAGGAGGCCCCGCCCCTTCCGCTGACATCACCGAAAGCAAAAATTAACTCCGTTCTGGGAGCTGACAGGCTGCAGCTTTCTGTGGGCAGAGAACGGCCGACTCCTGGTCGGGAGAGGGTGCAGGTGGCCCGACTGCGCCCCCCTGCTGGCTGTGCCCAGGGCAAATGCCCCGGCTGCCCCCCTAGATACGCCTCTGCATGCGCTGAGTTCAGGTGGCTAAATGAGTGTGATCGACAATACTGAAGTCATTCAACACTTGTTTCACGGCCTCTTTCCACCGTCTGAGAAAGAATTATGGGAACAGAACAATCACTAATGGATCACTAACAGATCACCATACAGTATCATGTTTTCAGCAGCACATCTACAGTTTACACCCCTTAGTCCTCCATATAATATAATGTGCCCCATAGTCCTCCATATAGTATAATACACTGCTCAGTCATCAATATAGTATAATACACTCCTCATAGCCCTCCATACATTAAAATACACTGCTCAGTCCACCAAATAGTATAATACACTCCTCATAGTGCTCCATATAGTATAATGCACCGCCAGTCATCCATGCAGTACAATTCACTTCCCATAGTATAATGCACCCCATAGTTCTTTATATAATGTATTCCCCATAGTCCTCGATACAGTATAATGCAGCCCACACATAGTATAATGCAGCCACCCCATAGAGCATAATCCTGCCACCCCACAGAGTATAATGCAGCCTCGCCATACAATATAATGTAACCCCACATAGAATATAATGCAGCCCCCCTCTTATAGTATAATGCAGCCACCCCTTAGCGCATAATGCAGCTACTCCACAGAGTATAATGCAGCCACTCCACAGACTATATTGTAACCCCCATAGAATATAATGCAGACTCCCCTCATATAGTATAATGCAGCCCCTCCATAGAATATATGGCAGCCCCCTCAGAGTATATTGCAGCCCCTCATAGAATATAATACCGCCCCTTATATAGTATAATGTAGCCCCTCCATAGAATACAATGCAGTCCTCTTCATATAGTATAATACAGCCCCCATAGAATATAATGTAGCCCCCTCAAAGTATAATGAAGCCCCCATACAGTATAATCTAGCCCCCCACAGAATATAATGCAGCCCCATAGAATACAATGTAGCCCCCTCATATGGTATAATATAGTCCCCTCAGAGTGTGATGCAATCACCCCCCCATAGAGTATAATAAATATAATACAGCCCCCCATAGAACATAATGTAGCTCCAAATGGAATATAATACAGCCCACCTCCCCATAGAATATAATGCAGCCCCTCATATTATATAACACAGCCTCCCCCATAGAATATAATGTAAAATGTACCCCCCCATGGTATATAACACAGCTGCATAGTATAAAGCCCAGCAACACATGCTATATAGCCCAGCCCCACCATGGTATATAGCCCAGCCCCACCATGGTATATAGCCCAGCCCCACCATGGTATACAGCCCAACCCCACATCGTATACAGCCCAGCACCACATGGTATACAGCACAGCCACACATGGTATACAGCCCAGCACCACATGGTATATAGCCCAGCCACACATGGTATACAGCCCAGCACCATAGTATATAGCACCCAGCCACACATGGTATATACAGCCCAGCCACACAAGGTATATATAGCCCAGCCCCACATAGTATATATAGCCCAGTCCGACATGGTATATGCAGCCCAGCCCCACATGGTATATATAGCCCAGCCCCACATGGTATATACAGCCCAGCCCCACATGGTATATATAGCCCAGCTGCACATGGTATACACAGCCCAGCCCCACATGGTACACATAGCCCAGCCCCACATGGTATATATAGCCCAGCCCCACATGGTATATATAGCCCAGCCCCACATGGTATATATAGCTCAGCCCCACATAGTATATATAGCCCAGCCGCACATGGTATATATAGCCCAGCCGCACATGGTATATCTAGCCCAGCTGCACGCACATGGTATATATAGCCCAGCTGCACATGGTATATACAGCCCAGCCGCACATGGTATATATAGCCCAGCCCCACATGGTATATACAGCCCAGCCCCAGATGGTATATATAGCCCAGCCCCACGTGGTATATATAGCCCAGCCCCACATGGTATATATAGCCCAGCCCCACATGGTATTTATAGCCCACCCACACATGGTATATACAGCCCAGCCGCACATGGTTTATATAGTCCAGCCGCACATGGTATTTATAGCCCAGCCACACATGGTATATACAGCCCAGCCGCACATGGTATATATAGCCCAGTCACACATAGCATACCCCCCGAGACTGGCCCCACAGTCCAGCACACACAATGAAATATTAAAAAAAAACCCACACTCCTCATCTTCTCCTCGTGCCTGCGCTGCTCCCGACTCCTGTCTCCTGCTCTGCCTGGCACACAGTGAGAGCACAATGATGTCATCGTGCACCCGCTGTGTGTCAGAGGCAGAGCGGGGAATGATGGGAGAGGGAGTGTCAGCTGACGCTCTCTCCTACATCATTGCTGTAACTGTACTGGCGTCTATGACGCCGGTATAGTTCAATGCGGCATCGGGGGGAGTTGGTGCAAGGGGCAGGCGGGCCCCCCTGCCTCACAGGGGCCCCATAGCGGTGGCATGATGTCCCGCTAGCTGGGGGCCCCTGGGGGAGCAGGAGCCCTAGGCAGCTGCCTGGTCTGCCTGCCGCTAACGCCGGCCCTGCTGTCAACCAATACAAATGCATTCACTGGGAAATGTCATTTTAACATTTTACAACCTTAGCTGGCCATGTGGTGTGTGACAAGTCATCAGACACATCCTGTTTCATTTATGAAGGAGGGACACTTAAAATCACAAAGCCTCTTTTTATATTGGCATCAGACAGCATTAATCTTATTAAAGTTCCATCAGCCGGCTATGCTTTGTTGTTCCCATTATTAAACAGTGGGTCTCCTATACTGTTATTGCCTATGCAGTGAGTGGCTGGGCTGCCAAAAATTAGGACACACCCCAATACCCCTTTAGTAGTACAGGAGAGCTTCATGAAAAAATGTTCCCATTATAAGAAAGTGTGTCTCCCATAGTGTTTGCATTGAATGCAAGGCCTGTATTGCCCCAAAGTTACATGTACCCCAATAACCCCTTGAACCGACATCCTGGATGGCTACATGAAACCAAATTTCTCATTCTTTTTCATTTGGTACTGCCACACTGTTTGTCTATGCATTGAATGCAAGGTCCGCCTTGCCACTTTGTTACACACACCCCAATAGCCCTTTGAACAAACGTCATGGATGGCTACATGAAACCAAAGTTCCCATTATTAGAAATTTGTTGCTCCTATACTGTTTGCAGGCTAAAATTTAATGCAAGGCCTGCCCCAAATGTGCACGCTCAACAATCCCCCTTGGAAAAAACTTGGACGAGGGCCTCATAAAAAAATTTCACATTAGAAAGGAGTGGGTTTCCTATACTTGTAATGGCCATACACTAAGTGTATGGTCTGACAAACATTTCCCCCGGGGCGGTACAAATGAACATATTGTGTAACCATTTATTTTACTGGCATTATAAACACCCTTAAAAACAGTAACGTGGCTGTTGCATCACGGAACACGTTCACCCTGGTGTTCTAGTGTTGGTGTCTGAAGAGACGTGGAGGATGTGTGGTATCCCACAAAGTGGCCATTTCCATGGGATACTGAATATATAGTGTGTTGTCATATAAATGCTTTGAATTTTTATGGAGACTGGGCATTATAAATACATTGTGAAACCTTCTGACAGGCCTCACAACAAGGGTTCATCTTCTCCTCCCAGGCTTGATCAGGTGACCCAGCTCTTTTTTAATATGCAGAAGGTTCTTGAAAAACGGGGAGAGAGTTTTCAAATTGGAAGTGGCAGTTGGTGGTCGGACATCTTGGTAAGAGGAGGCCATTTTGTAGGTGAAGGAATTATCTACTTGCTCCCTTCCAGCTTTGCTTAAAAAAGTGGACTGGCATGAAAAGGGATGCTAATTGTCTTCAATGCACTTCTAGGAGGGAGAATTACCTCAGGGAAGAAACAGAGCAACAGTGCTGAAGAAGAGCTATTCAGTCTAAATAAAACCAGAGGTTACTAAGATCTGCCTGTCTGCAGGTACACAGCAATCATCAACCGTGAGTGTAATCCCGTACCTCAGTTTACTGCTGTTTGTAAATGATAATTTGCCCCATTGCCTTCAGTAAAAAGACTTTTGTTTCAAATTCATAGGGCTGCTTCATGACTGTGGCTCAAGTGTACCAACTACTACCACCATCATCATTTACTGCCTAGAGGCAGTTACTGCACAGATAGAAAGTTTGAGGAGCAGAGGGTGAATGCTTGGGCGGTGTTGTACTCTGTCAGTCAGGGCCGCAGAGTAGTCCTGAAAGAGAAGGAGCTCGTTGTTATTATAGGATAATGTCAGTTTCTTCCTGAAGGCTGATAGTATTCATAGCTTGTCTTGAAAGTCCAGGACCCTAAAGATGACCAGTCGCGGTCTGTCTTTCTCGCCATTCATTGGTGGACCCACATGGTGGGCTCTCTGAATCATGATTTCCCCTGAAGCCGGGTTTAAATTCAATGCTTTCGGAAGCTATTCTTATGTGATGTTAATGAGATTAGATGATGGGACTGGTGGAGGTCCACTAACCTTAAATTATTGCGCAAGATCTATTTTCTAGGTCATCTATCTTGTCCAATAGAAAAGAGGTTTCATTTTCTTTGGCCTCTAGTCTTCCTGTTATGTCCTTTACAGCGTCCTCCAGATCAGAGACTCTCTGTTCCCCCTCCACGAGATGTGACCCCTGTGTTTTGACTTGTGACACTATCACCTCCAGCGAGGCCTGGAAAGCCATCAGCCGGTTGTCAATCTCAGGCATTAGACGGACCATTATAGTTGGGCTATGGGCTGTGGGTCGTCTATGCTGTTATCACTTGCCAGGTTTGTGGGGGAATTTGCGGTTTGGGTACGTGTCAAGGGTCTGCCTCCCTTGCTATTTTTGCCCACAAATTTATCCATGGCGTAATGTATTCCTGTATAGAAGGCAGTGACATCACTGGTAACTTAGTAATCACACATAGCTTTGTAAGGCAGATCAGCCAAGATGCCATAGTTGTGAGCCACACAGAGGAGTATTTGCAGATTCAGCAGAATGACTGGTTTGAGCAGCACTAGGGAAGAGTGTGTACGTATGTATTCCACCTTGGCACCTGCTGTAGTGATGGTAGGCTTAAAGAAAGAGAGGCTTCAAAGAACTGGATGTATTAAACATTTCACAGCCACTCTCCAGTGCTTGGCAAAGCAGTTATGCAGATGATTCATGGTTCCTGGCCCTTGGTATGATTCACTGGAGAAGGCACTTGATAAGGGAATTTCAGAGGTGTTAAGTGTGCTATTGTTTTACTATCTCCTCTGGGTTGTGAATGGTGTTATATTATAATACAATTATATTATTATATTATATTATATTCCCCACTTCAGGGGTACTGGTGTTCTCCCAGTCTCTAGCACACTCTCACACACTCATGTGCCAGTTCAAGGGGTTTCCCAGCCTGTCTCACTAGTGTCCCAAATGTCTTAAATTAGATAAGCCTCTGGGCTCACTCAGCCTGAATCATCCAGCCTTTATTCCAGTACTGCTCCCTCATGTTTCACGAGAGGGAGGGGGGAATGCCGACTCGCCTCCAGCACTCACCACCGTTCATCTGGTCGTCTTGGCCTCCAATTTCCTCCCGCCTTTTACACCGCAACCAGGCACCTGCCAATGGACACCGATCCGGTCCACAGCCCCTGTGCTCCTCTCAAGACCCGGTGATTAGCGTGATCCTCGGCATTCTCGCTCCTTCCTCTGGAGTTCTGCTGCTTTGTATGGTGCTGCCTGTGCCTATCGATCTCGAAATCTACAGAGAGCTGGATCTGTTAGTGGAGGCCTTTGTCTGATCCTTATCCCGGCTTATTAATGCCCCAGTAAAGGGGATGGAGAGGGATTTTTCTCCACAGCCAGGGAGCTCTGTTAAAATGCAGCCATTCCTTGGCGGCTCCGTCTCCCGGAAGTACACAACAATCTGATTTTTAATCGGATTGCATTTGTCCGATTTCATCGCAAGTGGGAATGAGCCCTAAAAGAGAATAGAAAAGCTTAAAAATCTGGGCACAACTCGAGGCTTTGCTAAAATGTTGCAATTTTTGGTGCTCTCACTCCAATTTTGGACAGGGCGGGGATGCGGTGACTGTCACTTATCAAACTTATAATAAGTGGTGGCGTCTGATACACCACAAATCTTGCTCCAGCTGAGACTGGAGTAAGATTTGTGGTGAGGTGCACACAGAGGTTCACGCAATGCGTTAGACCCTCCTGATTAATTAGGTGGCGTACAGCTCTTAATGAAGGAGGAGCCTTATTCCTTTTAATGAATCAGGAGCCTTACACACCAAAAACTGCTTCAGGATTGCAAAATCAGAAGAAAATGCCACTATCAATGAGCATTCCCTGATACATCTTCCTATGAATAACTTGACGTTTTTCACCACTGGAAAAGACAGTGTAAACATATCGTAATTCTTAGGGTTCGCTCACACTAGCAAGTACAAAATCAGACCCATTCTCATCCAGAAAAGTTGTCTGAGTGAAATCCATATAGTTTACCATTTGTCATGCAAGTGCAATGCGCGTGTGCGATTATTTTCTCGGCTCTGATCCATATGCAATCCATATGCAATGCATTTTTAACATCATCTTTTACATACTACAATATTCTATGTAAACTTAAAAGCTAGGTGTCATAAACAACAAAAGAAATCATATAAAAAGATATACGAGCGTGGAGATTGAGCCGAGAGGAAAGGTTCATCTCCAGTGAGAGCGCATGAACTGGAACCTGGTCTCCACGGTTGTACGGATACTAACGGTCCTGCAACAGACACCAGAGGAGTAGGAGGCTGTAAATGCCCTACTCCCATCTAAGACTTGAGGGCACAACAGCAGCTTGGAGAGTGAGCCGGGACTCAGGAGAGAGGACTCCCTGAGATAGGCTACAGCTGTCTGCCGTGCAAGTAAGGTTCTTGAGAACATCTGTCAGGAGAAACTCCAGTGTAACTCAGTACTGGGAGTACTTCATTCGAATAAGCGCTAGGAAGGAGACTGCACAGCCCATCTGCTGAGAGAGCATCCCCGAACTGCTTCCAGGCTACCCTGCTCTGGTACCATCTGTAATCAGGACCCTGGACTGCATTTATCAAGTAAAGGTGCAGAAATTGCATCCCGCTGTGTCTCTGTCTGCTTCCTACTTTTCCGGCACTGCTACATCCCCGTGCCAACTACATCTACACTGCCCTGGGACTACAGCTTCACCTGTGGGGAGCTTTTACATCTTTGCTGCACCATACTATCAGTCCCAGTGGATCTGCGTGCAGCGTCGGCTTAACATCTCACTTGCCGAACACCATAGGTGGCGTCACAAACTATTCCATTAACTACAAACCACCATTCAACACCCTTGATTACTTGGGTGCCCAGGGCCACGGACCGGGTTACTGCTGCTGTTACACATCCCCCTGACACCGGCCCAGTACCGAGTACCCCACAGCCCTGGGAGGGCAAACCAATTTTGGCGTCACGAACAGGATTACGGAGCACGGTACCCCCCCGTCGGGCCTGCGAATTGGCCGCCGGTAAGCTCACACAACCCCCGGCCCTGGCTAATGTTGACTAGGGGGGGAAGAGAATGTCTGTGCCAAGCAGCAATGCAGCAGCGGACGCCGCCGCCAACCCTGCAGCGCCGCAAGGAGTAGCGCCCGCCGCAGCAGTCCCCATAATGCCGCTGTCTATGCCCTAACTTCCGGGAGCGGCCTGGCTACCGCAGTACTTGGGTGAGTCACATACCCTGAGTGAATTTAAAGAGAGACTGTGCAGTTTGTTTAAAGTATACCCTCTGTCTGAAAGCCAGAAAGTGAACATCCTTATTGGACAGCTAACGGGTGCAGCACAGAGAGAGGTGAAAGCCTGGCAGGACACTGACAAAGAGACTGTTAAAAAGATTCTAGCCAAGCTGAGAAGCACCTTTGACACCCGCACTGCGGCTGAAATCAAGATGCGATTCTTTGGATGCAAGCAAGAGTGCACGACAGTATAAGGGACTCGACAGTATAAGGGACTATGCTCTTAACCTGCAGGAGGCGCTGTGAGCAGTTAAGCAAGTTGATCCTGATAGTGTGAAGGAGGAAGATAAACTGCTAAAGGAGCAGTTCACTGAAGGACTCCTATCCAGTACCCACAGGGGACAGTTGCGCATCATAACCCTGCAAAACCCTGATGTGGACTTTGCTGATTTTAAGGACAGGGCTATTCAGGTCCTGCAGGAATCAACTGACAGCCGTCCAGCGCCCCCTAGGTGCCCAGCGATCACCTACCATCAGGAAGCAATATCTTTTCCTTCCATCCCTGTGGAGGCTGATGCACAGACTTTGGATAAAGATCCTACAGAAGAGCTGCGTCTTCAGGTCCAGGAGTTGACCAAAGGGATGGCTGCACTTACAAAAACCATGCAGTCCCTGCAGGTGTCCTCCAAAGAAAAGATCCAGCTTGCTTCCAGTCCAGAGGATGTCCCGTGGCTCCTGAGGAGGAGAACCCCGACACTCCGAGGAAGAAACAACGACCGCTATGTCCAGGATGGACGTCCCATCTGTCGTCGCTAGTGTTGAGCGATACCATCCGATACCCTAAAATATCGGATTGGATGGTATCGGCCCGATACGTAAAAAGTATCAGGTATCGCCGATTCCGATACCGGAAGTCGCATTCAAGTCTATGGGACTTCCGGTATCGGAATAAGAAAAACCCTTTTCTGTCCTTGTACAGCCTCTCGGGGGGGGGGGTGTAAGGACCTTCCGGGCGTCTGTGCTGACTGCCCGGGGGTCTGAGCGGACTGCCGGGGGTCTGTACCGGCGTGCCGGGGGTCTGTGCCAGCCTGCCGGTGGTCTGTACCGACTGTCCGGGGGTCTGTGCAGGCTGCGGGGGGCTGTGCCGGCCTGCCGGTGGTCTGTACCGACTGTCCGGGGGTCTGTGCAGACTGCGGGGGTCTGTACCGGCCTGCCGGTGGTCTGTACCGACTGTCCAGGGGTCTGTGCAGGCTGCGGGGGTCTGTACCGGCCTGCCGGGGGGCTGTGCCGGCCTGCCATGGTCTGTACCAACTGTCTGGGGGTCTGTGCAGGCTGCGGGGGTCTGTACCGGCCTGCCGGTGGTCTATACCGACTGTCCGGTGTGCAGGCTGCGGAGGTCTGTACAAAAAAAAATACATACTATTTACATACTACATGCTACATACATACTATATACATACTACATACATACTACATACATACTACATATATACTACATGCATGCAACATACATACATACTACATATATACCACATGCATGCAACATGCATACTACATCTATACTACATGCAACATGCATACTACATATATACTACATGCAACAGGCATACTACATATATACTACATGCATGCAACATACATACATACAACATATAGACTACATGCATGCAACATGCATATATACAACATATATACTACATGCAACATACATACTACATATATACTACATGCATGTAACATACATATATACTACATATATACTACATGCAACATGCATAAAACATATATACCACATGCATGCAACATACATATATACTACATGCATGCAACATGCATACTACATATATACTACACATATACTACATGCATGCAACATACATATATACTACATGCATATTACATATATACTACATGCATGCAACATACATACTACATATACTGTATACCACATGCATGCAACATGCAGACTACATATATACCACATATATACTACATGCATGCAACATACATATATACTACATATACTACACGCATGCAACATGCATACAACATATATACAACATATATACTACATGAATACTACATATATACCACATGCATGCAACATACACACATACTACATATATACCACATGCATACTACATATATACTACATGCATGTAACATACATATATACTACATATACACTCACTGGCCACTTTATTAGGTACACCTGTCCAACTGTGTGTTAAGACTTAATTTCTAATCAGCCAATCACATGGCGGCAACTCAGTGCATTTAGGCATGTAGACATGGTCAAGACAATCTCCTGCAGTTCAAACCGAGCATCAGTATGGGGAAGAAAGGTGATTTGAGTGCCTTTGAACGTGGCATGATTGTTGGTGCCAGAAGGGCTGGTCTGAGAATTTCAGAAACTGCTGATCTACTGGGATTTTCACGCACAACCATCTCTAGGGTTTACAGAGAATGGTCCGAAAAAGAAAAAAAATCCAGTGAGCGGCAGTTCTGTGGCCGGAAATGCCTTGTTGATGCCAGAGGTCAGAGGAGAATGGGCAGACTGGTTCGAGCTGATAGAAAGGCAACAGTGACTCAAATTGCCACCCGTTACAACCAAGGTAGGCAGAAGAGCATCTCTGAACGCACAGTGCGTCGAACTTTGAGGCAGATGGGCTACAGCAGCAGAAGACCACACTGGGTACCACTCCTCTCAGCTAAGAACAGGAAACTGAGGCTACAATTTGCACAAGCTCATCGAAATTGGACAGTAGAAGATTGGAAAAACGTTGCCTGGTCTGATGAGTCTCGATTTCTGCTGCGACATTCGGATGGTAGGGTCAGAATTTGGCGTAAACAACATGAAAGCATGGATCCATCCTGCCTTGTATCAACGGTTCAGGCTGGTGGTGGTGGTGTCATGGTGTGGGGAATTTTTTCTGGGCACTCTTTGGGCCCCTTGGTACCAATTGAGCATCGTTGCAACGCCACAGCCTACCTGAGTATTGTTGCTGACCATGTCCATCCCTTTATGACCACAATGTACCCAACATCTGATGGCTACTTTCAGCAGGATAATGCGCCATGTCATAAAGCTCGAATCATCTCAGATTGGTTTCTTGAACATGACAATGAGTTTACTGTACTCAAATGGCCTCCTCAGTCACCAGATCTCAATCCAATAGAGCATCTTTGGGATGTGGTGGAACGGGAGATTCGCATCAGGGATGTGCAGCCGACAAATCTGCGCCAACTGTGTGATGCCATCATGTCAATATGGTCCAAAATCTCTGAGGAATGCTTCCAGCACCTTGTTGAATCTCTGCCACGAAGAATTGAGGCAGTTCTGAAGGCAAAAGGGGGTCCAACCCCTTACTAGCATGGTGTACCTAATAAAGTGGCCAGTGAGTGTATACTACATGCAACATACATACTACATATATACCACATGCATGCAACATACATATATACAACATATATACTACATGCATGCAACATGCATACTACATATATACCACATATATACTACATGCATGCAACATACATATATACTACATGCATGCAACATGCATACTACATATATACAACATATATACTACATGCATGCAACATACTTACTACATATATACCACATATATACTACATGCATACTACATATACCACATGCATGCAACATGCATACTACATATATACCACATATATACTACATGCAAGCAACATACATATATACTACATACAACATACATACTACATATATACTACATGCATGCAACATACATACATACATACTACATATATACCACATGCATGCAACATGCATACTACATATATACCACATATATACTAGATGCATGCAACATACATATATACTACATATATACTACATGCATGTAACATGCATACTACATATATACCATATATATACTACATGCATACTACATATATACCACATGCATGCAACATGCATACTACATATATACCACATATATACTACATGCATGCAACATACATATATACTACATATATACAACATGCAACATACATACTACATACAGTATATACTACATGCATGCAACATACATACATACTACATATATACCACATGCATACAACATGCATACTACATATATACCACATATATACTACATGCATACTACCTATATACCACATGCATGCAACATGCATACTACATATATACCACATATATACTACATGCATGCAACATACATATATACTACATATAAACTACATGCAACATATATACTACATGCATGCAACATACATACTACATATATACCACATGCATACTACATATTTACAACATATATACTACATTCATGCAACATATATACCACATATATACTACATGCATACTACATATATACCACATGCATGCAACATACATAATACAACATATATACTACATGCATGCAACATGCATACTACATATATACCACATATATACTACATGCATGCAACATACATACATACAACCTATATACTACATGCATGCAACATGCATGATACATATATATCACATATATACTACATCTATGCAACATACATATATACTACATGCAACATGCATACTACATATATACAACTTACATACATACTACATACAGTGGGGCAAAAAAGTATTTAGTCAGTCAGCAATAGTGCAAGTTCCACCACTTAAAAAGATGAGAGGCGTCTGTAATTTACATCATAGGTAGACCTCAACTATGGGAGACAAACTGAGAAAAAAAAATCCAGAAAATGACATTGTCTGTTTTTTTCATTTTATTTGCATATTATGGTGGAAAATAAGTATTTTGCAACATACATACTACATACATACTACATATATACCACATGCATGCAACATGCATACTACATATATACTATATATACTACATGCATGCAACATACATATATACTACATGCATGCAACATACATACTACATATATACTACATGCATGCAACATATATACTACATATATACTACATGCATGCAACATACATATATTACATACAATACATTCATACAATACATACATATAGACATACAGTACATATAACATAGAGTACATACTCACCATCACTTGTCACTTTGATCCCCGAAGCCATTGTCATCTATGGAATAAATATTAAAATAACAAACCACCAATATACTTACCCCTGATCCGCAGAAGTCCACGAGTGTCCCACAATGATCTTGCGTGGAGAACAGCAGCATCAGCTGATGCTACCGTTCTCTATGGGCTCCAGGAAATCAGTGTCGGGAGGTAGGTATCCTTCCACCCTGTATTCCTCCACCACTGTAAAAAAAAAGTCCCTAGTCTCATTTTATGGCATTGCTGTGTGAGAAATTTCCCACGCAGCTTTTGCCATAAAGTGAGACTAGGCACTTTTTTTTTTTACAGTGGCGGAGGAATACGGTGCGGATGGATACCTACCTCCCGACACTGGATTCCTGGAGCCCGTAGAGAACGGTAGCATCGGCTGATGCTGCTGTTCTCCACGCAAGATCATCGTGGGACACTCGTGGACTCCTGTGGATCAGGAGTAAGTATATTGGTGGTTTGTTATTTTAATATTTATTCCACATATGACAATGGCTTCGGGGATCAAAGTGACAAGTGATGGTGAGTATGTACTCTATGTTATATGTACTGTATGTCTATATGTATGTATTGTATGAATGTATTGTATGTAGTATATATGTATGTTGCATGCATGTAGTATATATGTAGTATGAATGTATGTTGCATGCATGTAGCATATATGTAGTATGCATGTTGCATGTAGTATATATGTATGTTGCATGCATGTAGTATATACACTCACTGGCCACTTTATTAGGTACACCATGCTAGTAAGGGGTTGGACCCCCTTTTGCCTTCAGAACTGCCTCAATTCTTCGTGGCAGAGATTCAACAAGGTGCTGGAAGCATTCCTCAGAGATTTTGGACCATATTGACATGATGGCATCACACAGTTGGCGCAGATTTGTCGGCTGCACATCCCTGATGCGAATCTCCCGTTCCACCACATCCAAAAGATGCTCTATTGGATTGAGATCTGGTGACTGAGGAGGCCATTTGAGTACAGTAAACTCATTGTCATGTTCAAGAAACCAATCTGAGATGATTCGAGCTTTAGGACATGGCTAGAGTTGAGCGATACCGTCCGATACTTCAAAGTATCGTATCGGATGGTATCGGCCGATCTTTAAAGAAAGTATCGGTATCGCCGATTCCGATACCGGAAGTCCCATTCAAGTCTATGGGACTTCCGGTATCGGAATAAGAAAAACCCTTTCCTGCCCTTGTACAGCCTCTCTGGGGTCTGTACGGGCCTTTCGGGGGGCTGTGCCGGCCTGCCAGGGGGTCTGTGCAGGCTCCGGTGGTCTGTGCCGGCCTGCCGGTGGTCTGTGCAGGCTCCGGGGGGCTGTGCCGGCCTGCCGGGGGGCTGTGCCGGCCTGCCGGGGGGCTGTGCAGGCTCCGGGGGGCTGTGCCGGCCTGCCGGGGGGCTGTGCCGGCCTGCCGGGGGGCTGTGCAGGCTCCGGGGGTCTGTGCAGGCATCGTCCGATGGGACTACAAGTCCCATCGGGCGATGCCTGCTACCATGACAGTGATTGACACATTAGCCAATGATGGGACAGTAGTAGTCCCATCATCCGGCTAATGTGTTAAATGTAAAAAAAAAAAAAAAAAATTACATGCTACATACATACAACATGCATACTACATACATGCTACATTCATACTACATACTACATACATGCTACATTCATACTACATAAATACTACATGCAACATACATACTACATATATACTACATGCATGCTACATACATACTGCATGCTACATACATACCACATATATACTACATACATACTACATGCATGCTACATGCATGCTACATGCTACATACATAACACATATATACTACATGCATGCTACATACATACTACATGCTACATACTACATATATACTACATGCATGCTACATACTACATGCTACATACATACTACATATATACTACATGCATGCTACATACATACTGCATGCTACATGCATGCTACATACATACTACATACATACTACATGCTACATACATACTACATATATACTACATACATACTACATACATACTACATGCATGCTACATGCATGCTACATACATACCACATACATAACACATATATACTACATGCATGCTACATACATACTACATGCTACATACATACCATATACATACTACATGCATGCTACATACATACTACATGCATGCTACATACATACTACATGCTACATACATACTACATATATACTACATGCATGCTACATACATACTACATGCTACATACATACTACATATATACTACATGCATGCCACATGCTACATACATACTACATATATACTACATGCATGCTACATACATACTACATGCTACATACATACCACATACATACTACATATATACTACATGCATGCTACATACATACTGCATGCTACATGCATGCTACATACATACTACATACATACTACATGCTACATACATACCACATATATACTACATACATACAATACATTCATACAATACATACATAGACATACAGTACATATAACATAGAGTAACATACTTACCAATACTTGTCACATTGTTCCCCGAAGCCATTGTCTTTTCCGGAATAAATATTAACATAACAAACCACAAAAATACTCACCCACGATCCGAAGCAGTCCACGAGTGTGTCCCACGACGATCTTGGGTAGAGAACTGCAGCATCAGATGATGCTGCCGTTCTCTACGGGCTGCAGGAATCCAATCCACACAGCAATGGCATAAAGTGAGACTAGGGACTTTTTTTTTTTTAAGTGGCGGAGGAATACAGTGCGGAAGGATACCTACCTTCCGTCATTGGATTCCTGCAGCCCGTAGAGAACGGCAGCATCATCTGATGCTGCAGTTCTCTACCCAAGATCGTCGTGGGACACACTCGTGGACTGCTTCGGATCGTGGGTGAGTATTTTTGTGGTTTGTTATGTTAATATTTATTCCGGAAAAGACAATGGCTTCGGGGAACAATGTGACAAGTATTGGTAAGTATGTTACTCTATGTTATATGTACTGTATGTCTATGTATGTATTGTACGAATGTATTGTATGTATGTAGTATATATGTGGTATGTATGTAGCATGTAGTATGTATGTAGTATGTATGTAGCATGCATGTAGCATGTAGTATGTATGTAGCATGCATGTAGTATATATGTAGTATGTATGTAGCATGCATGTAGTATATATGTAGCATGTATGTAGTATGTATGTGGTATGTATGTAGCATGTAGTATGTATGTAGCATGCATGTAGTATATATGTAGTATGTATGTAGCATGTAGTATGTATGTAGTATGTATGTAGTATGTATGTGGTATGTATGTAGCATGTAGTATGTATGTAGCATGCATGTAGTATATATGTAGTATGTATGTAGCATGTAGTATGTATGTAGTATGTATGTAGTATGTATGTAGCATGCAGTATGTATGTAGCATGTATGTAGTATGTATGTAGTATATATGTAGTATGTATGTAGCATGTAGTATGTATGTAGCATGCATGTAGTATATATGTAGTATGTATGTAGCATGCATGTAGTATGTATGTAGTATGTATGTAGTATGTATGTAGCATGCAGTATGTATGTAGCATGTATGTAGTATATATGTAGTATGTATGTAGCATGCATGTAGTATGTATGAAGCATGTAGTATGTATGTAGCATGCATGTAGTATGTATGTAGCATGTATGTAGTATGTATGTAGCATGTATGTAGTATGTATGTAGCATGTAGTATGTATGTAGCATGCATGTAGTATGTATGTAGTATGTATGTAGCATGCATGTAGTATGTATGTAGTATGTATGTAGTATGTATGTAGCATGCAGTATGTATGTAGCATGTATGTAGTATATATGTAGTATGTATGTAGCATGCATGTAGTATGTATGAAGCATGTAGTATGTATGTAGCATGCATGTAGTATGTATGTAGCATGTATGTAGTATGTATGTAGCATGTATGTAGTATGTATGTAGCATGTAGTATGTATGTAGCATGCATGTAGTATGTATGTAGCATGTATGTAGTATGTATGTAGCATGTATGTAGTATGTATGTAGCATGTAGTATGTATGTAGCATGTATGTAGTATGTATGTAGTATGTATGTAGCATGTATGTAGTATGTATGAAGCATGTATGTAGTATGTATGTAGCATGTAGTATGTATGTAGCATGCATGTAGTATGTATGTAGTATTTTTTTTTTTTTTTTTAACATTTAACACATTAGCCGGATGATGGGACTACTACTGTCCCATCATTGGCTAATGTGTCAATCACTGTCATGGTAGCAGGCATCGCCCGATGGGACTTGTAGTCCCATCGGACGATGCTTGCACAGACCCCCGGACATCAGCACAGCCCCCCGGCAGGCCGGCACAGCCCCCCGGCAGGCCGGTACAGACCCCCACAGGGTGCACAGACCACCGGCAGGCCGGCACAGCCCCCCGGCAGGCCGGTACAGACCCCGGGCAGTCCACACAGCCCCCCGGCAGGCCGGCACAGCCCCCCGGCAGGCCGGCAGAGACCCCCGGAAGGCCCGAAATGACGGCGCATCATGATGCGCACACACTGCGCATCATGATGACGTCAGGCCGTCAATCAACTGAACTTCCGATTCCGATGCCGAATTCCGATATTGAAAAAATATCGGAAGTCGGTATCGGAATTCCGATACAGCAAGTATCGGCCGATACCCGATACTTGCGGTATCGGAATGCTCAACACTAGACATGGCGCATTATCCTGCTGAAAGTAGCCATCAGATGTTGGGTACATTGTGGTCATAAAGGGATGGACATGGTCAGCAACAATACTCAGGTAGGCTGTGGCGTTGCAACGATGCTCAATTGGTACCAAAGGGCCCAAAGAGTGCCCAGAAAAAATTCCCCACACCATGACACCACCACCACCAGCCTGAACCGTTGATACAAGGCAAGATGGATCCATGCTTTCATGTTGTTTACGCCAAATTCTGACCCTACCATCCGAATGTCGCAGCAGAAATCGAGACTCATCAGACCAGGCAACGTTTTTCCAATCTTCTACTGTCCAATTTCGATGAGCTTGTGCAAATTGTAGCCTCAGTTTCCTGTTCTTAGCTAAGAGGAGTGGTACCCAGTGTGGTCTTCTGCTGCTGTAGCCCATCTGCCTCAAAGTTCGACGCACTGTGCGTTCAGAGATGCTCTTCTGGCCACCTTGGTTGTAACGGGTGGCAATTTGAGTCACTGTTGCCTTTCTATCAGCTCGAACCAGTCTGCCCATTCTCCTCTGACCTCTGGCATCAACATGGCATTTCCGGCCACAGAACTGCCGCTCCCTGGATTTTTTTTCTTTTTCGGACCATTCTCTGTAAACCCTAGAGATGGTTGTGCGTGAAAATCCCAGTAGATCAGCAGTTTCTGAAATTCTCAGACCAGCCCTTCTGGCACCAACAATCATGCCACGTTCAAAGGCACTCAAATCACCTTTCTTCCCCATACTGATGCTCGGTTTGAACTGCAGGAGATTGTCTTGACCATGTCTACATGCCTAAATGCACTGAGTTGCCGCCATGTGATTGGCTGATTAGAAATTAAGTCTTAACACACAGTTGGACAGGTGTACCTAATAAAGTGGCCAGTGAGTGTATGTAGTATGCATGTTGCATGCATGTAGTATATATGTTGTATGTATGTTGCATATAGTATATATGTTGTATATATGTATGTTGCATGCATGTGGTATATATGTAGTATGCATGTAGTATATATGTGGTATATATGTAGTTTGCATGTTGCATGCATGTGGTATATATGTAGTATGTATGTTGCATGCATGTAGTATATATGTAGCATGCATGTTGCATGCATGTAGTATATATGTTGCATGCATGTAGTATGTATGTTGTATGTATGTTGCATGCATGTAGTATATATGTGGTATATATGTAGTATGCATGTTGCATGCATGTGGTATATATGTAGTATGTATGTTGCATGCATGTAGTATATATGTAGTATGTATGCTGCATGTAGTATATATGTAGTATATATGTATGTTGCATGCATGTAGTATATATGTGGTATATATGTAGTATGCATGTGGTATATATGTAGTATGTATGTATGTTGCATGCATGTAGTATGCATGTTGCATGTAGTAGATATGTATGTTGCATGCATGTAGTATATATGTAGTATGCATGTTGCATGCATGTAGTATATACGTTGTATGTATGTTGCATGCATGTGGTATATATGTAGTATGCATGTTGCATGCATGTAGTATATATGTAGTATGTATGTATGTTGCATGCATGTAGCATATATGTAGTATGTATGTTGCATGTAGTATATATGTAGTATATATGTTGCATGCACATGCATGTAGTATATATGTGGTATATATGTAGTATGCATGTTGCATGCATGTGGTATATATGTAGTATGTATGTATGTTGCATGCATGTAGTATATATGTAGTATGCATGTTGCGTGTAGTATATATGAATGTTGCATGCATGTAGTATATATGCAGTATGCATGTTGCATGTATGTATGTTGCATGCATGTAGTATATATGTTGCATGTAGTATATATGTAGTATATATGCATGTTGCATGCATGTAGTATATATGTTTTATGTTGCATGCATGTGGTATATATTTAGTATGTATGTTTGTTGCATGCATGTAGTATGTATGTAGCATGTAGCATGTATGTAGCATGTAGTATGTATGTAGTATGTATTTTTTTTTTTTTTTTACATTCAACACGTAGGCCGGATGATGGGACTGCTACTGTCCCATCATTGGCTAATGTGTCAATCACCGTCATGGTAGCAGGCATCGCCTGCACAGACCCCTGCAGCCTGCACAGATCCCCGGACAGTCGGCACAGACCACCGGCAGGCCGGTACAGCCCCCCGGCAGGCCGGTACAGACCCCCGGCAGTCCGCTCAGACCCCCGGACAGTCGGTACAGACCACCGGCAGGTCGGCACAGCCCCCCGGCAGGCTGGTACAAACCCCCGCAGTCTGCACAGACCCCCGGACAGTCGGTACAGACCACCGGCAGGCCGGCACAGCCCCCCGGCAGGCCGGTACAGACCCCCGCAGCCTGCACAGACCCCCGGACAGTCCGCACAGACCCCCGGGCAGTCGGCACAGACCCCCGGCAGGCCGGTACAGACCCCCGGGCAGTCAGCACAGACCCCTCGGAAGGCCCGAACTGACGGCGCATCATGATGCGCACAGACCGCGCATCATGATGACGTCATTTCGGCAGCCAATCAGAGCCACAGCAGTGGCTCTTTGCATTATGGGAACTTCCGATTCCGATATCCGATATTGAAAAAATATCAGTACTCGGTATCGGAATTCCGATACAGCGAATATCGGCCGATACCCGATATTTGCAGTATCGGAATGCTCAACACTAGTCGTCGCTGCTACAAGGCAGGTCATCTTGCAAGATTTTGTCCTTTAAACGAGCAACCCCTGGGGCAGAGGGCCAACCTCCAGGAGTAGGACCACAAGGCCCAAAGAACTGGCGAGCCAAGTATGTGGGAGGGAGACCTATCCTTCCTGTGGTAATTGATGGTATCCCCATGAATGCTTTGCTGGACACTGGCTCCCAGATGACTACTATGCCGTACATTCTTTACAAGAGGTACTGGGCTGATTCTGAACTTACCCGTGGCCCAACTGATGAACTGACAGTAGTTGCCAGTAAGGGTCAGTCTTTGCCACAGATTGGATGTAAAGAGATTACTGTTAAAGTGGGTCGGGTAGAACTAAAATCTCAAGGTCTGATAGTTGTGGATATTGATCGATGTGAATGTAATCCCATGATGACTCTTGGTACCAATGTAATTGAAAATTGTCTTTCCGAGGTTATTGTCTTGTTGCAACAGGTGGCTGAGACTGCTTGTTCCAGTGAACAACGAGTCCTGCAGAAGGAGATCAGAGCCCTGATGCAAAGACAACAGGTAGAACTCTCTGGGGGAGAAATTGGCAGCGTCAGAGTGAGTGATGCTTTCCTCATTGCAATACCCCCCAATATGAAATGTTGATTTGGTGTCAGGCAGCTATATGTCTCAGAGGGAAGGATTACCAGGCATTGGTAGAGCCCGTATATTCTGATAGCAGGCCCACTGTCCTGACAGCCAGAGGGGTGATGGATGTACGTAAAGGGAGAGTACCTGTACGCCTCTTGAATTGAGGGGAGGAGGAGGCCTCAATACCTCGGTACGCCACAGTTGCTAAGCTGCTCACTGTTAATAACAACTCATTGCAGGCAGCAGGGCCCTTGGTCTCATCCGGCCAGGTGGAGGACAATGGCTCTGTGAAGCAGATGGAGGAGTGGTGCCAGCAACTGCAGGTGGGGACTGACTCTACACCTTCATACCAGAAAAATGGGGTTTACAGAGTGACACAAGAGTATGAGCGGGTATTCAGGAAACACCCACTAGATTTTGGGCAGGCAAAAGGGGTTCAACATCATATCCCCACTGGAGATCATCCACCCACTAAAGAAAGGTACCGGCCTATACCCTCAACACAATACCAATGTGCCAAAGGTATGTTGAGAGAGATGAAGGAAGCAGGGGTTATCAGAGACAGTTGTAGCCCCTGGGCAGCTCCAATAGTTTTTGTAAAGAAAAAGGATGGTACATGAGAATGTGTGTTGATTACAGGAAAATTAACAGCATTACACATAAAGATGCTTACCCATTACCCAGAATTGAAGAGTCATTAGCTGCACTTAAAACTGCTAACTTCTTTTCCACCTTAGATCTCACCAGTGGGTATTGACAGGTTCCCGTGGCAGAGCAGACAAGGAGAAAACAGCATTTACCACTCCAATGGGTCTCTGTGAGTTCAACTATATGCCATTTGGGCTCTGCACTGCCCCAGGAACATTTCAACAGCTGATGGAGTGCTGCCTGAGACACATGAACTTTGAGACAGTCCTGTTGTACCTTGATGATGTCATTGTTTTCTCAAAGACGTATGAGGACCATCTGGAGCACCTGGCTGAGGTGTTTGAAGCCTTGTCCATGTCATGGTTAGGACATGGTTAATGTCCTGTTCTGACAGGGTTAACATTGCCGGCCTCTCTTTGGATCTGGGAGGGGTATTTATGCTCACTCCATACTGGCATTCTCTGTCAGTTATACTGCTATTCTGGTGTGTCTGACCCCTGGTGTGTGTGTACTCTGCATTGTTTGTTTGCTTCCCGTGTATGACCCGGCTTGTTCCTTCACTCTGTACTCCGTCTCTCGTTTTTGGTACCATTGTCTTTTCTGGTTCTGACCTCCTGGCTTGGCTATCGTTACTCCGTTACAGTTTACCCCTATTGTACCGTCTAATACCTGTTCTGGTTTTCTGATCTATTGCTACGTCCTGACTATTCTTTCTGTCTAAGCCCTTTGGTACTGTCCTGCTATCTCGTGCTTTGACCCGGCTTGATCTGGTGTATGTCTCTGTCTATGCTCCTTGGTAACATTGTCCTGTAGTTACCCTTCTAGGAGTTTCCCTGCAGCTCCTAGCTCTGTGGAGCTTAGGCCACGCCCCCAGCAGTCACATGATTCAGGTCCTGGAGCATGCATTGTCACCACTGCTGCTCGCTCCGCAGGTATCTTTGTGCACAGTCTTTGTACTCAGGACACGCGCCCTGGCTCAGTGAGCAAGTGCAGTGCGGTGTTCCTGACATTATAACTGACTGTTTCAGTTTTTTTTTCCTCTGAAGGAAAAAAAAAAAAAAAGTGTGTGTTTTCCTCATGGATCACATACAAGCCTTGGCTGATCAGGTCAAGCACCTGACCCAAATGTTCCATAAACTCAATGTGGAACAGCGCACGATGGCCCAGACCCAGCAACAGTTGGTGGATACTGTGCAAGGGGCTGTCAATGCAGGGGCTTCTAGTTCTGGGGGTAGGGATGTGTCATTGGTGTCCCCCGAATCTCCAGTCAAATTGCCCGATCCCTTCTCAGGGGATAAAAAGGAGTCCAGGGCTTTCAGAGAAGGATGCAAGCTTTTTTTTTCTCTAAGGCCCCGCTCCTCCGGGGATGAGTTCCAGAGGGTGGGGGTCATTATTTCCCTACTTCGGGGGGCTCCGCAAGCATGGGCTTTCTCTCTGTCTTCCTCTGCTCCTGAACGTATGTCAGTGAACTTGTTCTTTGAGGCTCTGGGGCACATTTATGACGAGCCTGATAGAGTGCGTCTGGCAGAGGATATGGTGATGAGTGTGACACAGGGAAGGCACTCTGCTGAATGGTTCTGCTCAGAGTTTAGACGGTGGACCGCCGAAGTGTCCTGGAATGACGCCGCCCTGAGGGGGTTGTTTCGCAGGGGCCTTTCTGACCATCTGCAGGACGCTCTGGCATTACATCCGCCTCCTGACACCCTGGAGGACGCCATGATGCAGGCGGTCCGTATGGACCGGAGACTCCGTGCTAGAGGAATGATGCAACAAGAGTCTCCCTTGTACCCCAAATTGTGTGACACTTCACCCGTATCTGAGCCCATGAACGTTGGGTCAGTCTCGGTTAAGGAGAAAGAGAGAAGGCACCGCAGAGACAACCTACTATGTTTTTACTGTGGAGCCTCTGGACATTGGAAAAGGAATTGTCCCTCCTGCCCTTCTTCAAAGAAACGTCTGAGTCTGGGCAACAATCGAGGAGGTTGTCCAGACTCCCAGGTACATTTTTTCTCACGTATAAAAATGGTCCTCCAGGTTGAATTGGAAATTGCTGGCGGTCCTGTTATGACCACCGCCTTTGTTGACTGTGGTTCCTCCATTAATCTGATTGATGCCCAAGTTGTGACTCTTAATAAGATAGGGACAGTCAGGTTAAAAGACCCTGTTAAAATTGTGGCTGTGGATTCATCCCCTCTTACCCGGGATGGAATTTGTTTTATGTCTGAAGTTTTTTCTATGAAAGTGGGTTTCACTCATGTGGAAAATTTAAGTTGTTTCGTTATGAATAATCTGCCTGCAGGACTGGTATTGGGAATGCCCTGGTTGCAACGCCACAATCCTCTTATTGATTGGGTGAAGGGGGAGATCACCCATTGGGGATGTAATGATAATGGTCTGTGTTGTAACCCGGTTCCTTTTGTCAATCCGATAAAATCTGTATCTGTGTCATCTGTCGGTCTGGAGGGTATTCCGGAGTACCTGAGAGACCTTAAAGATGTGTTTTCCGAGGCGCTCCCACCACATAGACCATATGATTGTGCTATCGATTTAGTACCTGGAGTCAAATTACCCAAGGCTCGTTTGTTTAATTTGTCCGGGCCTGAGCGCCAAGCTATGAAAGAGTACATTAAAGAAAGCCTTCGCAAGGGGCATATTCGACCCTCGGTCTCACCCATGGCAGCGGGGTTTTTCTTTGTAAAGAAAAAAGATGGTGGGTTGCGACCGTGCCTCGACTTTCAAGAACTGAACAAAATTACTGTTAAGAACATGTACCCTCTCCCGTTGATTCCTGATCTATGCAATCAACTCACGGGGGCCAAATGGTTTTCTAAGCTCGATCTACGAGGGGCTTATAACCTTATAAGGATCCGGGAGGGGGACGAATGGAAAACAGCGTTCCTGACAACTGAGGGGCTGTTTGAAAACCTGGTTATGCCCTTCGGCCTCACTAATGCTCCTGCGGTTTTTCAGAACTTTATTAATGTTGTTTTTTCTGACATGATTGGACGTTATGTAGTCATTTACCTGGATGACATCTTGATTTACTCTGAGGACAGTCAGTCACACTTGCATCATCTGCGTACGGTGCTTATGAGACTCCGGGAGAACCATTTGTATGCTAAGCTGGAGAAGTGCTCATTTTTTATGCAAGAACTGTCTTTTCTGGGTGTAATTGTATCCGGGGAGGGATTCCGCATGGATCCAGGGAAGGTTCAGGCCATTACAGATTGGGTGCAGCCTCATGACCTGAAGTGGTTGCAGCGATTTCTGGGCTTCGCTAATTATTATAGAAAGTTCATTAAAGGGTTCTCGCAGGTGGTAAAACCCTTGACGGACCTCACTCTTAAAGGGGCAGATGTAAAAATTTGGTCTGTGGCCGCAAAAAATTCCTTCCTGGCATTAAAGAAGTGTTTTACTACAGCCCCTGTGTTGGTACAACCCGATTCGTCAAGACCTTTTATCGTCGAGGTCGACGCTTCGGAGGTGGGGGTGGGGGCAGTATTGTCACAGGGCCCCTCTACCCTGACTAACCTCAAACCCTGTGCCTTTTTCTCTAAGAAGTTCTCGTCGGCCGAGAGAAACTATGATGTCGGTAACAGGGAACTGTTAGCAGTTAAATTGGCCTTTGAAGAATGGAGGCATTTTTTGGAGGGGGCCGCTCATCCCATTACGGTCATCACTGATCATAAAAACCTGGCCTATATCGAGTCTGCTAAGAGATTGACCCCCAGACAGGCTCGGTGGGCACTTTTTTTTTCTCGATTTCAATTTACTATTACGTTCCGACCAGGGTCTAAAAATGTAAAGGCAGATGCCTTATCCCGAAGTTTTGATTCTGTGTCCTCTCCAGAACCTCCTTCCTCCATTCTTCAACCGGGAGTGGTTGTAGCCGAAATCTCCTCTAAGTTACAGAGAGAGATTCTGGAAGCACAAGCACAAGCTCCCAGGAATAAACCCCCAGGTAAATTGTTTGTACCTGAACAATTCCGTCTCACAGTCCTTCAAGAATTTCATGACTCTATGTTAAGTGCACACCCTGGTATTGCAGCTACCCGGGGGGCAGTAGCTAGGGGTTTTTGGTGGCCCTCTATGGGTACTGATATAAAAAGGTTTGTAAATTCTTGTGGGGTGTGCGCGCGCTCTAAAAGCTCTCAGGTCCGGCGGGGAATTGGTGCCTTTGCCAATTCCGGATAAACCATGGACACACCTGTCCATGGACTTTATCACTAACCTTCCACCTTCCAAGGGCAACTCAGTGGTAAGGGTAGTGGTTGATAGATTTTCTAAGCAAGCCCACTTTGTGCCATTACCTGCGTTACCATCTGCTGAAACCTTGGCTCGTTTGTTTATACAGCACATTGTTCGACTGCATGGAGTGCCTGTGAACGTGGTGTTGGACAGGGGTGTGCAATTTGTGGCCAGGTTTTGGAGAGCGTTTTGTATGAAGTTGGGGGTCACGTTGTCATTCTCCTCTGCCTATCACCCGGAATCTAACGGACAAACGGAACGCACCAACCAGTCATTGGAGCAGATTCTGAGATGCCTGGCCTCCTCCAGACAGGAAGACTGGTGTGAGGTGTTGCCCATGGCAGAATTTGCATTCAACTGTCGGGTTAATCAGTCTACCGGAAAGCCTCCCTTTCTGGTCAATTATGGGTTTGTTATAATATATAACAAATAGATATTATAAAACATACAAAATGAGCGCAACTGATACAAAACTGTGTACCATATCAATAGATACTATATAGATGCAAGCACGCATGGCTCATAGTGAAATAGAGATATAAAATGAAAAACGATATCAGCCCGCAGACACGCAATCACACTATGCAAACGCGCCCACTGAACACAGTGGAATACTGATGCCAGAATTGGTTGAATTTGGTATTGAAGACGCAGCAGGAACATGTAATGTACCAAAAAAAAAAAAAAAAAGTAGATTGCAGCTTTATATTAGTGGTTATACTAACGAAATTTCTTCCCCGATTGGTAAATAAACCAAGCGAAGGAAGATAACGCTCCACAAGCATCACCCCTAATTAAGTATGCACTATAACTAAGTATTTTAATGTATTAGAAAGATGGATCAGAGAAAATTAATTAAAACTCCACAAGCTCCACCTCAGGGTCCACTGGACTTCAAAAAAGTAACCATTACAGACATACAACATGGATAGAACATAAAACAAATCCAGAAATTGGAACAAAAAAATCAAATCTAAGTCCATGTTGAAGACGAAAAGAAGAAAAAGTCAACACTATACTTGGAGAATTCCCTGCCAATTGGACTAAAGTAAATGATGCTATAGTGGTGCCAGTGTTGACATTTCCCCAATTGGTAGCACAGGAAGACGTGACTCAAGGAAATCCTGAAGATCAGGAAAATCAGGCAGCAGATGCCACACCAGCAGTGGAGCCAGAGAACCCTTGCCCTGCCAGTGGTGAACCTGTTATGCCCATGGTGCATCTAAGAGTTCCTAGACAATCTAGTATCCCTGTGCTACACAGAACTACCAGTAGTGTATCCAGTACATTACACACTGCACCAGAGTTATGCAGGTCTACCCGTACCACACAAGGTATACCGCCCATCAGATATCGCATATAAATAAGTTAAAGTAATGTTAACCTGTACCTGTAAATATGTAACTGTTTTCAAGTTTGTGCCTACAGGTAACTTGTAAGAAGCCTTTTCGAAGTTCTTGTTTCATGTTGTGATGGACATTGAACTACAGGACTTGTGTGGTCAAAAACTTTCCTGTATATAGTTCACCTTTTGCCCAGGAATGGACCATGGACATTGATGCTGGACTCATCATCATAGGCCCCATTTTGAGCATTTGTTTTTTGTAAATTTTTCCTTTTAAAATCTTGTAATATTTATATTGTTATTGGTTTATATGTTGTTTATGTTTTATTCAGCCCAGGAGTGCTGACTTGCACTAGGGGGGAATGTGGCGTCCCCAGGAGTGTGGCCGCCACAGTGGCTTTGCCTTCCTCCAGGGAGGGTAATGCTAGGCTTGGATGCTGTGGAGGGTCTCTCCAGCAGTTTACCTGTGCATACAACACAGTTCCACTCCAGACCAGCAGGGGGGCTCTGAACCGGAATTGAGGGGAAGAGTGCTCCCTGAGGGCCAAGAGGGAGGAGTGGTCAGTTAGTGTGAGGAGGGACATGTGTGCAGACATGTGGAGAAGCACGGAGATTGAGCAGAGAGGAAAGGCTCATCTCCAGTGAGAGCGCATGAACTGGAGCCTGGTCTCCACGGTTGTACAAATACTAACGGTCCTGCAACAGACACCAGAGGAGTAGGAGGCTGTAAATGCCCTACTCCCATCTAAGACTTGAGGGCACAACAGCAGCTTGGAGAGTGAGCCGGGACTCAGGAGAGAGGAGTCCCCGAGATAGGCTACAGCTGTCTGCTGTGCAAGTAAGGTTCTTGAGAACATCTGTCAGGAGAAACTCCAGTGTAACTCAGTACTGGGAGTACTTCATTCGAATAAGTACTAGGAAGGAGACTGCACAGCCCATCTGCTGAGAGAGCATCCCCGAGCTGCTTCCAGGCTAGCCTGCTCCGGTACCATCTGTAATCAGGACCCTGGACTGCATTTATTAAGTAAAGGTACAGAAATTGCATCCCGCTGTGTTTCTGTCTGCTTCCTACTTTTACGGCACTGCTACATCCCCATGTCAACTACATCTACACTGCCCTGGTACTACAGCTTCACCTGTGGGAAGCTTTTACATCTTTGCTGCGCCATACTATCAGTACCAGCAGATCTGCATGCAGCGTCGGCTTAACATCTCACTTGCCGAACACCACAGGTGGCGTCACGAACTATTCCATTAACTACAAACCACCATTCAACACCCCTGATTACTTGGGCGCCCAGGGCCACGGACCGGGTCACTGCTGCTGTGACACATCCAGCTGACACCGGCCCAGTACCGAGTACCCCACAGCCCTGGGATGGCGACCGATATGCTTGTTTAATCAAATAAATAAATAAATAAATAAATAAATTGATGTGGGGTCCCCCCTAGTTTATGAAACCTGAAAAGTAAAAGCAGATAGGTGTGAGCTGATATTATCAGGCTTGAAGGTTCCTGGTTTTTGGGCCCTTTCTTGCCTCAAAATACCAACCCCAAAAAAACTCAGAAGTGGAGCATTACATGAGATGCTCCAATTCTGGTGCTTCACCCTTGTTCATCTCTATTACCTCGGAAATGGGGATTGGGGTTGATGTCAGCTGTGAAATGTCCAAAAACACAGGTGACAACAAGCCCTGGTGTTAGTAATGGAGAAGTGTCTATCAGACACCCCCATTACTAACCCAGTAATGAAAAGTAAAAAACACACACACAGTAAAAAATATTGAAGATGTAATTTCATGCAAATCCTTTGTCCCGCACTGACAGGAAACCAGGCTCATCTGGAAGCCCACTTTCTCAAACACTCAAGGAGAAAGCTGGCACCTAGCTCAGCAGGGGGGGCAAGGCTCAAAGACTGTGAGTGGCCTGTCTCACACCTTGTCCTGCTCAGAGCAGGACAAAGGCTTGCTTTCAATATAGAGTCCTGCTGAAGCTGCAAGAAACTTTCTACAACATTCCGGAAACATAATTACATAATTACTGAGATAATGACTTTTGGGTTTTCATTGGCTGTAAGCCATAATTATCAACATTAACTGAAATAAACACTTGAAATAGATAACTATGTTTGTAATTACTCTATATAATATGAGTTTCACTTTTTGTATTGAAGAACTGAAATAAATAAACTTTTTGATGATATTCTAATTTTGTAAGAAGCACCTGTAGTTAATAAACAACATTTTTTATATGTCCACTTTTTGGTAATATAATAGAAGGGTTAGAATGTAACAGCAATTTTTAATTTTTTTTTCCCAAAAAATTTACAATTCCAAATGTTGCAAACACAAAGCAGGTTCTACAGTATATATGACAATGGTCAGCTTTTGAACAACCAAAATTCTACAGGTGTAGCAGGCCAATTTTTATTTTTTATTTCAAACCAATGAAATTTCACACAAAGCAGGTTATAAAGTATTGACAATAGTCAATTTTTGGAACACAAATACTGAACACAGAACTTAAGCACATGCTAAAATGGACGAAAGAAATGTTTATAAAATGGAAAGAGGGAGGCATATCTAAAGAAGAATATAATGCTGTCTGCAGAACTTGCAGGGCACAAATCAGATTATTAAAGCTGACAATGAATTGAGGCTTGCAAGAGACGTCAAAAGCAATACTAAAGGATTTTGGTGATATGCCAAAAGTAAAAGAAAAGTCAAAGATGCTATAGGATTTTTACATTATTATGAAAATGATGAAATGGTAAGGCAGGATGTTGAGAAGGCCGAACTTTTAAATTCCTATTTTGCATATGTTTTCTCTCAGAAAGGAAATGTAACATCAACTATTCTTCACTGTCCTATTAAGGGAATAGAAGAATCCAGGATATCTATAAACAGAAAGATAGTGAGGAAACACTTAGCTAACCTAAATTAATTCAAGTCTCCAGGTCCAGGTGAATTACACCCCAGAGTACTGAAGGATATAGCAGAAGAAATTTTTTAACCCCTCTACATAATCTTTGAAAATTCTTGGAGAACAGGAGAAGTCCCAGAAGACTGGAGAAGAGCAAATTTTGTTCCCATCTTCAAAAAAGGGAAGAATGTGGACCCAGGCAACTATAGGCCGGTGAGTCTGACTTCTATACCAGGAAAGATCTTTGAACAAATTATTAAACAACATGTATGTAAGTACCTGGATAAGAATGAAGTGATTAAACAGAGTCCGCATGGGTTTGTAACTAATAAGTCATGTCAGACTAACTTAATTTCCTTCTATGACAGAATCACTGATTGGGTAGATCAGGGAAATGCTGTAGATATAGTATATCTTGACTTCAGCAAAGCATTTGACAAAGTATTTCACACAATCCTTATTGAAAACATGGCTAAGTATGGAATGGACAAGGCAACTGTTAGGTGGATTCATAACTGGCTTAGTGATCGGACCCAAAGAGTGGTTGTAAATGGCTGTACATCCAGTTGGAAGAATGTCTCAAGTGGGGTACCACAGGGCTTTGTCCTGTGCCCTGTATTGTTCAACATCTTTATCAACGATTTAGATGAAGATATTGAGGGTAAACTGATTAAATTTGCTGATGACACAAAGCTAGGAGGGATAGCTAAAAGTAGAGAAGAGAGAAAGAGGATTCAAAAAGATATAAATAAGCTGGAGCAGAGGGCAGCAACTAACAGAATGGTTTTTAACCGGGAAAAATGCAAAGTGCTACATCTGGGCAATAAAAATGAAAAAAGCATATACAGGATGGGAGGAATAGGGCTAAGCAAAAGCACATGTGAAAAAGACTTGGGTATACTAATAGATCACAGACTGAATATGAGTCAACAGTGTGATGCAGCAGCAAAAAAGGCAAATGCAATTCTAGGATGTATTAACAGAAGCATACAGTCTAGATCACGTGAAGTCATTATTGCCCTCTACTTCTCTTTGGTCAGACCTCATCTGGAATACTGTGTCCAGTTTTCGGCGCCACATTTTAAAAAAGACATCAACAAACTGGAGCAAGTTCAGAAAAGAGCGACCAGAATGGTGACCGGTCTGCAAACCCTGTCTTATGAGGAAAGGTTGCAGGATTTGGGAATGTTTAGTTTGCAGAAGAGAAGACTGAGAGGAGACTTAATACTGTCTACAAATATCTGCAGGGCTGTCACATTGTAGTAGGATCATCTTTATTCTCATTTGCACAAGGAAAGACTAGAAGCAATGGGATGAAACTGAATGGGAGGAGACACAGATTAGATATTAGAAAAAACTTTTTGACAGTTAGAGTGATCAATGAGTGGAACAGACTGCCACGAGAGGTGGTGAGTTCTCCTTCAATAGAAGTCTTCAAACAGAGGCTGGACAGACATCTGTCTGGGATGATTTAGCGAATCCTGCTTTGAGCAGGGGGTTGGACCTGATGGCCCAGAAGGTCCCTTCCAACTCTACGAGTCTGTGAGTCTATGTATTTTGTGAACTGTACGAGGCCAAGTGGTTTAAAAAAATTTTAAAACAACGTAATTCTGCACAAAGCATGTAAAATTGTATGCATGATTAATTGAATCCAGGAAAAAAATTTAACTTTTTTTGCAGTTTTATCTACCACCGTAATGTATCGCATAGCGCACAATACTCTATGGATGACAAATCAGTCCTGAAACATTTTTGAAAGTAAATGTTTGAAAGTGTAGTTGATGTACATGTACACTCATAATGGCTTTGTATGAAGCCAGGAAAAATTATAAACAGGGTCATCCAGTCTTTCATAGACACCTGAAAGGCAACAACTGGCGGGCCTCATTCAAATATTTTGAAAGTGTAGTTGATGTACTCCCACATTCATAAAAGCTTTGCACAAAATGCAAAGCCAGGAAAAAATATGAGTGTAATACAGTAATCCTCTTCAGATGTTCGCTTCTCCTTCTCCTTCAACGGGAGGCTTGAGGGACTGCCTCCACCTGCTTCCTGGAGCCCAATACCCAGGTGCCTGTGCTATAAGTTACCATGCTTTTGGTAGTACCGGAGCCCCTGATATGTTGAAATGGCTGACAGACCCCTGTTTCACCTCCACCATTGCATCACGTACCCCGTCCTGAGTGACACGGCCAGCAGGTCGGTAACTGGTACAACAGGACATGGCACGTGTAATTGTCCTATGTGACGCGGCCCGCAGGCCGGTAACTAATACAATATGACAAAGGGAATAGGGAAAACCTGGATAGCAATAACAATGGTGGCCCTGCGATAGGGAACGGGGAAGTGGAGACCTCCTGCACTCCCCTGAGTCAGTGTCTCTACACTCCTAACGTTCCCTAGGCCGGTTCCGCACCGGGCGCCGATCAGGGACCTAAAAACCCTGACTCGCCCTGCACCTAAACCCTCGCTAGGGAATTGGTCGGTGCGGAAACTAATCCCATCACTGCACTAAACACACATAAGGAAAAGTGACAAAACAGGGGAACACCACTTAGCTTTGCTCTGTTGCTTACGCTCCCAACAACAGAGCCCACCACCTGCGTGCATCTTTTCCTCCACCGAGTCCAACATCTGGGTGCACTGTCCAGAAACGGATCTTCACAGCACCATAGTGCAGCCTTGGAGCAAACAGAGTCCACACCTGCGTGCAGCTGTCCTGAAACAGATTCCAGCAAATGAGTCCAGCTTTTCTGCCAAAGAGTCCAACATTTTGAGTCCAGCTTTCCGCAACCGAGTCCAGCATTCTGAGTGCAGCTCTACACCATAGCTGCCACTCCACCAAGCAATGCCAGCCCTCCTTGCAGACACCATAGCTGACACTCCACCAATCCATGCCAGCCCTCCTTGCAGACACCATAGCTGCTACTCCAGCACTCTGACTGGGCTGCCCGTGACTCTCCTTCAGCTCCATACTTTACCCAGGCTTGCTTGCAAATGAGGAACTTATCACCAACAGTGATTAACACTCCTGATACTCTTTTATAGAGCAATCACACCTGTTACATAATTACGTGCACAAACTAAGGTAACCAGAGTGTAATGACCCTAATGGCCACCGGGGGGAAAACTACAACTGAAATCACCACAGTGCAATGACCCTAATGGCTACCGGGGGCAAAACCACCTTTGGCACACAGCCAAAGGAAAAAAAAAAGGTTACTTTGTGCATTTAATCTGTCAGATCCAACCTGGATCGTGACACATTGCCTGTTCTGGCATAGGAGGTGGGGAACCCCAAGGACTGTACGATCTCTCAATGTGGCAGCCCCATCTTGAGCCGTGTCAAGGAGCCTCTCCCAGGCCCTCTCAAATCACAACCACTTCATACCAGCAATGTTGCCCCTCCATTTTGAGGGGCCATTGAGGCAAGTTTTACTTCTTGACTGTATGCTGATTGAACAAGATCTGATGATGGGTCCCACACTCCTCTATGAACCTACATCTCCACTGCCGGGATGTCAACTCTCGGTACCATGCAACTAGTAGGCCTCCTAGCATGTCTCCAGCCTTGTTCATGGCTCTCCATGAAAAAATTATAAGGAGAGTCATTCAGTCATCCATAGCCCCCTTATGGCAACAACTGGTGGGTCTCAGTCAATTATTTTAAAAGTGTAGATGATGTAATAGTACACTCATAAAGGCTTTGCAAAAAGTGCAAAGCCATGAAAAAAATCACCTACTCCTGCATATTAGGTCAGGAACCCCAAGGACAGTGCAATCTCTCAGGGATGGTAGTCCTATCTTGAGCTGCCCAGGCTCATTCATTTTGCTTGAAGGGTTCATCCTGCTTCCTTCCTTCTCGGATCATGCCCACCACATACCAGCAATGTTGCCCCTCTGTTTTGAGGAATGCAACCCTGGTTCCAGCCATTAGCTCTTGCAGCCTTTGAGGCAAGTGTTCTTTCTTTTCAGCATGTTGATTGATTGAATGAGATGTGATGACTGGTCCTAAACTCTTCTATGGACCTCTATCTCCACTGCCAGTCGTACATAACAACCTCCCCCAGGATGTCAACTCTCAGTACATTGCAACTAGAGGACCTGCTAGCATGTCTCTTGCCCTAGTCATGGTTCTCCTCATTCTCTCTTCTGACCAGCCTAGGCCCTGCAGTCTGCTCACTTGTTGCTGGATCCTGTGGATCCTGGCTCTCCTGTCTGCAGTCCACAAATCCCCAGTGGTGAAATCTGTGGCCTTTGTGTGGGCCTTGGTGATTCTGGGAAAGTGGTCGGTTCCAAACAACAGGATCCTGACACCTCCGCTGTCACGCCAGCTTGATCTGGCTTTAATATTTCTGCGGTGTCTCCCTTGGGAGTCTCAAGGGATTCTGCCATCTTTTCCACTTTGTCAACCACTAAGCAGGTTGCATTGTTGTTAGGTGTCCGGTTCCTGCAGCTGCACAGCGGAAATCCAGAGCCTTGCATCCAGCGGTCTCCCATTCTCCACCGACTGCTCAGGAGCCTGCACAGCAATCTCGGCATCCCAGACGCTCTGCTCAGACCAGCTCTGTAGGACTGGTTGTTGCTGCCACCTCTGGGTCAGCAATAGCAGCTCAGGCTGTCCTGCAGCAAGCCACTCCAGAGGCTAAGTCCTCTCGTCACGCTACTGGGCATGCTCACGAGACGATCTCCCATTGGAGATTGGGAGTCACGTGCTCAGGTCCTTCTCCAGATCTGATTGGTCCATCCCAGAGATCTGGAAGGTCCCGGAAGCGCATGGCTATAAAAGGCCCGCATGGCCGCTCGGCCATGCGCTAGTATAGACTCTAATTGCTACTGTGTGTATGGATGTATGAACTGCAAATGACTCATTAAGATTCCCCTCCCTCTGATATTACGAGTGTGTTTAGGGATCTAGTTATAGAGTCGGCGCCGGTCAGTGGCAAGTTACTGGCCACACGGCACATCCTCCACAGTGCTAGCGTCCGACAGTGCGCCCCTCTTGGGCACTGTCGCATTGCAGCTGGGTCAGTCGCTGCACTGCTGTAGCAGCACTAGTTGGCGTCCGCGGTAGCGACGCTGCACGCACGGTAGATCTAGACAGACATCACCCTGAGTCTTGGGCTTAGTCCTGTGACCACATACCGTGCATGCACTTTGCTGAGTTGTGTGAGGTCAACAGGCTCGGCATTTGTGTTCATGCCTTAGGCGACTGTGAATCAACAGAGTACGCCCAGCGCACATCGGGTGACGTATAACCCGCATGTGCTATACCACCATATAGCGCGTCTGCCATTGTCTAGCAGTGGTTTTAACACCTACTGCTCGGTGGACCCCTTGCGGCGAACGCACTTTCTATTATTTTAGATTTAGTGCGTTCCGCCGTCCCTAACAACTGTATGGATTACTAATTTAATACAGAAAATGTTTTGAAATCTTTCTTGGAGTGCTATATACCAGCGAAATGTGACACAAAGCACGTAATAGTCTTTAGATGACTAATTGAATCCAGAAAAATATTTGCATTTTTTTTTTTTCAGTATTATATATCGAAATTTATCAAAAAGCATGTAATACTCTATGGATGACTTATTGAATCAAGAAAAAATTTTGAAAGCTTTTTTTGGAGTGTTATATACCACCAAAACTTTACACAAAGCACGTAATTCTCTGTGGAAGACTAACTGAATCCATATTTTTTAGCACTTTTTTGGAGTGTTACATACAAAAGAAATTTAACAGAAAGCGTGTAATACTCTAAGGATGACAATATAAAACATTTTTTCACCCCCCCCAAAAAGCACAATATTAGCCCTTAGAAAGACTGTTAGCATTATGGTTCAACATCAGGACCAGTATATCACTAGAGGACGCTAATTTGTTAAACTGTACACACACAGTACTGTCCCTGATCTGTGAAATTGCATCAGTGTGCCGAGTTTTATTTTAAATAAAAGACTATTCTTGCTTTGTATTTATTTCAAAACTTATTGTGGGATTAGTAATGGGGGTGTCTTTTCATTACTAACCCCTGGGCTTGATGTCAGCTGAAAATGCAAAGCTGACATCAGCCCCATCCCAATTTCCTCACAGGGCAAGTGAAAAGAGCAAGATTAGAACCAGATTTGGCACATCTTATGGATATGCCATTTTTGGTGTGGCTGAGGGCTGATTTTGGCAGCCCGGTAGGGAGGACAATATCTATGGCCCCCTCCCAGGCTATTAAAATCAACCCACAGCTGACTGTTTAGCCTTTGCTGGTTTGAATTTATAGGGGGACACTACAACATTTTCTTTTCTGGGGTCCCCATAAACTCACTAGAAACAGCAAACAGTTGTGAGCTTTTGCTAATAGCCTGGATATTCTCCCAAACTATTAACATCAGTCCCTAGTCATGGGATTTCCCACTGCTGCTTTTGAAAATTGCTTGGGAGCCCATGTCATTTTTTAAACTTAATTCTTAATTTTACACAGGATGCACAAAGTGGTTGCTGAATACAACTCCCATCATTGTCACCTGGTTGCGCTGATCATAGGTTGACCAGGTGGCATTGATGAGAGCTTCTTCAGCAGCTGGCACCTGGGAACAGCGCAACCCCTACTGCTTCTTCCCAGGTGCCCCTGCGTGTCACACTGATGACATATGGATGTCAACTATGTGTCTTCAGTATGCACGTGTGTGGCACACATTTTGTCCATGGTGCGCGTAAAAAACTGAAATATCTGTGGATTTCTCACATGGACACATGATCCGTGTGAAAAACTTGATGTGTGTGCATCACCATTGAGTTCAATGGGTGTGCTTATGTCCATATTTACAGTCCTTAAAAAACGGATCGCATACAGACATAAAAAATGGACATGTAAAAGGGGTCTTATTCTCCATCTAGAATATAGAAACATAAAAATATACTGCTGTGTATTTTCTGCCTGTGGAGGCAGAGCCTGCATTACAGATCAAGTATACAAAATTCTTCCAGTATGAATCCACCATCTGGAAGCTCATTAAAGCCCCAAATCACATCAGCATATCAAAGAGGTTGATAAAAAACAATTTTATTAGTGAACCACTAAAAAATATTTCATAAATACATCATGATATTGCACAGAGTACAAGAAAAAGAAAATAACGTATTGAACTCCAACAAATAAATTACATATATTTTTGCATGGTAAGGGACCTAGCACACACCAGACAATAGAAAAATAGAAAAATTTTTAAATTGCCAGAGGATTTAACAATGAAAATATATTGCCTTGTAATCACAATGGTCCCAAAATGTTTTGGAAAATTCCTGTATGAAAAAAAGGCGCATCACTGCCTTGAAGCCCATGTCACTGACTACTGAAAAAACTCACCCGAAGGTATAGCTGATGTGAACAAATAGACTCAGACTCAGCATTAGCGCCACTGGCAAAATTAATCACATATAGCGTTATTAACTGCTGGGTGATCACGGACACATTACCTTGATCCTAGCAGCATAAAGGAAAATAAAGTGGGAGTCCCATCATGCGACCCCGACGCTCATGTTTCGCGTGTCTGGGCAAGGGGTGTGCTGAGTTTATATATAAGCCCTGGCCAATGTTAATGCTACCTTAATTAATAAAAAATAAAAATTAGTCAGCCCGTTATCATGCATTGGCGCATGCACCAGCGGAGCACAGCTCCTACCAAAAGCGGCATCCGGGCGCGGTCACGATGCAACTTCCACAAGTGAGTGATGATGCGGTCGAAGTGTGTGGAGCCAGCGTATAAGACCACAGCCTGCATATTGTGGGCGCACACAAGTCTGCGCATGCGCACTATAACAAACGGAGCTGATAGAAAAAAAAATCTAGTGGTGTAACCAGTGTTATGGATATAAACGTAACTAAGTGATAACATGTGTTGTGTGACTTATATTTATGAATGTGGGCACTGAATGAAGAATAATAGGTATAACTTATACACTATGTAAATATAGTGAGCACCAAAACTTAATACATAAAAAATTCGGACATATATGAATAAAGTGCTGAGTGTGCCAATTAAAGTGACTATGTGCTCTAAATATTGATATCATTGTGAACACATTCATTAAGCCCTAAAAAGGATATGCATTGTGAACACATTGAATAAAGCCCTAAAACAGATATACATGATATATCCACCAACAAAAAAATACATAAAAATTAGTAAAATTAGTAACCACAAAGAGTAGCAAAGAAAAAAAAATTCCTTTCAATAAAGTGAACCTTACACATAACATTTTTTAATACATATAAAAGACCATAGACAAATTGAAGAAGTCCTAACTGCAATACAGAAGAATGAATACGAGTCTTCTCAATTCTCTGAAGTTCCTCCACAGAATATAAAAACCCATAAGGCTTGTGAATGGGAATATAGCCAAACCAAATCCAAATCGTTAAAGTGGAGCTTATTGATTTTCTGGATGGTTCATCTTTGTGTCAAAGGAAAAAGTCCTCATCCCGAAAGATATAAATCTCGAATCTTCTCCAAACTTCATCATCAAAAACCCATAAGACATATAGATGGGAATATACCCAAACCAAATCCCAATCCTTAATGTGGAGCTTATAGATTTTCTGGTTGATTTATCTTGGTGTTGAAAGAAATGCTTATCTCATCCAGAAAGATATACATCTCGAATCTTCTCCAATCTTCATCCTCAGATTGGACTCAAAGATTTTTCTGCCATGGGACATAAACCCATGAAATGGACAACTCCACACGACCCATATCAGGAAATATGAAAAAGATAAAGAACAGTTGAAAAAGATTAAAAAATTACACCCAAAACCTAAAATAGTCAAGAAAATGGATTAAAAATGCAAAAGCGAAAATGCACTGCTAAAGAAAGGCTCCAAACCCTGAACTTTCATTTAAACCCCATGGGCTGAGCTTGCCCAACCTAAAAATCCACCTACATTCTAATTTCGCCAACTCTTTTCCCAAATCACCACCTCTGGAATTCAAAACAATGGTATCAATGCCCTTTATCTTTAGACCATTGGACTTACAATCATATTTTTTTAAATGCCTAGGAATCGTTTTTAATGTTGTGTCATCCATGACCGCTTTGGCCTTCTCTATGTCAAGACAATGTTCCCTGGTGCAAATTTTTAATTCGCGGGAAGTCAACCCAATATGACTGACATAAGAGTACGTCCCTTGATGTTTGCCTTGCTCTATTATAACCTTTTATGGATACTCCTGTGACTATAGCCACGTTCTTCAAAACGCTGGGAAAGTTCTTTTGATTGTAACTCAAATTGATGATTGTCAGAGCAAATGCGCTTGACCCGCAAAAATTATCCTATAGGAATGCCTTGAATCAAAGATCTAGGGTGGAAAGAATTGGCGTGAAGTAGAGAGTTGGTGGCAGTTTCCTTGCGAAAGACAGTTGTTGAAAGTGAACCCTCCTCAGAAGCTGAAATAGAAAGATCCAAAAATTCAATGGAACGACCAAACTTGTAGGTTAAATGAATGTTGTACTGATTTTCGTTGAGACTTTTCATCGTAGTTTCCAAGGTCTCAACTGACCCCTCCCAAATAAAAAGAACATCATTGATGAACCTTATCCAATTGTGGATACGGCTCACCCCTGGAATGATATCACTCAAAAATATTTCTCGCTCCCAAAACCCCAAAAATAAATTAGCATAAGAGGGGGCACATGATGCCCCCATGGCTTTCCCTTGTTGCTGAACAAAAATCTTTTTGTCAAAAGTAAAAACGTTGTGTTTTAAAACAAAATCAAGCAACTCAATTAACAGATTAGCCAGGGGTTTTGGGATGTTACTTGATAGCAAAAACCACTTGATGGCTTTAATACCGTCCTCATGACGGATCGACGTATAAAGCGCCTCTACGTCAGCTGTTACTAAAACCATGTCCTCATTTTAGTAGACATGATTTAGATGGTTCAAGGCCGCTGTCGTGTCCTTTATACATGAAGGGAGCTCCTGTACCAAACGTTTCAAAAAGTGATCAATGTTACAGATCACCTCACATAGTCCCTCTTTACTGGAAACTATTGGTCTCCTCGGGGGGTCTTCGATATTTTTGTGAACCTTTGGGATCATATAAAGAGTTGTTAATTTAGGCTTAAGATTCTTAATCAACTCAACCAATTTCTTTGGGATGATGTGTTGCTCAAGTGCCGATTCCAGGATGCCAACCAATGTCTGCTGAAATTTGCCAGTTGGATTAAAGGTAAGTTATTTATAACAATTACCATCATTCAGCAGTTTCTCTGCCTGGGCTTCATACATCTCTACTGGCCAAATGACAATGTTGCCACCCTTGTCGGCCATCTTGAACACCACATCATCCCATTGCTCCATGACAGACAAGGCCAACCTCTCTTGGTTTGTAATATTTGAGCAGCCTTTTCGCTTTGAAGACAGTAATGTTATGTCTTCAGTTACCAGCCTGGTGAAAACAGGCTTTTTTGGGATTTACTTGTCAAATAACTGGGAATATTGCTCACCTCCAAGGATTGTTCATCCATAAGGGATTGTAAATTGTCCAAGGCCTCCTGTTCTTCCCTTATGGAAGCCTGAACAATTAGAACTTTTTCCCATAAGGGAAGAACAGGAGGCCTTGGCCAATTTACAATCCCTTATGGATGAACAATCCTTGGAGGTGAGCAATATTCCCAGTTATTTGACAAGTAAATCCCAAAAATTTCCTCAACTTTCATTAGTACCAGCGGTGGATGTTTTCACCAGGTTGGTATCTGAAGACATAGCATTACTGTCTTCAAGGCGAAAAGGCTGCTCAAATATTACAAACCAGGAGAGGTTGGCCTTGTCTGTCATGGAGCAATGGGATGATGTGGTGTTCAAGATGGCGGTGGCAACATTGTCATTTGGCCAGTAGAGATGTATAAAGCCCAGGCAGAGAAACTGCTGAATGATGGTAACTGCTATAAACAACTTACCTTTAATCCAACTGGCAAATTTCAGCAGACATTGGTTGGCATCCTGGAATTGGCACTTGAGCAACACATCATCCCAAAGAAATTGGTTGAGTTGATCAAGAATCTTAAGCCTAAATTACCAACTCTTTATTTGATCCCAAAGGTTCATAAAAATATCCAAGACCCCCCCGGGGAGACCAATAGTTTCCAGTAAAGAGGGACTATGTGAGGTGATCTGTGACATTATTGATCACTTTTTGAAACCTTTGGTACAGGAGCTCCCTTCATGTATAAAGGATACGACAGCGGCCTTGAACCAACTAAACCATGTCAACTTAAATGAGGACATGGTTTTGGTAACAGCTGACGTAGAGGTGCTTTATACGTCGATCAGTCATGAGGACGGTATTAAAGCCATCAAGTGGTTTTTGCTTTCAAGTAACATCCCAAAACCCATGGCTAATATGTTAATTGAGTTGCTTGATTTTGCTTTAAAACACAACATTTTTACTTTTGACAAAAAAATTTTTGTTCAGCAAAAGGGACAGCCATGGGGGCATAATGTGCCCCCTTTTATGCTAATTTATTTTTGGGGTTTTGAGAGTGAGAAACATTTTTGAGTGATAGCATTCCAGGGGTGAGCCATATCCATAATTGGATAAGGTTCATCGATGATGTTCTTTTTATTTGGGAGGGGTCAGTTGAGACCTTGGAAACTACGATGAAAAGTCTCAATGAAAATCAGTACAGCATTCGTATGACCTACAAGTTTGGTCATTCCATTGAATTTTTGGATCTTTCTATTTCAGCTTCAGAGGAGGGTTCACTTTCAACAACCGTCTTTCGCAAGGAAGCTGTCACCAACTCTCTAATTCACGCCAATTCTTTCCACCCTAGATCTTTGATTCGAGGCATTCCTATAGCACAATTTTTGTGGGTCAAGCGCATTTGCTCTTACAATCATCAATTTGACTTACAATCAAAAGAACTTTCCCAGCGTTTTGAAGAACGTGGCTTGTTGTGAATTCTCTCTCTGGCTTCCCTCTGGTGATTACTGAAGATAGTGGAGCTGGTCAGATTGAGAGTTCTCTTTCTGGGCTCCCTCTGGTGGTTACTGGAGGTAGTGGAGCTGATCTGATTGACAGAGGCTTGCCACCTGAAAATGAGGAAGATGATTGGAGATCTGGGGTTTCTGATTGGGATTTAAGACAGCTGACTCCCTCTATCCCTGCTGGTGATTTTCTTCCAGTGCCTCCTGAGGTCTGATGTCTCCTGCTCTTTCCCTGCATGTTCAGTGGTTCATTTGCTATTCTGTTTGCATTTGATCTGGTTTTGTTTATCTCTGCTTTGTGCGGGTCAGCTAGCTCTGGCTGGGGCTGTGCTGAATCACCGCCCATATGTTACTGCATGTGCCAGTTTGTTTAATCCCCTTTTATATTGGTCTCTTTTTGCTTTGCTTTCAGAATATACCAGAGTGCTGATAAGTGGGGGCGAAGTCATACGACTTCAGTGTTTTTGTGCATTAGACATGTTGGACTTTTTGCAGGGCTTTTTGCATGATTGCAGACAGTGTCTTTCCTTTCCTGTCCTGTCTAGTCAGTGTGGGCCCCATCGTTTGCTCAGTCTATTTTTCTGCCTGCGTTTGTGTTTTCATCTTGTCTCATCGACAATATATGTTTGGGGACTATCTATTCCTTTGGGGTCTGTTCCGGGGCAGTTTAGATTTCTCCTTTCTTGCTTTAGGCTTAGTTAGCTCTCCAGCTGTGCCGAGGCGTCTAGGATCATCGTAGGTACGCTCCACAGCTACTGCTAGTTGTGTGGACAGGATCAGGGGTCTGCATCGGTTTAGTTACCAACCTCTCTGGTTTTCTGTGACTTAGCCTGGGCTTGCTATCCTCCTCGGTGACCCATTCATAACAGTGGCTATAGTCACAGGAGTATCCGTAAAGGTTACAATAGAGCAAGGCAAACATCAAGGGACGTTCTCTTATGTCAGTCACATAAAGATCACTCTAGTGACAACAAGGTGAGATTTATTACCCCTTTTCATAATCAGTTGGAGGAATTTAGGGATGTCCCAAAAAAGCATTGGAAAGTGTTGCTTACAGACCCAATTTTGGGGAAGGTGCTGGATCCGTTTCCATCAATGGTGGCTAAATGGGTGCCAAATTTACGGGATCATTTGGTATATAGCCACTTTGAGTCCAACAAAAATAAATCTAGATGTCAAAACTCTGTTTTTTTTCCCTGTGGTCTGTGTAAGGCCTGTGCCAATTTGGTGAAGAGTAACACATTTGTTAATCATGATAGTTCAAAAGTGTTTGATATTCGTAAGTATATCACTTGCTCCTCGAAGGGAGTAATATATCTCGCCTCTTGTCCCTGCAAAAAAGTATATATTGGGTTGACTTCCCGCGAATTAAAAATTTGCACCAGGGAACATTGCCTTGAAATAGAGAATGCCAAAACGGTCATGGATGACACAACATTAATAACGCTTCCTAGGCATTTCAAAAAATATCATGATTGTAAGTCCAATGATCTAAAGATAAAGGGCATTAATACCATTGTTTTGAATTCCAGAGGTGTTATTTGGGAAAAGAGTTGGCGAAATTAGAATGTAGGTGGATTTTTAGGTTGGGTACGCTCAGCCCTCGGGGTTTAAATGAAGGTTCAGGGTTTGGAGACTTTCTTTAGGAGTGCATTTTGGCTTTTGCATTTTTAATCTATTTTCTTGACTATGTTAGGTTTTGGGTGTTTTTTTTAATCTTAGTTAACGGTTCTTTATCTTTTTCATATTTCCTGATATGGGTCGTGTGGAGTTGTCCATTTCATGGGTTTATGTCTCATGGCAGAAGAATTTTTGAGTCAAATCTGAGGATGAAGCTTGGAGAAGATTCGAGATGTATATCTTTCTGGATGAGATAAGGATTTCTTTCAATACCAAGATGAATCATGCAGAAAATCTATAAGCTCCACATTAAGGATTGGGATTTGGTTTGGGTATATTCCCATCTATATGTCTTATGGGTTTTTGATGATGAAGTTTGGAGAAGATTCGAGATTTATATCTTTCGGGATGAGGACTTTTTCCTTTGACACCAAGATGAACCATCCAGAAAATCAATAAGCTTCACTTTAACGATTTGGATTTGGTTTGGCTATATTCCCATTCACAAGCCTTATGGGTTTTTATATTCTGTGGAGGAACTTCAGAGAATTGAGAAGACTCATATTCTTCTGTATTGCAGTTAGGACTTCTTCAGTTTGTCTATGGTCTTTTATGTTTTAAACAAATCCATAACATTGGTTACACAACTAGATTTTTTTTCTATCAGCTCCGGTTGTTATAGTGCGCATGCGCGGACTTGTGTGCGCCCGCAATATGCAGGCTGTGATCTTACACGCTGGCTCCACACACTCCTGCTGCATCATCCTTTGCGGTTGTTTGTGGGAGTTGCATCGTGACCGCGCCCGGATGCCGCTTTTGGTAGGAGCTGTGCTCCATCTGCGCATGCACCAATGCATGATAACGGGCTGACTAATTTTATTAATTAAGGTAGCGTTTACATTGGCCAGGGCTTAATATTTAAACTCAGCACATCTCTTGCCCAGACACGCCCCCCAAGGAAGCAGGGCGAAATGTGCGCATCGGGGTCACATGATGGGACTCCTACTTTATTTTCCTTTATGTTGCTAGGATCAAGGTAATGTGTCCGTGTTCACCCAGCATATAATAACGTTATATGTGATTAATTTTGCCAGTGGCGCTAATACTGAGTTTGAGTCTATTTGTTCACATCAGCTATACCTTCGGGTGAGTTTTTTCAGTAGTCAGTGACATGGACTTCCAGGCAGTGAGGCGCCTTTTTTCATACAGGGATTTTCCAAAACATTTTGGGACCATTGTGATTACAAAGCAATATATTTTCATTGTTAAATCCTCTGGCAATTTAAATTTTTTTCTATTTTTCTATTGTCTGGTGTGTGCTAGGTCCCTTACCATGCAGCAATATATGTAATTTATTTGTTGGAGTTCAATAGGTTATTTTCTTTTTACTGTACTCTGTGCAATATCATGATGTATTTATGAAATATTTTTTAAATTTTTTAGTGGTTCACTAATAAAATTGTTTTTTATCAACCTCTTTGATATTCTCATGTGATTTGGGGCTTTAATGATCTTCCAGATGGTGGATTCATATTGTTGGTGTTTTGAGCTAATTGTGCTTCTGTTTGGCAATTTGGCATATAAAAATTCTTCCAGTGCCATCACCACAAAATGCGAATCAGTTGCTTTAGCTCCTGCCTATAACATTGAAGATTGTGGGTTTGAAATTGGGGAGATTCACAAAATAAGAGAAAATAACATTTTTGTAATTGCTTTTTATTATTTTTCATAGTTTTATAGGAACAAAAAATCTGACTTTTTCTTCACCTCAGTATACAAGTAGAAAACAAATACGCCGCTCGATACAGTGCACATGCATAATCTACTTCTTGGTTCAAAACCTGCAATATATCTCAAGATAACCAATTCCCCTGTATGTATAATTATTGACTGTGACATGAGTTCAAGTCCTGGGGAGACAGGATCACAGGAGAAGTGGAAATTATTAGTCAATTAATGTAAGTGCAGATAGATATGTCCAACCCTCCACCATTTTTCCCCCGAAACCCCAGTCTGACCATGTATGAGAGCATATGTCCAATGATTATATTAAAAAAATACCGTACTGTAGGCAATTAAAAATTGCATGTAACACAATAGTAAAATAAAAATTCCTCATCTTCTTTTTTTGAGCATATGTTGCAACCTATACTTGTCTCTGCATAGCCTCAGAGATTTAAGATGAAGCATACCATTATTTATGGCAGAGCGGAAAATAATTCCACATTTATTTTGTAGATTACCAAATTAGTATGTTTTTATCAACTCACAATAATAATTCTTTATAATAGAAAATTAATGTGCAGCACAATGTAAAAAAACAATCAAAAAAATAAATAAAGCACCAAAAGGATTCTCTCATCTTTCCTAAGCATATGATCGGAACTGAGGTCAGGACTTGGCGAAGCCCCCGAGTCTTTTATTTACTCTGACATTCTATGTCTCTCTGTTCTGTGTATGTCTTCCTCATCTAGCAAACAGCACAAGAATATAATGGTTACGCAAGTGTTCTCTCCCAAATAATAATAAAAAAGGTTTATTGTATTAGTTTATGACACAAACAAAAAGAACAGAGTGATTCTGGAATTTATGAGAAAGTATCAACTTGACCAATAAGAACATTTCCCTTGATAGATATTAATTAGGCCACCGGGTAAATGACCACATAGGTAAGCACAGGAGCATGACGCAGGTTCTGCTTGTATTAAAATGTTCATATTCTTGTTTTCCATGGATCTTGGGTCATTTTGTTTTGTGATGATTTCTTGCTTCTTATTTTTTTGCATTATGCAAGAGTGAAATGTGCTCTGAATTAAGAATGAAACTCAAACACTCTTGGGATAGTAATGCTGCCTGTTTTTCTTTCTCTAAATTTTTCGGCCAAAGTGCCTCTGGGATGCTTCATGATCTTTGGGGTCCGCGAAAGGTACGCTGGTAGTGATTGGTTATTTTCTGTAAGAAGCGCTAAGTGAATGGAAGCGTTCCTCCACCCCAAATGACACCACTCTCCCGCCAATTCACAGCTGTCCAAGCCGAGGCTCTGCTGGCCTTCTCCTCCCCATATGCTAGTTGCATTTTTGGCCCAGTCAAGTCCTCAGTGCATACATCATGAGGCCCCTTATTTTTAATTTAACTCCATTACATCCATTAACTGCCAGATAAGACAGAAAACATAGTCAAAAGAAATAATACTTAATACAGCGGTCAAGGTTAATCTATCATATTCAGGTATCTTTCTACTACTATTTTTGAACCAAAAATACATCTGTTGTTTTTCTGCTTAAAATTTTTTGTAAATTATTTACAATTCAAGTGTGAAAATTGTTGAATATCTGTAAACTTTTCATAAAGAGAATAACACATACTCATTGTAAGGCTTGATCCACACAACAGAGAAACTGTACAAAGAGGTAAGGAATCACTGCAGCCGCATACGACCATGGAGCTTTGGGCACTCTGCGTGGTGCTACATGGTGCTTTACACTTGCCTCTATGTACAATGGGACATGGAACAATAGTTTTTGTCTCATTGGTATAGAACTTAAAATATTTAGACTTTCATATTTTTTTATATGAAATTGAACCTATGGGTGGTGTGTTGTAGCTCTGTAAAGAACCAAAATCCATCTGTGTGCAAATGATTGTGTATTTGAGATGTATAGGGTACACACTTAGAAAAAGTAGGCAAAGAAAACTTGCCAGTGCCTTCAATTAAAAAAAACCTTTACTGACTCTTGACTGCGCCTTGACTCATGAAATGATTGAGAGAGATCATTTGCATATTTTTCCCATGGCATGGAGCATTTCCAAATAGATGCCTTAGCCAGCTTCTTTCCTGAAAGGAATCTGTCAGTGAGATCAGCCTTACTATGCCTATGCCAGCTATATGCACATGTAGGTCATAGGATAGTGATACCTTAATAACTGTGATCCGGTGTCTTATTCCAGAGAAATCCACTTTTTTCTAAATACGTAAATGAGTTATTAAGATCTATGGGCCGGACATTGATCTCTCTGAGAATCTGCCTGCAGAGATTACTTTAAATGAAAGGGGGAGTTACCAGTGTGAGAAATGTAGTCAGACAGCAGACTATCAGCTGTTATATGTCTCACACTGGTAATGCACCTTTCATTTAAAATAAGCTCTGGAGGTGGATTGTCAGTACCTCGTACCGAGTGCTTCTCAAAAAATTAGAATACCATCAAAAAGTTAATTTATTTCAGTTCTTCAATACAAAAAGTGAAACTCATACAGTTGTGGCCAAAAGTGTTGACACCCCTGCAATTTTGTCAGATAATACTCAGTTTCTTCCTGAAAATGATTGCAAACACAAATTCTTTGGTATTATTATCTTCATTTAATTTGTCTTAAATGAAAAAAACACAAAAAGAATTGTCCTAAAGCCAAATTGGATATAATTCCACACCAAACATAAAAAAGAGGGGGGCAAAAGTATTGGCATTGTTCGAAAAATCATGTGATGCTTCTCTAATTTGTGTAATTAACAGCACCTGTAACTTACCTGTGGCACCTAACAGGTGTTGGCAATAACTGAATCACACTTGCAGCCAGTTGACATGGACTAAAGTTGACTCAACCTCTGTCCTGTGTCCTTGTGTGTACCACATTGAGCATGGAGAAAAGAAAGAAGACCAAAGAACTGTCTGAGGATTTGAGAAACCAAATTGTGAGGAAGCATGAGCAATCTCAAGGCTACAAGTCCATCTCCAAAGACCTGAATGTTCCTGTGTCTACCGTGCGCAGTGTCATCAAGAAGTTTAAAGCCCATAACACTGTGGCTAACCGCCCTAGATGTGGACGGAAAAGAAAAATTGACATGAGATTTCAACGAAAGATTGTGCTGATGTTGGATAAAGAACCTCGACTAACATCCAAACAAGTTCAAGCTGCCCTGCAGTCCGAGGGTACAACAGTGTCAACCTGTACTATCCGTCGGCATCTGAATGAAAAGGGACTGTATGGTAGGAGACCCAGGAAGACCCCAATTCTTACCCCGAGACATAAAAAAGCCAGGCTGGAGTTTGCCAAAACTTACCTGAAAAAGCCTATAACGTTTTGGAAGAATGTTCTCTGGTCAGATGATGCAAAAGTAGAGCTTCTTGGGCAAAGGCATCAACATAGAGTTTACAGGAGAAAAAAAAGAGGCATTCAAAGAAAAGAACACAGTCCCTACATTAAAACATGGTGGAGGTTCCCTGATGTTTTGGGGTTGCTTTGCTGCCTCTGGCACTGGACTGATTGCCGTGTGCATGGCATTATGAAGTCTGAAGACTACCAACAAATTTTGCAGCATAATGTAGGGCCCAGTGTGAGAAAGCTGGGTCTCCCTCAGAGGTCATGGGTCTTCCAGCAGGACAATGACCCAAAACACACTTCAAAAAGCACTAGAAAATGGTTTGAGAGAAAGCACTGGAGACTTCTAAGGTGGCCAGCAATGAGTCCAGATCTGAATCCCATAGAACACCTGTGGAGAGATCTAAAAATGTCAGTTTGGAGAAGGCACCCTTCAAATATCAGGGACCTGGAGCAGTTTGCCAAAGAAGAATGGTCTAAAATTCCAGCAGAACATTGTAAGAAACTCATTGATGGTTACCGGAAGCGGTTGGTCGCAGTTATTTTGGCTAAAGGTTGTGCAACCAAGTATTAGGCTGAGGGTGCCAATACTTTTGTCTGGCCTATTTTTGGAGTTTTGTGTGAAATGATCAATGTTTTGCTTTTTGCTTCATTCTCGTTTGTGTTTTTTCATTTAAGACAAATTAAATGAAGATAATAATACCAAAGAATTTGTGATTGCAATCATTTTCAGGAAGAAACTGAGTATTATTTGACAAAATTGCAGGGGTGTCAATACTTTTGGCCACAACTGTATATTATATAGAGTCATTACACACAGACTGATCTATTTCAAGTGTTTATTTCTAGAGTTGAGCGACTTTGGTCGGATCGGGTTTCATGAAACAAAATTTGTTTCAGATGAAACTGGTCCGACTAGGGCAAAAAAGTTGGAGTTTCGTCCGAAACCCAACCCCAATGCAAGTCAATGGGAAATAAAAGTCGGCATTGAGCGGATGACATTCATCACAAATTTCTGTTAATGTTGATGATTATGGCTTACAGCCAATGAAAACCCAAAAGTCATTATCTCAGTAATGTAGAATACTTTATAACAACAGCTTGAAAAATTGTCTTAAAATCTGAAATGTTGGCCTACTGAAATGTATATTGAGTAAATACATTCAATACTTGGTCAGGGTTCGTTTTGCATCAATTACTACATCAATGCGGCGTGGCATGGAGGCGATCAACCTGTAGCACTGCTGAGGTGTTATGGAAGCCCAGATTGCTTTGAGAGCAGCCCAGCAAAGTATACATGTCTTGGGAAATTCAATTGGTTATTCTTAAATAATTTAATGTCCCATATTATGATTAACCCCTTTCTGACATCGGGCGTAATAGTGTGCCGATGTTGGACTCCCCCTGATCTATGCAGCTGACATGTTCCCACAACAGACGCAGGTGGAATCACAATCCACCTGTGGCTGTTAACTAGTTAAATGCTTCTATCAATTTCTGACAGCATCATTTATCCAAAAAGGGTTTATTCACCCTGTGAATGTACCTACTCTCCCAGAAGGACATATATAGATTTGCCAATGAGGGCGAAAATTTTGCCCCCATTGGACAGCCTCGTATCTCAGATAATACTGCATGTCGAACCTGAAAAAATTTGTAATCAAAAGATGTTCTAATGCCATAATAATGAAATTTTTTACATCACCACCATACATACCATTTTCTGCCAGAATGTTGGAAATGGCTGTGAGTGCCAAATCATGTGGTATATATGAATATAGAGCGACTACGTCACACGTTACCCACGTATAATCCTTTTTCCAATACATAGCATCAAGTGTTTGTAATAATTGTTTTGTATCTTTTATACGTCCCATTGTTTGCACAACTAGTGGCTGCAACTTGCTATCAATCCATTCTGAAAGCCTTTCATTAACCCCTCCTATTCCAGCCACAATTGGTCTAAATGGATGGGGAAATGTATCCTTTCCACATATAAAAACTCTGCTGTATGTTTATCAAAAATTCCAAGGACCAGACCCTCATGCAAAAACCTTGAAAGGTCCTTTTGGACATGACTAGTTGGATCATTATTTAACCCCTTTCTGCCATCTGACATACTATCCTGTCTATAGGACCTGAGCCCCTATGCGCATGGACGGGATTATTACAGCTGACACCCGGCACTATGTGTCAGGGGCGGTCACGGACCGCCCCCGACACGTTAACCCCTGGCACACTGCGATCAAACACGATTGCAGTGTACCGGGGGTTTAGGGAAGCATCGGCAGGGAGGGGGCTCCCTCTGTGCTTCCCTGAGACCCCCGCAGCAGCGCAATGTGCAGCGCTGCTGTGGGGGCCTCCTTCCCTGTAGGTCCCTGGATCTAAAATGGTGGCGGGGATCTTCGGGGGCCTGCAGGGAGGTGGCTTCCTCATGCCTGCAAAGCGTCCGGCATGAGGAAGCCTCCAGCACTGCCTGTGACAAATCGCTGATCTGTCACAGCGATCTGTGATGTGACAGATCAGCGATCTGTCACATGACAGTTATGTCCCCCCTGGGACAGTATAATAAAGTTAAAAAAACAAAGTGTAAAAATAATTTATAAAAAAAAATCACTAAATAAATTAAAAAAAAATATATACTCCCTAATAAATTCATTTTTTGGAAATAAAAAACAAAACAAAACAATAAAAGTTCACATATTTAGTATCGCCGCGTCTGTAGTGACCTGCCCTATAAAACTGTCCCACTAGTTAACCCCTTTAGTGAACGCCCTTAAAAAATAAAAATAAAAAACAAAGCAAAAAAAATAATTCTTTATTATCATAACGCTGAACAAAAAGTGCAATAACGCGTGATCAAAAGACAGATATAAATATCCATGGTACCGCTGAAAATGCCATCTTGTCCCGCAAAAAACGAGCCACGATACAGCGTCATCAGTGAAAAAATAAAGTTATAGCTTGCAGAATAAAGCGATGCAAAAATAATTAGTTTTTATATAAAATTGTTTTTATGGCATAAAAGCGCCAAAACATAAAAAAAGACATAAATGAGGTATCGCTGTAACCGTACTGACCCGAAGAATAAAACCGCTTTATCAATTTTACCTCATGCGGAACGGTGTAAACGCACCCCCCCAAAAGAAATTCTTGAAATGATGGTTTTTGTTCATTCTGCGTCCCAAAAATAGGAATAAAAAGTGATCAAAAAAGTCACGTGCCTGAAAATGGTACCAATAAAAACGCCAACTCGTCCCACAAAAAATAAGACCTCACATGAATCGGTGGGTCAAAATATGGAAAAATTATAGCTCTCAAAATGTGGTGATGCAAAAACTATTTTTAAAAAAGAAAAAAAGGCAGCAATGTATTTACCTGCTTAGGCCTCCAGCCAAATGCACTTCAAGGTGCAGCAGGCCCATGTGGTTAAGATGGCAGTAACACAGGTGCAAAAATACTGATGAGACAGCCACTCACTACCTACCAATCCATGGAGGGCATGGCTGCTTAGTATATGATTGCACAATGAAGACTTGTATGTTGCACTGTTCACACAGTGGAGATGCACAGCATCCAGGTTACCAGCCTATTAGTGACGCCCTTCCTGAGGTATTAGTCGATATTTTGGCCAAAGTATATAAGCTGGCAATCCAACGTCTATTGATATGGATTAGTGTTAGGGACTCGCAAGTGTGGGGATCCTTGACGTTGGATTGCAAGCTTGTATACTTTGGCCAAAATATCGACTAATACCTCACATATTTCATATGTATTTTTTTTTTGCACTTTAATATCAGGGTGCAGCTGGGCCCATTGTCTTGTAAACTGTAGTGCCTGTTCACATGGGATGCATCTTGATAGCGCTGGGCAGCCCGCCTGATCTAATAGAAGGGCGTCACTAATAGGCTGGTAACCTGGATGCTGTGCATCTCCACTGTGTGAACAGTGCTGCATAAAAGTCTTCATTGTGCAATCATATACTAAGCAGCCACCACCTCCATGGATTGGTAGGTAGTGAGTGGCTGTCTCATCAGCATTTTTGCATCTGTGTTACTGCCATATTAACCACATGGGCCTGCTGCACCCTGAAGTGCATTTGGCTGGAGGCCTAGGCAGGTAAATACATTGCTGCCTTTTTTTCAGCTGTCTTTTGTATTTTTGGAGGATTTGAGTCCTATTTTAGTTACTGTCTATTAAAAACTATTTTTACAAAAAAAGTCTTTTAGCGTATGACAGCCGTCAAACATAAAAACCCGCTATAAATAGTAAATCAAACCTCCCTTTATCACCTCCTTAGTTAGGGAAAAATAATAAAATTTAAAAAATGTATTTATTTCCATTATACCATTAGGGTTAGGGCGAGGTTAGGGCTAGGTCTAGGGTTAGGGCTAGGGTTAGGGTTAGGGCTAGGGTTTGGGCTAGGGTTAGGGGTGTGTTGGGGTTAGGGTTGGAGTTACAATTGGGGGGGTTTCCACTATTTGGGCACATCAGGTCCTCTCCAAATGCAACATGGCATCTGATCTCAATTCCAGCCAATTCTGCATTGAAAAAGTCAAACGGTGCTCCTTCCCTTCCAAGCTCTGCCATGCGCCCAAACAGTGTTTTACCCCCACATATGGGGTATCAGCCTACTCAGGACAAATTGCAAAACAACTTTTGGGGTCCAATTTCTCCTGTTACCCTTAGGAAAATAAAAAATTGGGGGCAAAAATATCTTTTTTGTGGAAAAAAATATGATTTTTTTATTTTCAGGCCCGGGCGTTATAAACTTCTGTGAAGCACTTGGGGGTTCAAAGTGCTCACCACACATCTAGATAAGTTCCGTGGGGGGTCTAGTTTCCAAAATGGGGTCAATTGTGGGGAGTTTCAACAGTTTAGACACATAAGAGGCTCTCCAAACGCGACATGACACCCGCAGACCATTCCATCAAAGTCTGCATTCCAAAACGTCACTTCCGAGCTCCGACATGTGCCCATAGAGTAGTTTTCTCCCACATATGGGGTATCAGCGTACTCAGAACAAATTGGACAACAACTTTTTTGGTCGAATTTCTCCTGTTATACTTGGGAAAATAAAAAATTGGGGACTAAAAGATCATGTTTGTGGGAAAAATATGATTTTTTTTATTTTCACGACCGGGCATTATAAACTTCTGTGCAGCACTGGGGGGTTCAAAGTGCTCACCACACATCTAGGTAAGTTCCTTAGGGGGTCTAGTTTCCAAAATGGGATCACTTGTGGGGAGTTTCCACTATTTAGGTACATCAAGGGCTCTCCAAAGGCAACATGACACCCGCAGACCATTCCATCAAAGTCTGCATTCCAAAATGTCACTACTTCCCTTCCGAGCCCCGACGTGTGCCCATACAGTAGTTTTCTCCCACATATTGGGTATCAGCGTACTTAGGACAAATTGGACAACAACATTTGGGGTCCAATTTCTCCTGTTACCCTTGGGAGAATAAGAAAATTGGGGACTAAATGATCATGCTTGTGGAAAAAATATGATTTCTTTATTTTCATGCCTGGGCGTTATAAACTTCTGTGAAGCCATTGGGGGTTCAAAGTGCTCACCACACATCTAGATAAGTTCCTTGGGGGGTCTAGTTTCCAAAATGGTGTAATTTGTGGGGAGTTTCCACTGTTTAGACACACCAGTGGCTTTCCAAACGCGGCATTGCGTCCAATCCAAATTCCAGCCAAAAAAGTCAAATGGCGCTGTTTCCTTTCCGAGCTCTGCCATGCACTCAAATAGACTGACTGAAACCCGAAGCCCAATGCAAGTCAATGGTGAAGCAAAGTCGGCAGGGAGTGGAGGACAGTAAACACACCTACAGTGCCCATTTCAATGCCAAAAACATCAATTCTTATTACTGAAGCTTGTCAACCTTAATTTACTTCATAATAATAGTTACGCATTGAAAACTGTGGGTTATTTGGCTAAAGTTGTGGGGGGGTAGGGCTGGCTCCAGGTTTTTGTGTGCCCTGGGCCAAAGAGTGTCAGTGCGCCCCTTTAACACATATCACAACTCATGATGCTGCGATACGGCACAGAAATATAGGTATAGTACAATGACAAATACTTCACTGCTTACATGACATGACTGATCTATTTTAAATTGTACAATAGCTCAAAAAAGGACAGGATATTACTCCATACAGTATTATGGCCACCACATTGTGCGCCATACAGAATAATGAGCCCCGTATATTTCTCCATACAGACTAATTGGTCACATATAATGTTCCATACAGTATATGATGAGCTTCACATAATGCTACAGTATATGATGGTCCCCATGGACTATGCTCCAGTGTGTTATGGGCCCAAATAATGCTCCATATATAATGGGCCCCATTTGTAATGCTCAAGTGTATAATGTGCCCCATAGATGCTGCTCCAGTGTCTGATCTGCCCCATTTAGAATGCTCCAGTATATGATGGGCCCCATGGATGATGCTCCAGTGTCTTATGGGCCCAAATAATGCTCCATATATAATGGGCCCCATTTGTATTGATCCAGTGTATAATGTGCCCCATAGATGCTGCTCCAGTGTCTGACATGCCCCATTTAGAATGCTCCAGTATATGTTGGGCCCATGGATGATGCTCCAGTGTCTTATGGGTCCAAATAATGCTCCATGTATAATGGGCGCCATTTGTAATGCTCCAGTGTATAATGTGCCCCATAGATGCTGCTCCAGTGTCTGATCTGCCCCATTTAGAATGCTCCAGTATATGATGGGCCCCATGGATGATGCTCCAGTGTCTTATGGGCCCAAATAATGCTCCATATATAATGGGCTCCATTTCTAATGCTCCAGTGTATAATGGGCCCTGTAAATGCTGCTCCATTGTCTGATGTCCCCCACCTGGAATGCTCCAGTATATGATGGGCCTCATGAATGATGGTCCAGTGTATGATGGGCCCTAATAATGCTCAATACATAATGGGCTCCATTTGTAATGCTCCAGTGTATAATATGAGCCCTGTAGATGCTGTTCCAGTGTCTGATGTCTCCCATTTGGAATGATCCAGTATATGATGGGTCCCATTTTTAATTAACTCAGGCATGGTATGTGAAAAGAGCTCCATGGAGTAATCTGAAGTGTGTGCTGCCGCATCCTTCACTTTTGGTGTGGGTGAAGGACACAAGGAAAGTGGTTGCTCCTGACCAGAAGCCTGCACTGAAGACTCAGTGCTTCCATTTTTTTAAACTTCAGAAGTGGAGGCGATAGAGCAGGATGCTGTTTCAGCAATGTAAACCAAAAACAGTTTCTGATGCTCTGGCTTTAAAAGCAGTCTACCTACTCCCTGAAAAGGGAGCCTTACAGGCCTTACAGAGCTACACAATGACGCAGGCTCAACACCTCCTGCCTTAACTGCTATTGTGTTTTTGGAACTACCAGCAGATGCACCACCACCACCATGAGTAACATGTGGCCCCCCCAGACCCATGTCCACGTCCTCTTCCACCATACTTCCTCATGTTTTGGAAAATGGACCCAAAATGCCAGCAGATATATGGTACTGCATCAGAAGCGTACAGCTTTATACAGTCTAGGGATAACAGTAAGCCTCCATATATATTTCATGAGTCATACACAGACGCTCAAAGGCTCAGTATGGAGTACATAATAAAAAAAACGTTGAAAAAGGGTACAGTATCACCAGATGCAAGGTATATCTAGTATAGAGTAAACATTAGGAATCTCCGTATATATTTCAGGAGGCAGACACAAACGCTCTCAGGCCCAGTATAGATTACACAAGAATATGAAAAGCTGTAAATGGGTAATGTAACACAAGCATACAGCTGTATACAGTGTTGGGTAATCTTAAATCTCCAAATATATTTCCAGAGTAACAGACAGACATTCACAGGCTCATTATGGATTACACCAGAATCTAAATAGCAAAAAAGGTTACTGTATCAGAAGTGTACAGCTGTATGCAGTGTTGGCCAAATTTGAAATCTCTGTATATATTTCCGGAGTCACACTCAGACGCTCACTGGGTTTGACCATAATAAAAAATGTTGTAGAAAAGGTACTGGATAACAAGATAGCAAGTATATATATTATAGGGTACAATTGAAATCTCCATATACATGGTCCCATAGTCACTCTAAGACGCTCACTCAGTGTGGATTTGACCGTAATACTAAATGTCGAACAAAGGCACTGTATAACAAGATACAAGCTGTATCGAGTATAGGGTAAAAATTGGTATCTCCGATTCACCGTATATATAGAAGGCATAAACCACACACACTCACTCCCAATGAATGATACCGTAATAACAAATTTTTAACAAAGGTACTGTATCAGCACATACCAGGTGTATCCAGTCTAGGGGTAATTGTACATTTCCATCTATACTTCCTGAGTCAGACACAGACACTCACAGGCTCACTATGTATTACACCAGAGTTTAAAAAGTAGAAAAAGGAAAGGTATTTGAAGCGTACAACAGTATGCAGTGTTGTGGTCCTTTTAAATCTTCGTTTATATTTCAATCTCAGTAAGCCAGTCCAGACTCTCCGCTACAGGAAACTACATGGATACAAGTACAGATGGAAAGTTGAGTGTTAGCAGAAATTTGGGAATTACTCATCGCGGGAAAACCTCCCGGTAGATGTTGCAGAGGCTATGCAGACCCTCAATTACTGTGTCTGTGAAGACAGCGAAACCGGTTGTTTGTGAAGAAAGGATCGCTTTATCACAATAGCGTGGATCACATCAGCGTTACTCGTCTCCATGAAATTGTGATCACAGGGAGAGATGTAGACATGGTCCTCACTGCCTATCATGATGTGTCTGGTCATTTTGGAGTGCAAAAGACAGAAGCCACAGGCCGTAGGCGATTCTATTGGATTGGCATGAGAGGAGACATTGAAAAATGCTGGCAGGAATGTCACACGTCTGTGACTATCACAACTGTGAAAGGTGATCATAAAGCACAACTGCATCCGCTTGTAAGTTGATGTCCATTACAAATGGTAGCCATTGATCATCTGAAGGTAGAGGCCAGCAGGACAGGCCATAGCTACATCTTAACCATCATCGATCAATACACCAAATTTCTAGTGGCTGTCCCTGTGAAGGATTTAACTGCCCAGACTACACAGCGGTGGAGCAGGGAGAGGTAAGTATTGCAACTTGCAAGTGCTGTGGCCATGAGCAAGCAGGGGGGGCACACTCGTGGTTGATGGTACTGGCACAGGGCCCCTCATAGTACGCTGGTGTGTCTGATGCTGAGTGGGCCCCCCCACTGTGAGAGACAATGTATTGTACTATGAGGGGCCCTGTGTCAGTGCCGTCGGCCATCAGTGGGCCCATCCACCTGTTCAGGGCAATGGCACTTGCCCGGGTGCGCCAGGTATTGACCACAGCCCTAGGCGGGGGTGGGCAGCCCAGTTAGGGAGGTTTAAAAAATGGCATATGTTGATGTGTAGGCTGGACATTCAGCTGCTGCAAATGGCGGAATTGGGCAAGTCAGAGGAAGAGGAGGACAAAAGCGAGGCAGTTTTCTTGCAAACTATGAGTCATCAGGGGAAGGTGGGACAAAATCCTTTGAAACCCATGCATGGTTCATTTTAATGAAGATTAGATCATCAAAATTTTGGGTCAGCAGACGGCTCATTTTTTCTGTCAGGATTGATCCAGCAGCACTGAGGACTCTTTCAGATAACACACTAGCAGCAGGGCAAGTAAGGCATAGTGTGCCAATTCAGGCCAGGTGTCCAGTTTAGAGGCCCAATAGTCAAAGGGGAATGACCTGTGAGGGAGAACATTGATATGGGAGGAGAAGTAGTTTGTAACCCAAGTTGACAACTGCTGTCTCCTGTCACTTTTAATCGATGCAGTATTAGCAGTCGTGTGAGCGGTACTTGAGGAATCATTCCAGAACTTGGTCATGAAACCCCTGTGTCCAACGCCACTTCGGCTGTGTGAACCACGAACACCTCTTCCATTGTGCCCACTATGGCTCGTGGGAGAACCAGCACCGCTGCTGTGTGCTGGGAAAGCCTCAAACAAACTGTTTACCAGAGTTGCTTGTTTGTTAGCCAATATTATCTCTAGGTTCTCATGTGGCATGATGTTGTGTAATTTGCCTTTGTAGCATGAATCGAGGATGCTGGCCAGCCAGTAGTCGTCATCCTTCATCATTTTGGCAATGCGGGGGTCCCTTTTTAGGATCCGCAAGGCATAATCGCACATGTGGGCCAATGTTCCAGGTGTCAATAATGCACTGCCACTGCTGGGTGGAGGAGCACTTTCTGGCAAATACACATCCCTACAGTCACGCACAAACACTGTACCTAACCTTGGAAAGCCAACATTTTCTCTTGCCCCCTGAGAAGCATCCTCCTGCCCAAAATAATCATCCCCCTCATCCTCCTCCTCCTCCTCTTCCTCTTCTTCCTCCACCTCGTCAAGGACAGTTCCCTGACCAGACAATGGCTGACTGTCATCGAGGCTTCCCTCCTCCTCTTCCTCCTCGGCTACAGACGCCTGCTCCTTAATGTGCATCAAAGTTTGCATGAGCAGACGGGGATGCAAGATAAATGTGATGCTCATGCTTATGATGGCGTCGTCTGCGCTTACCGGCCATGTGCATTCCTAAAAACACTGAAGGACTTTAGAGAGGTCTTTCAGCTTTGACCACTGCATACCCGACAATTCCATGTCTTCCCTCAAACTGCCTGCCCATGTATCCTCCCACAAATGCATTACAGCCTGCCTCTGTTTGCACAGCATCTCAACCATGTGCAGGGTGGAGTTCCACCTTTTTGCAACGTCTATGATTATGCGGTGCTTGGGGAGGTGGAGCAATTGCTGCAGCTTCTGCATATGACTGGAGTGTACGGACGAGCGACGGATTTGCGAGCACAGTCTTCGCACATTATCAAGCAGTGATGTTAACTCCGGATAATTATTAAGGAAGCACTGCACCACGAGGTTCAAAGTGTGAGCCAGGCAAGGTATGTGTGTGAGTTTTGCACGGGCCATGGCTGCCACAAAATAACGTCCGTTATCACGGACTACCTTGCCTGCCTCAAGATGTAGACTACCCAGCCATAACTCAGTTTGTTGCTGCAAGTAGTCAGCCTGTACCTCCGCGGTGTGTCTGTTGTTGCCCAAAGACATCTTTAATACAGCCTGCTGATGCTTATCACTAGCTGTTCGATAGTGGGACACCTCGTGTGCAACACTGCCAGCTGCGGATGGACTCATGCGACTGCGCTCTGTGGATGAGCTTTTGCTTATGGAGGAGGAGGAGGAGGGTCGAAAGCCTACAGCCAACTGTTTCCTATACCGTGGGATAGGCAGTACTGTTCAACCGCCGCTGTCCCCTGTGGAGCCTGCATCCACCACATTAACCCAGTGCGCAGTGATGGACACGTAACGGCCCTGGCCATGCCTACTGGTCCATGCATCTGTTGTGAGGTGCACATTTCCACTCACTGACTGTTTGAGTGCATGGAAAATGTGGTCTTTCTTATGCCGGTGGAGGGCAGGGATGGCTTTTCGAGAAAAGAAGTGCCGACTGGGTAGGTCATAGCGTGGGACAGCATAGGCCATGAGCTCACGGAAAGCTTCACTTTCAACCAAACGGTAGGGCATCATCTCTAATGAGATTAGTTTGACAATGTAGGCGTTCAAACACAGTTTACACGGATGAGAGTACTTTCTTGTCCTACTCAGAGAGTCTGGTAGGGTGAGCTGGACTGGATAGCTGCATAAGGGGGAAGTAGCGGTGGACCGGACGGAGTGAGAGGGGGTTGGTGATGGTATTGGCGGTGATGGCCTAGATTCAGTGTTGTGTTGCAAAACCATTGTGATTCCCTGAGTGCTTTGGCCTTGCGACGACACCTCCACATTTAGTGCTGGTGGTGTGCTTAACGGTGGCGGTGGTCTTACAGTGGGGGAAGAGATGGAGCGTTGCTGGCTACCTTCTGTTGCAGCAGGTGCACATGTGCTACCTGAGGTTTTGTAGTCCGTCCACGCTTGCAAGTGCATGTTGATTAACTGTCTAAGCATGCAACTGGTATTCAAATTTCTGAGCTGTTTACCTCGGCTAAAGGTCCTTCCGCACTTCTCACACTTAACCTTTGCTTCATCAGTAGGATTTTGGACAAAGAAGTGCCACACTGCACTCTTCCTACTATGGTATACATTTTATGGCCTTACACGCTGTGCTTAGTTGACCGTCTGGCAAAGCTGTCCTGCAACTCTTAGTTTTTGGTCCACGTTTTTGGACAGCTACGGGCCTGCCAGATAACTGCTGCTGCGATGTCAATGACTGCTGCGGATCCTTCTCCTTATCTGAACTATTGCCAGCGCCACCCTCCTTCCCCAATGGGTACCAACCCAGCTCAAGAACTGGGTCATCCATCACCTCCTCTTCAAAGTCATCTGCACCTTCCTCTTTACCTTCCTCTGTGTCACCGTGTAAGGTGGTATAGTATGCGGGAAGGCGCACCTGAGTTTCATCAGGGTCAGATTCTGGCTCAGTAGACTGCGAGGGCAATGTAGTGCTCTGGGTCAATTTACCAGCAGAATCATCTAGCAGTGGCTGTGCATCAGTGCACTCCATGTCAGATTCATCTTGGACTGGGGAATTCAGGATTTGACTGGATAACCTAGGCATGGTATGTGAAAAGAGCTCCATAGAGTAATCTGAAGTGTGGTCTGCTGCATTCTTAACTTTTCGTGGGGGTGAAGAACACAAGGAATGGTGTTTTTCCTTACCAGAACCCTGCACTGAAGACTCTGTGATTGCAGGTTTCGACCGTTCAGAAGAGGAGGCAATAGAGCTGGTGGCTGTTTCGGCAATGTACGCCAAAACCTGTTCCTGATGCTCTGGCTTTAAAAGCAGTTTTCCTACTTCAAGAAAAGGGAACCTTACAGGCCTTCTTGGGCCAGACGATGACGCAGGATCCACACCTCCTGCCTTAGCTGCTATTGTGCTTTTGCCAGAACCAGTCGATGCACCACCACCATCAGTACCAGCTGCGCCCCCCTGCCCACGTCCGCGGACTCTTCCACCATACTTTCCTCATGTTTGGGAAAATGTACCAAAAATACCAGCAGAGAGATGGTACTGTATGAGGAGCGTCCAGCTGTGTAAGGTGTATTAAAAAAATTAAATCTACATATATATTTTTAGTCACAGACGCTCTCCCAGTATGTATTTGACCGTAATTCAGCAAGCTGATATAGGGACCTGGATCAGAAGTGTACAGCTGTATGCGTTTTTTGTGTAACTAACAATCTCCGTATATGTATTTACGGCGTGTCGCACACACACGCTGACTCTGTATAGATGTGACTGTAATGCGAACGGCAGATATACAATACTGTTTGAGAATCGGACAGCTCTATACGGTGTCTGTATGGAAAATTGTCAATCTCAGTCTATTTGTATACGGACTGACACATGCTGTCTCTGTCTATTTTTGACCGTAATCAAACACCAGATATACGAAACTGTTTGAAAAGCTGACAGCTCTCTAACGTGTAGGTCTGGAGAAATGGAAAATCTCCTTGGCTTGTTTTTCCAGAGTCACACACAGCTTGTATTTGTCGTGATACCAGCCGGTACACGGTAGGGTGTGAGGAGCGTAAACTGCTATACGGCGTCTGTATGGAAAATTGTCAATCTCCGTCTATTTGTATACGGAGTGACACACATTGTCTCTGTCTAGTTTTGACCATAATCATACAGCAGATATACAAAACTGTTTGAAAAGCGGACAGCTCTCTAAGGTGTAGGTCTGTAAAAATGGAAAATCTCCGGCTTGTTTTTCCAGAGTTACACACAGATAGCTTGTATTTGTCCGTGATACAAGGTGGTACACGGTAGTGTGTGAGGAGCGTACATCGCTATATGGTGTCTGTATGGAAATTTGTCAATCTCCGTCTATTTTATACAGACTGACACACGCTGTCTCTGTCTATTTTTGACCGTCATCAAACAGCAGATATACGAAACTGTTGTGAATTCACTTTCTGGCCTACCTCTGGTTACTAGTGAAGGTAGTGGAGCTGGTTATATTGACAGAGGGGTCGCGAATTCTCTTTCCGGGCTCCCTCTGGTGGTTACAGGAGGTAATGGAGCAGATCTAATTAACAAAGGCCTGCCACCTGATAATGAGGAGGACGATTGGACATTTGGAGTTTCTGACTGGATTTAAGACAGCCGACTCCCTCTATCCCTGCTGGTGATTTTTTTCCTGCCTTCTGAGGTCTTAGCTTGAGCATGCAGGGACTGAGCTGGAAACTAAGTGTTCTTTTAGTATTGTTCACATTTGATTTGGTTTTGTCTATTTCAGTTTTGTGTGGTCAGCCAGCCCCGCTTGGGGCTGTGCTGAATTTCCATCCTTATGTTACTGTTTGTGCCAATTTGCTTTTGTCCCTTATTAGATTGGCCTCTCTTTGCTCTGCTTTCAGAATATACCAGAGTGCTGAGTGGGCAAAGTCTAGTGAGTTCAGTATTTTTTCTATCAGATGTGTTGGGCATTTTTGCAGGTTTTTTTGCGTGATTGCAGACAGTGTCTTTCCTTTCCTGTCCTGTCTAGTTAGTTTGGGCCCCATCGTTTGCTCAGCCTATTTTCCTACCTGCCTTTGTCTTTTCATCTTGTCTCACCGACAATATATGTTTCGGAGCTACCTATTCCTTTGGGGTCTGTTCCGGGGCAGTTTAGATTTCCCCTTTCTTGCTTTAGGCTTATTTAGTTGTCCGGCTGTGTCGAGGCGCCTAGAATCATCGTAGGTACGCTCCACGGCTACTGCTAGTTGTGTGGATAGGATCAGGGGTCTGCAATCCACTTAGTTACCAACCTCTCTGGTTTTCTGTGGCTTAGCTTGGTCTTGCTTTCCTCCTTGGTGACCCAATCATAACAGAATCACCAGCTTAAACCACAGATTCTAGGGTACTCAAAAGCATGAGAGAATTGTAAAAAAAAAGGAAAGTGTCAGAATTGTTTTTTATACATATTTTGTCCTCTTTTTCTCTGGTGCTGTTGGAGGATTTTTCCTTTAATGGAGATTAAGCAATTGTCTGATCGTGTTGAGCAGCTTGCTGCTGAAGTGCGGGGAATTTCCACCTATCTCGCTCAATCACCTGCTTTTGAACCAAAAATCCCTTCTCCTGATGTGTTTTCTGGGGATCGGTCTAAATTTTTGAATTTTAAGAATAAATGTAAACTATTTCTTGTCTTGAAGCCTAACTCATCGGGGAGCTCTGTGCAGCAGGTTAAAATTGTCATCTCCTTGCTGCGTGGCGATCCCCAGGATTGGGCTTTTTCTCTGACACCTGGAAATCCTATTCTGACTAATGTGGATGCATTTTTTCAAGCCTGGGGATTGTTGTATGATGAACCTAATGTTATTGATCAAGCTGAGAAAACCATATTGGCATTGAACCAGAGTCAGGATTCTGCAGAGTTATACTGTCAAAAATTCCGAAAGTGGGCGGTCCTTACTACATGGAATGACGGTGCCTTAGCAGCTCTCTTTCGGAAGGGTTTATCAGAAACCGTAAAAGATGTTATAGTGGGATTTCCTGCTCCCTATGGTCTTGACGATTCTATGTCATTAGCCATTCAAGTTGATCGGCATCTACGTGAACGTAAAACTACATGAGAGGCGTTGCCACCTTTTGAATAAACATCTGAACCCATGCAATGTGATAATGCTTTGTCTAGGGCGCAACATCAGGAGTTTAGAAGGCATAATAAGCTGTGTTTTTTTGAGGGGATACCTCTCATACTATTTCTGTCTGCCCTAAACGAGAGAAGCGTTTTGCGCACACATTTGCTGTGGACAGTGTACAACCTAAGTTCCTTTTGGCAATTACTCTGATCTCCTCCTTATCCACATTTTCCGCTAAGGCTTTTGTAGATTCAGGAGCAGCTTTGAATCTGATGGATTTGGACTTTGCTAAACGTTGTGGTTTTCCAATGATACCGCTGTGGACTCCTATCCCTTTGAGGGGCATTGATGCTACTCCTTTGGGGGAGAATAAACTCCAATTTTGGACCCAGGAGATAATCTGGGTCGCCCCGAACCACCAAGAAAATTGTAAATTTTTGAAGCTGCACAATTTGCATGATTCTATTGTTCTGGGTTTTCTCTGGTTGAAATCTCATAATCCTGTTTTGGATTGGAAATCTGTGTCTGTGGTGAGTTTGGGTTGTCAGTGTGTTCTTAATGACACTCCTGTTTTCTCCACCTCTCCCCAGTCTCATGATATTCCGGATTATTTGGCTGATTTTTCTGATGTATTTAGCGAGAGCAAGTCTGCATCTTTGCCTCCTCATAGGAGTTATGACTGTGCAATTGAGTTGATGCCCGGGTGTAAATTTCCAAAGGGTTGGCTTTTCAACTTATCGGTACCCAAACATGATGCTATGCGACCTTATATCAAAGAGTCGTTGGAGAAGGGTCATATTAGACATCCTCTTCACCCTTAGGTGCTGGGGTTTTTTTTGTGACCAAGAAAGATGGTTCATTAAGGCCTTGTATTGACTATCGTTCCCTTACCAATATCACGGTTAAATATCAGTACCCGTTACCCCTGATTTCTGATTTATTTTCCAGAGTTAAAAGTGCCTGCTGGTTTACCAAGCTTAACCTCAAGGGGGCGTAAAATCTTTTTCGCATCAAGCACGGGGATGAATGGAAGACGGCGTTTAATACTCCGGAGGGACTTTATGAGTACCTGGTGATGCCTTTTGGGCTCACTAATGCCCCTTCTGTCTTCCAAAGTTTTATGAACGATATTTTCCGGAACTTTGTGAATAAGTTTTTGATCATTTAATTGGATGATATTTTGATCTTTTTCAGTGATTGGGATTCTCATGTGGAACATGTCCGGACTGTGTTCCAGATTTTGAGGGAAAATTCCCTGTATGTTAAGGGATCGAAATGCCTCTTTGGTGTACAGAGGATTTCATTTTTGGGATTTATTTTGTCTCCGTCGGCTATTGAAATGGACCCGGCCAAGGTACAGGCCATTTATGATTGGGTTCAGCCCACTTCTTTGAAGGCTCTCCAGAAGTTTTTGGGTTTTGATAATTTCTATCGTAAATTTATAGGTAATTTTTCTGGTATTGTCAAACCACTGACTGATCTAACCAAAAATGGCGCTGATGTGGTGAATTGGTCTCCAGAGGCAGTCTTGACATTTCAGGAGCTTAAGTGGAGATTCACTTCTGCTCTGGTTCTACGGCAACCTGATGTCTCACTTCCATTTCAGGTGGAGGTACATGCTTAGGAGATTGGTGCAGGAGCTGTTTTGTCCCAAAAAGATCCGGTGACTTCTAAAATGAATCCCTGTGCCTTCTTTTCTCAAAAATTCTCCCCATCTGAACGTAACTACGATGTGGCGAATCAGGAATTGTTGGCCATGAAATGGGCATTTGAAGAGTGGAGACATTGGTTGGAGGGAGCTAGACATCAAGTTGTGGTTCTCACTGACCACAAGAATTTGATTTATCTTGAATCAGCCAAATGCTTGAATCCTAGACAGGCTAGGTGGGCCTTGTTTTTCACGCGTTTTAATTTTGTGGTCTCTTTCTTCCGGGCACTAAGCATGTTAAAGCGGACACCCTTTCTTGGAGTTTCTTTGCGGATTCTCTTGTTGTGACCCAGCCTATTGCCATTCTAGGTGAAGGGGTAGTTCTTTCCACCGTCTCGCCCGATTTGAGATGTGCCCTGGAGGAATTTCAGGAGGACAAACCTGAGCGTTGCCCTATGGGAAAATTGTATGTTCCTGACCAGTGGAGGAAGAGAGTAATGTCTGAAATTCATTGCTCTGCGTTGGCTGGTCATCCAGGTATTTTTGGTACCAGAGATTTGGTGAGTTGGTCTTTTTGGTGGCCTGCATTATCTCGTGATGTCAGAAATTGTGTGCATTCCTGTGGGACTTGTTATCGGTCTAAACTCTGTTCTCGTTCGAGAGGGTTGTTGATGCCCCTGCCGGTGCCCAAGAGGCCATGGACCCATATCTCAATGGATTTTATTTCTGATCTTCCAGTCTCTCAGAGAATGACTGTTATCTGGGTGATTTGTGATAGATTTTCTAAGATGATCCATCTTGTACCACTCCCAAAGTTGCTATCTTCTTCAGAGTTGGTGCCCTTGTTTTTACAACAGGTGGTTTGGTTGCATGGGATTCCTGAAAACATTGTGTCGGACAGAGGAGTCCAGTTTGTTTCCAGATTTTGGAGAACTTTTTGTTCCAATCTGTGAATTCAGTTACCTTTCTTCTCTGCATTTCATCCTCAGACCAATGGGCTGACTGAGAGAACAAACCAGACTTTGAAGTCCTATTTGAGATGTTTTATATCTGCTGAACAGGATGACTGGGTCATCACTCTCTTCCTCCACTGGTCAGGAACATACAATTTTCCTATAGGACAATGCTCAGGTTTGTCCTCCTGAAATTCCTCCAGGGCACATCTCAAATCGGGCGAGATGGCGGAAAGAACTACCCCCTCACCTAGAATGGCAATAGGCTCTGTCACAATAAGAGAATACGCAAAGAAACTCCTAGAAAGGAGTCTTTTACAGTTTCTTATAAACCCTTCCGATGTCCAATCGTCGTCCTCATTATCAGGTGGCAGGCCTCTGTCAATTAGATCAGCTCCATTACCTCTTATAACCACCAGAGGGAGCCCGGAAAGAGAACTTAAAACTCGTCTGTCAATACAACCAGCTCCACTACCTTCACTAGCAACCAGAGGCAGGCCAGAAAGTGAATTCACAACACTCAGCCTATTTTCCTACCTGCCTTTGTGTTTTCATCTTGTCTCACCGACAATATATGTTTGGGGGCTATCTATTCCTTTGGGGTCTGCTCTGGGGCAGTTTAGATTTCCCCTTTCTTGCTTTAGGCTTATTTAGTTCTCCGGCTGTGTCGAGGCGTCTAGAATCATCGTAGGTATGCTCCACGGCTACTGCTAGTTGTGTGGATAGGATCAGGTGTCTGCAATCCGCTTAGTTACCAACCTCTCTGGTTTTCTGTGGCTTAGCTTGGTCTTGCTTTCCTCCTCGGTGACCCAATCATGACACAAAACTGTTTGAAAAGTGGTTAGCTCAATAAGGTTTAGGTCTGGAAAAATGGAAAATCTCCTCGGCTTGTTTTTCCAGAGTCACACACCGATAGCTTGTATTTGTCCATGATACCAGCCAGTACACGGTAGTGTGTGAGGAGCGTACACCGCTATATGGTGTCTGTATGGAAAATTGTCAATATCCGTCTATTTGTATACAGAGTGACACACGCTGTCTCTGTCTAGTTTTGACCGTTATCAAACAGCAGATATACGAAACTGTTTGAAAAGTGGACAGCTCTCTAAGTTGTAGGTCTGGAAAAATGGAAAATCTTCTTGGCTTGTTTTTCCAGAGTCACACACAGATAGCTTGTATTTGTCCATGATACCAGCCGGTATACGGTAGTGTGTGAAGAGCGTACACCGCTATACGGCGTGTGAAAAAATTAACCCTCGGTAACTCACCAGAACAAAATAATAAAAGTTGTAGTGCTTTGAAAAAAGCAGCTTGAACAGCAGTGTGCACAAAGCAATGCAGCTGTCAGGTAGCCTTAAAAGGCAGCCTAATCACCACCAGCGCTGCTGCACACAACAAAAATCCTCCCCTTTCACTGCACACTAACTGTACAGTGAAAAGCGCTATCAGCAGAAGCAATTTTTTTTCTTCTTCCCTGCCTAACGCTCTACTTATTCAGAATCAGCAGCAGCACCTCTCCCTATTCTAAGATCAGCAGAAGTAAGATGGCGGTCGGCGGTCACTGCCTTTTATACCCACTGTGACGCCACACAAAGCCAGCCAATCACTTCAATTCCCTTCTCTAAGATGGTGGTGGCCGCTGCCCATGTCATTGCGTTGCCCACAGTGTGCGTCCACCTTCATTGGCTGAGAAAAGGCGCTGGAAGCATTATTTGAAATGCGACTTTGGCGCTCGTCTCGGCGACCTCATGGCCGACCTCACGCTATGGTCGGGTTTCGATCGGCGAAACCCCACTTTAGCTAAAGTTGGCGTTTTTTTAATTTGACCGACCCGTTTCGCTCAACTCTAGTCACGAGAAAACAATGCCAGAAACAGTGGGATCCATGGAAGCGTTTCAGAGTTATTACCTCATAAAGGGACAGTGGTCAGAATTGTAAAAATTGGCCCGGTCATGAACGTGCAAACCACCCTTGCGGGATAAAGGGGTTAAAGAACAATAGGTGGACCCCTCAGATAACAGAAAAAACTTCTCCATGATAAAGCATGATGGTATCAAGTATCCACCCTTATCAGAAGGGCAGATTGCTATGTGTGGATTCTTTCATAATGAATTTAAAGCCTGCATCTCAATACTTGATAGATTTCCAGGGGGCCGTGGATCCGAGTCAAAAAGATTTTTAACTTTCCTCTCCATAACCCTCTGGAAAGTATCCATAATTGGCACCCTTGAAACCAAGGGGTAAAAAGAAGGATTTGAAATCATATCACCATCATTATTACCAGTTGACACATCAGAAATGCAGCAATCGGTATCTTCCAAACTTAACAGCGTTTTTAATGTAATTTGGTCTCTAACCATGGGCGTTGGCGGCTTCCCCCTCATGTATTATTTTTTAACCATGAAGATTTTTTGAATAAAGATGATGTTTTTTATGTAAAAATCTCCAGTGCCGGAAAAATCCTTTGTCTTCAACCTTGTTCATATTTGGTAGTCAACCACTGAATTCCAGGCATGGCCGGTCTCCAAGCATAGTCTGGTGAGCAATCATCCTTTCCCACTGCTTTCCTATTTTTGAAAGGAAACTACAGTTCATGTGTCTGCAGTTATTCATTATTCCTTCAGTCCTGCGCCCCAATGTCACTATCCTTTATAAGAACTATAACTGCCCTGGGGTCTAGCTCTACCCGTGGAAAGCTGTAACAACTCTGCTGCATCACCAACGACCCCAGCGGTCTCCTTAGGCAGCGTCGGCCATCCCCTTATTGCCTAACACCAAGGGTGGTGTCACAAATTTACACCATATAAACATCCCTCCTCTTTTATTTTAATGGACTCCCAGGACCACGGACCGGGTCACTGCTGCTGCGACATTCCCTAAAGGACCCGCCCGATACCAAGTACCCCGCGGCCCTGTGGGGCACACCAGATACTCTACCACTCTATTTGCACGTGTCATGCTATACACTGAGATTACTGACCTAGGCACATAGGGTTAGGACAGGGTAACTTCCTCTTGGCTTAGCATCTGTTTCCTTCTTGAGCACGGTTAGCACAGTTGAGTTACAGAGCATGTCCAATCCTCAGGCTAGATCTCTCAGGGAAAGCGACAGGGTCTTGCACAAAGTTCTTTTCCTTGGGTTAGCATCTGTTTTCGTACACCTCATACACATCTCCGCTCCGTACACCTCGTACACACGTGGCTCCGTACACCTCGTGCACATACGGCTCTGCTCTGTACACCTCTTACATACACGGCTCCTCTCCATACACCACGTACACACACGGATCCGCTCCGTGCACCTCGTACACACACAGCTCCGCTCTGTGCACCTCGTACACATCTCTGCTCCTTACACCTCATACACACATGGTTCCACTCCGTACACATTGTACACACATGGCTCTGCTCCACACACCCCATACACATGCGGTTCCGCTTCGTACACCTTGTACACATGCGTCTCCACTCCATACACCTTGTACACACAGCTCTGCTATATCCACCCTGTAAACCCCTACTGACCCCACACATAAACTTCCCCTCATCCAGCATCATGACAACCAGCACAGCAGAGTCCTGCATACACTGAGTCCCCTGATCATGTGACCCCTGACTCCTCCCTTCCTGTGACCTCATCACAGGTCCTGTGCGCTCAGAAGAGAATGCGATGTCATTGCAGGCTATGGGGGGCTGCGGTGGGTCTCTGGGAGGGCGAGGATGGGGTGCATGGTTGGGGCGTGCGACTTATCTCAGTGCAGTGCAGGGAAAAATAGACTCCCGATCGGGACAGCGGGTGGGAGGGTCAAAATCATGACTTTCCCAGTGGTTCCAATGCAATATACTAAAGGAACAGAAAAGCGCAATAGGGTCTTATCCGAGTTAATATTAAAAGATTAAAAGAAATTCACTCACTTATTTGTAGGAGAGATCAAGCACATAGGATTCGTAGTCAGCTGCTGCATGTCCAAAGGTCAAACCGAGTGACCGCTGATACATCAATTCTTATGGAAATAATTTATGGACTTCCATGCGCTGCTTGACAAAATACAGAATCCCACTTACGGTGAAAGATTAATCATTTATTCCCAACGCGTTTCCAAGTAAGGACTACTTCTTCCTCAGGGGATACTTGTCATCATTCTTACTTCGATGCATTTATTCCACACCTGCCTAAAACTATAAAATATATTGTAAATCTCTAATAACTGCATATTCAGTTGTGTGAAAAAGTGTTTGCCCTCTTCCAGATTTCCTATTCTTTTGCATATTTGTCACACTTAAATGTTTCTGCTTACCAAACAAATTTATATACTAGACAAAGATAACACAAGTAATCACAAAATACAGTCTTTAAAAGAAGGTCTTTATTATTAAGGGAAAAAGAAATCCAAACCTACAAGCACCTGTGTGAAAAGTAACTGTCCCCCTCTCAACCCCCTTAAAATCTAAATTAATTGTGGCTTATGACTTCTTTGGGAAGCTGATTTCAAATTCTCTAGCCACACCCAGCCTGATTACTGCCACACCTGTTTCTCAATCAAGAAATCACTTAAATAGGACCTGACTGACAAAGTGAATTAGGAAACAAGGAAGGGAGCAAGCACTTTTTCACACAACTGTATGTATCAAGTCATAACTTTTGACTCTATTCCCAATGCATTTAGAAGCAACTCCCCTTTATGGGTAATACTTGATTCACTCTGTACAGATAAAAGCAACATCTTATCACTCATTAACCAAACTACCCAGTTTATTATTATTATGTATATTCGTAGATATAGGTAAATTTGTGAAGGAGGGTAGTGTAATATTCGTATGCAGATAAAAAGTGCCCCCTCAAAGTCAATGTTACTGGTGGCCCTTGGCACCCCGGTCGGACACTGCATAACACTTTTTGAATCTGGCAATTGGTGTATGTGGCTATATAAACCATATATTTTGTATTGCAGTTATGTATTGTTATATTTATTTTTTGTGATAGAAAATTCAAACAATTGAGAAAATGACATGACGACAGCACTTACTGTACATTGCAAGTGCCAACACTTATAACAACTTGCAAAGCCGTGTTGGAAAGCTTTTTGCAGACTCTGCAAGTAGGCTAGGTGATACTAGTCCGCCAATTTTAGGTGTTTTTCATGCTATAAATTGAATTCTGTTATTACAGTTTTAAAATCTGGATCATTGAAAAGAACTAGTAGATATTTCTTGATGATTTGAAAGATGTGTGAAAATTAATAGCTGAAAAAGTGACAGTGACAGGGTGAAAGTGACAGGGGACTAAGTCACCTATTATATATTTTTTTTTTGGTTGGGTGATAACACGATTGTGCGATTTCTGCCATTGGCCACATGCAACATCCAAAAATAATATTTTGAGTTGCTATCTGTAGAACAATTTCTTTTTATACCCATTAATTTTTCAATGGGAATAGTTTTAACTGTATAGGGAGCATAGTAATAGTTGGCATAAAGAATTAAATTACCTGCAGTTTTTTTGTGGTAGGGGATTATTTCAATTGTGCCATTAAGGCCATTTTCACATTTTCAGAAGTGGTGACGTGTTTCTATTACATTTTTCCTCTGATTGTTCCTCTACTGATTTTAGCTTACAAATACTGATGTAAAATACTGACTAAATACTGAATGTGGGATTGATGGGCAGCACGGTGGCTCAGTGGTTAGCACTGCAGTGCAGGGGTCCTGGGATCACATCCCACCAAGGACAACGTCTGCCAGGAGTTTGGATGTTCTCCCTGTGTTTGCGTGGGTTTCCTCCGGGTACTCCGGTTTCCTCCCACATTCCAAAGACATATTGATAGGGAATTTAGATTGTGAGCCCCATCGGGGACAGCGATGACAATGTATGCAAACTGTAAAGTGCTGCGGAATATGTTGTCGCTATATAAAAATTAAGATTATTATTATTGATGATTAAAACAATTACTGGTAAATCCAAAAACTAAATGGTGGCCTGATGAGCATTGTAGGTCAATTTTAAATTTAAATTGTTGCTGTTGAAATAGTGAAGAAGATCTGGGAAGACCGCCATGATGATTTATTTAGCTTACAGTTGATTCATGTCCTATTTATTTTCTGCAATATTGCATTTTTGGGATTTTTTTCTTTTATATATCAGGTTGTGTAGTCACATGGTTTCTCTTATTTAATCGTAGAATAAGACAAGCAGCACATGCTTGAGAAAGAGGTAACGTTCCTGAAACATTGCACTCACCTTTTCTTCCACCTCCAACAATCACCTTCTCAGTCACTTCTCATGGATTTAAAATAGGAATTCATACCCGGCGAAAGATTTATGTTTTTTTATAGAATGGGAAATACGTTAATAATGCAATAATGCACTTGCTTGACATGATTTATGAATTAATGTAATGGAAATTAATAATTTGAGAGCATATTTCTTGCAATTGACACCTCTTTTATTGCAGTGAGGGCCTTTCTATTGCAGTCTTTTCATAAGCTCAATAACCAGTGGTTTCTTTAGTAAGACATTTTCTCTTGCTCAGTGGATATAGTCCATTGGAGACTGGGAGCTTTTAGTAGCAGCATCAGACTGCAGCACCTTGGGCCCACCAGAGAAAATCATTCTTGGGGCCCACTATGTAGCTACATAGAAATAAATACAAGACCACCAATTGTGCGGTAAAACACGCTAATATCAGGGTATAATATATGGTAGTACAAGTTTTAATTATGTAGCAGGGGTTGGGGTAGCCCCCTCATAGAATATAATGTAGCCCCCTCATAGAATATAATGTAGCCTCCTTCATAGAATATAATGCAGCCACCTCTCAAAAAATATAATACAGCACCCCACAAAATATAATGCAACACTCTCATAAGGTATAATGCAGTCCGCACCATAGAATATAATGTAGCACCCTCATAGGTTATACTGCAGCCCCCTCATATAGTATAATGCAGCCCCACCACAGACTACAATGCAGCCCCCATGAGTATACTGTAGCCCCCTCAATGGGCATAATGCTGTCCCCTCATATAGTAAGATGTATCCCCCAGAATATAATGTGGTCCCCTGAGAGAATAATGCAGCCCCACCACAGAATTCAATGTAGCCCCCTCATAAAGAATAATACAGCCCCTATCCACCTCCATCATTGTTCCCCCCTCCACCCCCATCTTTGTCCTCATCACCACCTCCATCATTGCCTTCTCCCCCACCACCCTTATCATTCTCCCCATCACTCCTATCATTGCCCTTTCCACCACCTCCATCATTGCTTTCTCCCCCACAACCGCCATCATTGCCCATTCCACCACCTCCATCATTGCTTTCTCCCCCACAACCCCCATCATTGCCCATTCCACCACCTCAGTCATCACCTCCTCCCCCACCACCATTCTCCTTTCCACCACTACCATCATAGTCCTTTACACCACAATCATCATTGATTTCTCCCCCAGCACCCCCATCGTTGCCCACTTCAACACCTCCATCATTGCCTCTCCCCACCACCATCATTGCTTTCTCCCCTACCACCCCATCATTGCCCATTTTACCACTTCTATCATTGGCTCCTTCCCCACCACCCCATCATCCTTCCCCACCACTCCATCATTGCCAATACATGAGTCATATGCCTGAAAGCCGGCGGGGCAGGGGGAGTGGGGGAGCAGGAGACATCATACTCACACTCCTGGCATCTGCATATCAAACTACGCTACATCTCAGTCCCGTCGTAAGTATCTCTCTTCCTGTCTTCTTCCTGTCTTCAGGAAGAGAGATGCATACGCCAGAACTAAGATGTAGGAGAGCCTGATATGCAGATGCCAGGAGGGTGAGTAGCACTGGGGGAGGGTGAGCCATGCCATAGTCACCTGTCCCCATTCCACCGCTGTGCTCAGTCTCCCAGGTCCTCTGGTTGTGATGTTCAGTTCAGAGGGAGCAATGACGTGGTTAGAGCAGACCCTCTGCCTGAACAGTCACTGCAGAGAGCCAGCGACGCTGAGGAGCAGCGGGCAGCAACGAGAGGGGAGTATGTCTTTTTTTAAATTGCAGCAACAGCAATATATGGGGCATATATTAATATGGAGCATGTTATGGGTAATCATTATCCTATGTGCAGTATTATATTGGACATATATTAATTTGGAGCATGTTGTGGGGTCACCATTAACCTTTCTGAAGCATTAAATGGGGCATATATTAATATGGAGCATCTTATGGGGCCACCATTTTACTTTTATTAGTATCTATTTTTATTTTTTAAATTTTCCAATAGCTGCTGCATTTCCCACCCTCGGCTTATACTCGAGTCAATAAATTTCCCCAGTTTTTTGTTGCAAAATTAGGGGCCTCGGCTTATACTCGGGTCGGCTTATACTCAAGTATATACAGTAATTATGCGTTAGAATATAATGCATGCATTCACTTACAAAAACGATTTGTTCGTTGGGAATTTTTACTGTATGACAGTGCACTGACAGTTGCTCATTTAACCTAACAACCAGATAATTCTTCTCTAGCTAAATACTTTTAAGCTCTACGCAGAAACAGGAAGTCTATTTTCACTGCATGAATCATTACTGCAAAATCCGTGGCATGGGGGGAAAAGAGAAAAGCTGGATCAGGAGTCGAAGAGGGGGATGACTCATGAAGGGAATAGAGACTTAATGTTTTTACATAGAGCTTAAACAGATTCAGTTAGTCTGGATTTAAACATATGATGTGAAAGCTTAATGTAAAAGAGAAGAATTTACTGGGTAGAAAGAGAAAATGAGCAATTGTAAGTACACAGTGATGTATAATATGATGATTGCAATATATTAAGAGGATAAAAACTTTGATGGGAGGAGAAGGATGAGAAGGAGGAGTAGTGTTTCTTTAAATTTACATGCCACACTTTGGACATCAAATGGATAGAAATTGTAGGAGAAAAAAGTGCAAATACAGTCTTATCCAGTAGACTAGAATAATTTTTTATAAGATTATACTAGCCTGATGTATCTGATGTTTGAGTATTTAGTATAAGTAGCAGCTGCAGCAGATCCACGGGTAAGCAGGTGACCATTAACATACAGTAGATGTCAGAAGGATATATGTGGAGTGATTCTGTGCTGCTGATAGCTTTACAAAGAAGCTAGAGACTAGTGATGAGCGTATTTGTTTGGAAAACGATTACCAAACATAAATTCGGCACGAATATGGCACATTCGGATTTGTGATTGGAAACACAAGAAAAATTTTATAAAATCGAAAAAAATCGGTGCCATTCGGTAAAAAGTGAAAATATTTGCGTTGCCATAAAAGTATTTTCAGCACTTTAGCAATGATAATGGTGTATCTTGAGCGTTGGCATGTGTTTGATGAGTGGAGGGAGTTTGCAGATCTCAGAGGTGAGGCGTTCTTGTAAGCAGTCATTTTTTTCCCCTAACTTTATGTGTGCGCATTGCGGCTAGCCAATCAGGGTGCAAGAAACACCCAAAATGTCCTGACACAATGGCTTGTGTCATTGGTTGCTGAAACCACATGTCCACATGGCCCTCTCCATATAAATAGTGGACATCTAGTTTTAGCGCCATTTTGACACTTTAACAGGGCAGAGAGGCTGCTCCTGACGCTGCTACTGTTAGCAGCAAGATTTTAGCTAGTTAGTTAGGCGGTTATATATCAGTCAGACAGTGTAGCTAGCTACTGTCCACTGTGGCTGTTAAATTGACCTTCCAACATTTTTCTTTTGGCCATTACTGAGGTCCACAGACAAAGCTAGCAGGACACATGTCCTACAAGTATGTTGTGCACTGCTTCTATTGTGTTCCATGCACAAGTACAGCATTCTAAATAATATTTCTTCACTAGCTAAATGTGAAAAAGCCTGCTGTATCCCACATTGTAGCTAGTTAGGTGGTTGTATATCAGTCAGATAGTGTAGCTAGCTAGTGTCCAGTGTGGTTGTAAAATCTACCATCCAGCATTTTTTTGGCCATTATTGAGGTCAACAGACAAAGCCAGCAGGGCACAAGTCCTACAAGTGTGTTGTGCACTGCTTCTATTGTGCTCCTTGAACAAGTATAGCATTCTAAATAATATTTTTTTACTAGCTAAATGTGAAACAGCCTGCTGTATCTCACTTTCTCAATTAGTGCTGTCGTGATATGAAACTGTCTGTAGACCTAAGGCACACTACCAAAATATATAATTTTTTCTGTTGCTAAATGTGATACAGCCCACCGTATCCTACACTGTCATGTTGTGTTGGTGATATGTACTTATCTGCAGACCTAACGCGCATGAAAAAAATATAATTTTTTCTGTTGCTGAATGTGATACAGCCTGCCTTATTCCACTTTGTCATGTTGTGGGAGTGATATGAATCTGTCTGTAGACCTAACACACATTAAAAAAAATTATATTTTCTGTTGCTGAATGTGATACAGCCTGCCGTATCCCACATTGTCATGTTGTGTTGGTGATATGAACCTGTCTGCAGACCTAACGCAAATTTAAAAAAATATATAATTTTTTCTGTTGTTGAATGTGATACAGCCCTCCGTTTCCCACGTTGTGATTTTGTGGTGGTGATATGAACCTGTCTGCAGACCTCAAGCACATTAAAATATTTATTTTTTTCTGTTGATAAACGTGATACAGCCTGCTATATCCAAGCTTTTCATTTAGTGGCATTGAAATTGTTCTGGGTACAGAGCTGTTGCACATTAAAACAAATTTATTTTATTTTTTTCACAAACATGATACAGCAGCCGATATCTAAGTTTGAAATTGTTTGGAGGCTATTATTATTATTTGCATCTTTAGCATCCAATTTCTCACGGGCATCTTTTATACCCAGCTTGAGATGCACATCTGTTACACCTATCTTCTGAGGAGCATCAAACGCTCTCTGGTAATTGGTGTTTGGTAAATGAGTAATCGTCGTAGACTGGATTCTGGATCTCGTACTTCCCATAGCCACCCTGTTATTGATCCTGTTGTACGTTGCCATTCCCGCCGTCATCATGACCCTTTTCCTGATCTGTTCATTTAAGGACACATCGACCATATTTCCCCAGCAAACCTGCACCTTACCAGCAGCAACTGTAGGAAAGAGGGTGTTTCAACGTCATGGACAATCTTCTAGATTATACAGGCCTCATCCACACTAAAAAAAAAATATTTTATGTTACTAACTGAATACAGAAGGGGAGAGCTCAAGTTTGAAATTGTTTTAAGCATCTAGTCAATGTTATAAAGGCCTCATCGACAGGCCCCCCAAAAATTCTTTTGCTACTACCGTCATACAGTTAGGGACATCTCACTTTGAAATTGTTTGTAGCATCTAGTCAATATTATACAGGTCTTATCAACAGGCCCCCCAAAAATTCTTCTGTTACTAACATCATACAGGAGTTGACAAGTCACTTTGAAATTGTTTGTAGCATCTAGTTAATGTTATGCAGGAATTATCGACAGGCCCCCCAAAATTCTTCAGTTATTAGCGTTATACAGTAGGGAACATTTCACTTTGAAATTCTTTAGAGTATCTAGTAAATGTGATACAGGCCTTATCAACAGGCCCCCAAAAAATTATTCTGTAAGTAACTTTATACAGTAGGGGACATCTCAATTTGAAATTGTTTGGAGCATCTAGTCAATGTTATACAAGCCATATCGACAGTCGCCCCCAAAAATCTTCTGTTACTAACGTAGTACAGTAGGGGACATGTCACTTTGAAATTGTTTGTAGGATCTGTTCAATGTTATACAGGCCTTATCGACAGCCCCCCCCCAAATTTCTTCTGTTATTAATGTAATGCAGTAGGCTACATCTCACTTAGAAATTGTTTGTAGCATCTAGTCAATGTTATACAGGCCTCATCCACACCAAAAAAGAAAAAAATCTGTTACTAATGTCATACCTCTTACCCTTTGTCCCCCATGAAATTAGAAGTATAACCACAACTTAGACATTTGTATGTGCTCCCTAAAAACACATTTTTTTTAGGTAGGCCTATCACGCTCCCTAATCAAAGTCCTTTTTATATATATAGCTTACTCTCTACTTCTCTGAACATAATTCACCATCAAACTCAACTGCACCCAAAAGGCTCATGCAGCCTTAATCTACGCCCCATTTCCTCAAGATGGTTGTATCATCATTGTAAATAAGCACATTTAATTGGTGTCACCCCTACCTCATTGTAGATTGTAAGCTATGACGAGCAGGGTCATCATTATTTTTGCTTTAATTGTTTGATTATCTTAAACTTGCTAGCTTTTGACTGTTTTTTATTAACTGCTGACTCGTAAAGCTATGTGGAATGTGTTTGCGATATATAAATAAAGGTTGTTATTAGTAGATTAAAGATGGTGAAATTCAAGCTGTTAACTTTGCCATGTGTAGGAGTAAAGAATCTTTTACGTGAGCGCAACTGCACAAATGATGGTTTGCTGCTGTGCTAACACATGGTTGAGTAGGGTGAACATGACAAGCTGCTGCACTATGAGAGAGATGCAGGTGGAGATGTTACAGTGGATTCAGAAGGATAGGGTGTGCTTGGTATGTAAGATCAGTCAAAAACAGCAGACATGTCCTATTCCATATCAGCTGACACTCTCTCAATCACCCCAACTGTGGGGGTTAAACAAGTGGAGATTCTTCTTCCGGAGACCTGTGTGACAACACTTGCCATGGTGAGGGAGGAGGAATAATCAGAAGATGCGGTTGATGGGGTGGACGTTGGTTGGCGAGACACGATATTCTGCATTTTAGCACAGTGACATATCCAGATTAATGCATGTTGATTGCGCATGTGCCAGGTCATTCATGTAGCACTGAAATTATTTCATTTTTTTACTCTGCTAGGTTGTTTTTAATAAAGTTGACAGATAGCATGATTTTTTAGATTTTTGCTAGTCTGAAAAAAGATCCAAGATAACCAACTGTAGAACCGCGAATGCTGCTGTCCATTGCCAGAGTTCGACCTCAGGATGCATTGGTTGTCACGGTTGCATAATTCTGTGTCTATGTAACCTCCTTGTCTTCCTTCTCCTCCTCTTCTTCTGAGCTACTCAGTTGAATCCCTCTGAGTTTACACCAAGTGTGATCTACTACCTCATCATCATCCTCTCAGTTCTCCCACTCCTCACCCTGAGAGTCACCCTCCTCCTCGTCCTGCCTTGACAGCACAGTACAGTCTGTGGGCGCCTCAATTATCTGAGTCTCACCACAAATGGATCACTTCCACCCAATGATGTTAACGTCTGTTGAAGAGGGATTGGTTTATCCTCGGACCAAACTTCATCCGGTGATGGATCAAAGTGAGAAAAAATTTGGCCATCAGTGCAGATCATTTCCTCCTCTTGACTGTGAATCTTTAGAGTACACTTCCTATGCCCATGGCATTCAATGTGTGAAGAGATCAGCAGACTCGGCCATCTATGTTTCCCAACAGTCAGTTGGGCGCTTGTAGAGTTGGGATGTTGGGGAAAAAAGGGGTAATTGGGGTGCCACCACTGAAGACTGTACGGTGTGTGATGTTAACCCCCCCGCTTTCATGTGGGCTCGTGCGGGGAGCCCACATCAAAGTAGGGACATGTCAGCTGTTTTGAACAGCTGACAGGTGGAATCATGATCCACCCAAGCCTATTAACTAGTTAAACGCAGCTATCCAACTATGACAGCGGCATTTAACCAGTGCTTCCGTTCGCGCAGCCGAAAATACGCGCATCGCTGACCCCCGTCACATGATCGGGGGTCAGTGATGCATTGGCATAACAACCAGAGGTCTCCTGGAGACTTCTATGGTTATTGATGCCGGATTGCTATGAGCACCACCCTGTGATCGGCACTCATAGCAATGCAGTAGTTCTGCTACATATAGGCGATCTGAGCATCGACTATATGTAGCAGAGCCAATCGAGCTATGGCAGCTTCTAGCCTCCCATGGAGGCTATTGAAGCATGTCAAAAGAAAAAAAAAAGTTTTTAAAAATATGAAAAAATAATAAAAATATAAAAGTTCAAATCACCCCCCTTTCACCCCAACCAAAATAAAACAATTAAAAAATAAATCAAACATACATATATTTGGTATTGCTGCATTCAGAATCGCCCGATCTATCAATACAAAAAAAGGATTAACCCAATCGCTGAACGGTGTAGTGAGAAAAATAATCAAAGCACCAGAATTATGCTTTTTTGGTCGCTGTGACATTGCATTAAAATGCAATAACGGGCGATCAAAAGAACATATATGCACAAAAGTGGAATTATTAAAAATGTCAGCTCGGCGCGCAAAAAAAAGCCCTCGGCCAACCCGAGATTACAAAAAATGGAGACGCTATGGGTCTCGGAAGATTGCACAATTTTTTTTTTTTAACAAACTTTGGAATCTTTTTTCACCACTTAGATAAAAAAGAACCTAGACATGTTTGGTGTCTATGACCTGATAATGACCTGGAGAATCATAATGACAGGTCACTTTTAGCAATTAGTGAACCTAGCAAAAAAAGCCAAGCAAAAAACAAGTGTGGGATTGCACTTTTTTTGCAATTTCACCGCACTTGGAATTTTTTTCCGGTTTTGTAGTACACGACATGGTAAAACCAATGGTGTCATTCAGAAGTACAACTCAAAAACAAGCCCTCACATGGCCATATTGATGGAAAAATATAAAGTTATGGCTCTGGGAAGAAGGGAAGGGAAAAATGAAATTGCAAAACCAAAAATACCCCTGGTCGTTAAGGGGTTAAGGAGGAGGAAGAGGAGAAGAGGCCACTTGATGCAGTGCTTGTCATCTACTGGAGCACAACATCTTCTTTCTGGCCCTCATCTACAAAGCGTACAATAGTATGGCTGCCAAAGAAAGGGAGCTGAGTTGCCTGTCCCGTAACAGAAGTTGTAAAAATGCTGTGCAAATTCTGACTGCAGCAAAACAAACCGACTTCTCATCCCTCATATCATACCTGTCTCACAATCCTAAACAGCTATTTAGTATATTCTTATCTCTGCTGTATACTTTGCCTCACCACCTGTGATCTTGATTCAATAACATCCCACCTCATTCCGAAACTTTACCACACTCTTCATCACAAGCCTATCTCACCTCTTCAACTTGTCATTAACAATTGGTGTCTTCCATCCTGATTGAAACATACAGTACCTCAATCACACCCATCCTCAAATAGTCCACCCTTGACCCATCCTCTGTGTCTACCTATCGTCTCATATCATTTCTCCCCTATGCCTCCAAACTACTGGAACAACACATCCATTTTGAACTGTCCTCCCACCTCTCCTCTTGCTTCCTCTTTGACCGCTTACAATATGACTTCAGACCGCACCATTACACTGAAACTGCCCGGACTAAAATCACTAACGACCTACTAACCGCCAAATGAAAGCAACACAAGTTTGTCCTCCTCCTTCTCCTGGATCTGGCATCTGTCTTTGACACAGTGGACCATTTCCCCCTTACTACAAACTTTCTGATCTGTTAACATTACAGACTTGGCCCTTTGTTGGATCTCCTCGTACCTAACTGACAAGTCATTCAGTGTCTCCCACTCACATACCACCTCCTCATCTCGCCCCTACGTGTCAGTGTCCACCAAGGTTCATTTGTTGTACCAAGAACTACTGTATGCTTTCAGGCCCAATGCGCTCGCTCGCTCCCTCCCTCTTGAAGGGACTGCCCGCATAAACCTAAGGCATTCCCAACCTATAGCTTGGCAACACCTTCTATTTAGACCTCTCCTCCAATATGGTGGTGCCTGAGATACGTTGCTAGTTTGCCTTGCATGCTTGCTTTTTGTCAGGTTCCCCAGGTCCATCTGTCTGCTTGTCTACCCTGTACCCATCTCCTCTTATCTGTCTGTGCCCTTCTGCTCAAACCTGCCTGTGCTTTTCTGTCCATCATCTGGTCCAGATCGCACCTGCTATTGCCCATCTGTCTAACACCTGATCAAGCCCGCACCTGCTTGTGCTTTTCTCTTCCTCAACTGGTCCCATCTGCACCCATGGTTTCAGAGTCCCTTAGTGCCTGCCTGCATTTTTCATCCCTCCTTTGGGCCATAGCAGCTTACCGGCTGTAGGCGGTCAGCTGCCACCTTCTGTAGGTCATACATGGAGTAGCACCTGGTGCCACTCTTTGTACCTCCTTGGGTCATAGTTTTCACCTGCTGCCACTTGTCCAAGTAGAGATTTGGTCGGCCACCTAGTTACACTCCTTCCAGGCTTTTAGAGGGATACAGAACAGTGATTCCACCACCTTGTCCGTTACAGTCTCCATTTGCTGGGTTGGCTGTAGTGGAAGAGGTGTCGGTCGCCGCTATACTATAATTCTACTTTATTGCAATCGATGCCACTTTGTTGGTGTCTTCCACTAATTTTTGTAAATGTGTTGTGTCTCCTTCATGAGTGTTGTCTGTAGCAGTAGACATCCATGATTGGCATGCCTCCACTTCCTTGGAGTCAACTACCTTTGTTACTATCCTTAGATTTTTTGACAATGGTAGTCTACGAAATGTATATGATATTTGTGCCACCTGAGTGTGGCTGAGCATGAAAGCACGTTGAGCTGTTGCATGTGGTATCAGCGCTCCTAGCAAAGGAGGCCTACACCCATCCCTCACCCACCTTGTCTTACTGTGACGTTCAATTGAAAGCTGTAAATGCTGTCCCAGACTCCAATACCTCGTGGCTGGCTGATTTCTGCAGTGCCATGCTACTGAAGTTAGTACTGAAGGTGAATTGAGGCCACTTTCCTGGTGTCTGTCCCTCATTTGATGTGTTTTGGCCCCAAGGCCATTATAAGGTGTTGTGCATGCGTTTGTTTTTGCTTCCCATTGACCTGAATGGAATTCGATAATGTTCGGCAAATATTCGACTAATTGATCGGCGAATATTGCAAATTCGGTGATCGTAATATGAACCGAACATTGATATATTCGCTCATCTCTAGTTGGGTGTCCATCTGCTGGACTGGGTGTAGTGGAAGACCTGTCGGTCCCTTTTATACTATTTCTACTGTGGTGAAATTGATGCAACTTCTGTGCTGTAAGGCCCTCATTTATTTAAATGTGAAGACTCCTGGTTGGGTGTCCATCTTCTTAATTGGGTTTAGTGGAAGACCTACCGGTCCCTATTATACTATTTCTACTCTCATGAAATTGATGCCACTTCTGTGGTGTAAGGCCCTCATTTTTTTAAATGTGAACACTTCTGGTTGGGTGTCCATCTCCTGGATTTGGTGTAGTGGAAGACCTCTCGGTCCCTATTATACTATCTATACTGTGGTGAAATTGATGCCACTTTGGTATTGTCTGGCTATATTTTTTGGAAATGTGAATACTCCTGATTTAAAAGAAAGACGAACGGAGGCATCACTTATGAGGTTTGTCCCAATGAAGAGGTCCCGCCTGACCTCGAAATGCATTGACTTTTAACCTGTTCTAATAAGTGTTTTTATTCTAAGGATATTCCATCTCAGCAGCACATAAGTGATACCTCCGTTTGTCTTTCTTTTATACCTGTGGTTGTCCTCTCAACCGGTATCTGTGCAGCAGCTGTTACATGCTGTTTGTGAGTTGCTATTTAGCAACTCAGCAAGGTGAGTGTATCTCCCCCTTTTTCCTGACACCCCATTGTCATTGGATAAGACCATATTGCAATTTTTCTTTTCCCAGTTTGAATTTGTATCTTTTAAACACTCCTGGTTTGGTCTCCTTCTTACGTATTGACTATAGCAGTAGGCCTCCACTACCTTTGACTCAACTACCCAAGTTACTATCCTTAAATTTTTCTGACAATGATAGTCTGAAAAACTCATATTTGTGCCACCTGAGTGTGGCTGAGCATGAAAGCAGGTAGAGTTGTTGCATGTGGTATCAGGGCTCCCATCAAAGGGGTCCTACACCCACCTCATCTTACTGTGACATTCAATTGAAAGCTGTAAATGCTGTCCCAGACCCTGATACCTCATGCCTGGCTGATTTCTTCAGTGTCATGGTACAATTAGTACTGTGGGTGAATTGAGGCCACTTTCCTGGTGTCTGCCCCTAATTTCATGTGTTTTGGCAGCATTTAGGGCCGTTATAAGGTGTTGTGCATGCGTTTATTTTTGCCTCCCATTGAACTGGATGGCGTTTGGTTATGTTCAATGAATATTTGACAAATTAATTGGCGAATATTGCAAATTTGGCAATTGTAATCTGAACCAAACATTGAAATATTCGTTCATCTTTACTAGAGACATTGAGCCCGCCACTACCGTCAGGATCACTCACAGTCTGAAATACTCCTGCACTGTGCTACATATTCCTTTCTTCCTATATATCCATGTCTCAGGCAAGATATAACAGTGGCTCCTTCTGACTAGCACTCCGAACATCGTTAGCTCGGAACTGCAGTGATAGCTCTGCTGTATTGAACCTTGGTCAATATATCCCTAATGCTGAAGCAGGACCGTAATCTAGAATATAGTTCAACACAGTTTACTAGGCTTAATTATTCTTTGAATTAATTTTTTACCTACATCCCCTTTCTCTCTCTTTGGCTCAAACTTTTATCAGTTTTAGCAACTAGCACAATTAATGATTCCCCCCCTAAGGATCTTTTTAATCCATACCATTCTATCTATATATATATAAAGCTGAGTGTATATATGTATCAAGTCACACCCATTCCATATAGCCCCGCCCATTTCACATAGCCACCCTCACTTCACACTGCCCTCATTGTTAGCGCACATGGGTGGAGACACATTCACCTCGAAAGCCACCCTGCAAAACTCACCGGCTGCAACGTCCCAGACACTGCGAGCTACAATCAGGGCCGCCGCCTTCAGAGTATCAGAGAGTGGCAGGCACAGGCCACATCTAGCTCCATCGTATCTAGAATGGAGTTGCTCCTGTGATGCATGATGTCAAGGGAAAGGGAGGAGCCTCATGGATTACACTGCTGTGCTCATAACAGGAAGTGGCTGTGCACATGTGAAGGGAAGAGAAGAGTGAGGTGAAAATCAGAGGAGTGAGGTGAAAATCAGAGGAGTGAGGGGAAAATGAGATGAGTGAGGGGAAAATGAGAGGAGTGAGGGGAAAATGAGAGGAGTGAGGGGGAAAAGAGTGGAGTGAGGGGGAAAAGAGTGGAGTGAGGGGGAAAAGAGTGGAGTGAGGGGGAAAAAGGAGGTCTGAGGTGAAAATGAGAGGTGTGAGGTGAAAATGAAGAGGTGTGGGTGGAAAATTCGAGGAGTAAGGGGAAAATAGTGGAGTGATCGGAAAATGTCAGGTTTGAGGTCAAAATGACAGGTGTGATGGGGGAAAATGAGAGGAGTGAGGGAAAAATGAGAGATGTGAGGGGGAAATTGAGAGACGTGAGGTGCTGCTGCAGTATGAGGCGGTGTATAGAGAAGAGTGAGGTGCTGCAGGTGGAGTTGTGTATAAGGACACATTCACAAGTTCGGTATTTGGTTAGTATTTTACCTCAGTATTTTTAAGCCAAAGTCACGAGTGGGAGAAAAATTCAGAAGTGGTGACGTGTTTCTAATATACTTTTCCTCTGATTGTTTTACTCCAAGTTTTAGCTTACAAATGCTGAGGTAAAAATACTGACCCAATAACATGTGAATGAGGTCTAAAAAGGCTCTTGAAGGAGTTGAAAATAAAACACTAACAATACTTGGGTAATCATTTAGTTTATTTGTGTTGCAAATCTGTAGTGTTGAATATACAGTGGGGCAAAAAAGTATTTAGTCAGTCAGCAATAGTGCAAGTTCCACCACTTAAAAAGATGAGAGGCGTCTGTAATTTACATCATAGGTAGACCTCAACTATGGGAGACAAACTGAGAAAAAAAAATCCAGAAAATCACATTGTCTGTTTTTTTTTCATTTTATTTGCATATTATGGTGGAAAATAAGTATTTGGTCAGAAACAAAATTTCATCTCAATACTTTGTTATATATCCTTTGTTGGCAATGACAGAGGTCAAACGTTTTCTGTAAGTCTTCACAAGGTTGCCACACACTGTTGTTGGTATGTTGGCCCATTTTTCCATGCAGATCTCCTCTAGAGCAGTGATGTTTTTGGCTTTTCGCTTGGCAACACTGACTTTCAACTCCCTCCAAAGGTTTTCTATAGGGTTGAGATCTGGAGACTGGCTAGGCCACTCCAGGACCTTGAAATGCTTCTTACGAAGCCACTCCTTCGTTGCCCTGGCGGTGTGCTTTGGATCATTGTCATGTTGAAAGACCCAGCCACGTTTCATCATCAATGCCCTTGCTGATGGAAGGAGGTTTGCACTCAAAATCTCACGATACATGGCCCCATTCATTCTTTCATGTACCCGGATCAGTCGTCCTGGCCCCTTTGCAGAGAAACAGCCCCAAAGCATGATGTTTCCACCACCATGCTTTACAGTAGGTATGGTGTTTGATGGATGCAACTCAGTATTCTTTATCCTCCAAACACGACAAGTTGTGTTTCTACCAAACAGTTCCAGTTTGGTTTCATCAGACCATAGGACATTCTCCCAAAACTCCTCTGGATCATCAAAATGATCTCTAGCAAACTTCAGACGGGCCTGGACATGTACAGGCTTAAGCAGTGGGACACGTCTGGCACTGCAGGATCTGAGTCCATGGTGGCGTAGTGTGTTACTTATGGTAGGCCTTGTTACATTGGTCCCAGCTCTCTGCAGTTCATTCACTAGGTCCCCCCGCGTGGTTCTGGGATTTTTGCTCACCGTTCTTGTGATCATTCTGACCCCACGGGGTGGGATTTTGCGTGGAGCACCAGATCGAGGGAGATTATCAGTGGTCTTGTATGTCTTCCATTTTCTAATTATTGCTCCCACAGTTGATTTCTTCACTCCAAGCTGGTTGGCTATTGCAGATTCAGTCTTCCCAGCCTGGTGCAGGGCTACAATTTTGTTTCTGGTGTCCTTTGACAGCTCTTTGGTCTTCACCATAGTGGAGTTTGGAGTCAGACTGTTTGAGGGTGTGCACAGGTGTCTTTTTATACTGATAACAAGTTTAAACAGGTGCTATTACTACAGGTAATGAGTGGAGGAAAGAGGAGACTCTTAAAGAAGAAGTTACAGGTCTGTGAGAGCCAGAAATCTTGATTGCTTGTTTCTGACCAAATACTTATTTTCCACCATAATATGCAAATAAAATGAAAAAAAAAACAGACAATGTGATTTTCTGGATTTTTTTTTCTCAGTTTGTCTCCCATAGTTGAGGTCTACCTATGATGTAAATTACAGACGCCTCTCATCTTTTTAAGTGGTGGAACTTGCACTATTGCTGACTGACTAAATACTTTTGTTGCCCCACTGTATGATGTGAAATGTTTTTTATGTGCAATATAATCATTATAATTTGTTATAACTAACCACAGTTAATTACTATGCCCGGGCAACGCCGAGCTCTTCACCTAGTGATATATAAAAAAAGCTAATTTAGATCACATTCGATAAAGTTATAACTAGAGTTGAGCGACTTTTGTTTTTTTATGGTCGAGTTTCGTTTCGTGAAACCCGACTTTTCCAAAAGTCGGGTCGAGCAAGATCGGCTGATTATAGGGAAAAGTCGGGGTCGTCCCGAAACACGAAACCCAATGTAAGTCAATGGGGAAGTCGGCAGTGAGAGGAGGACAGGAAACACACCTACAGTGCTCATTTGAATGCCAAAAGCATCAATTCTTCTTACTTAAGCTGGTCAACCTTAATTAACTTCATAATACAAGTTACGCACTGAAAAATGAGGGTTATTTGGCTAAAGTTGTGGGGGGTAGGGCTGGCTCCAGGTTTTCATGTGCCCTGGGCGAAAGAGCGCCCCTTTAACACATACCACAACTCATCATGCTCCGATACGGCAGAGAAATAGCGGTATAGTACAATGAAAAATACTTCACTTTTTACATCTCATGACGAGGCCCATCTATTTCTCCATACAGAATCATTGGTCCCATATAATGTTTAAAACAGTATATGATGAGCTCCACATAATGCTACAGTATATGTTGGTCCCCATGGATGAAGCTCCACTGTCTTATGGGCCCAAATAATGCTCCAAACATAATGGGCCCCATTTCTAATGCTCTAGTGTATAATGGGCCCTGTAAATGCTGCTCCAGTGTCTGATGTCCACCTTTGGAATGTTCCAGTGTATGGTGGGCCCCATCTATCATTCTCCAGAGTATAGTGCTCCCCAAAAATTGCTGTCCCAACATTGAAAACAATCAAATAAGTCTCCTCGCTAGGGAATCCCTGTACTAGTCTGGACTCCTCGTCGTCCCCATCTTCCATCTCACTGCACAGTATTTCAACCTTGCAAGTGCTGTGATCCTGAACAAGCAGGGGGGGCCCACTCGTTGGCGACGGCACTGGCACAGGGCCCCTGATAGTACGGTGGTGTGTCTGATGGCGGGTGGGCCGAACCTGCCCTTTCATCTGCAGCTTCCTCTTTGTCACAGTGTAAGATGGAACTGTATATGGGAAGGGTAACCTGAGTTTCATCAGGGTCAGATTCAGGCCGGGTAGCGTGCGAGGGGAATGTAGTGGTCTGGGTCAATGTACCAGCAGATTCATCGAGCAGTGGCTGGGCATCAGTGCACTTGTGTCGCCCCCAGGAGTACGGTCGCCACAGTGGCATTACCTTCCTCCTAGGGAGTGTGATGTCATGCTTGGGAGCAACAAAGGATCTCTCTAGCAGGTTAACTGATTGGGCGGCGTTATTCCCACGAGTCATGACCCTCCAAACAGCGTTCATGAAGGCAAAGTGTTTTTTTACGTGGGCAGTATGGTTGCAAAGCTGAACCTTAAAGGAATGTCCAGAAGGGCACCACCAGGAGTGGAGCCTACGGCGTAATTTGACTCAACACGGGCAACCTCAACCATGCCAGCTACAGAACAGATGCACACATTGCAAGCTTAATTCCGTTAACGAACGAGACTCCGTCATGCCCCGCGGTCCGAGTCTGGCTTACTAGAGGGACACGTGAGGCTCTGGCACATGAGATTGGCCAATAACTGGTGTGTCATGCCCTTACATGTCCGTGGCTGCATGTGCGCTACACTGAAAAGGCCAGCGTTTGTCGCTTACAGGTGCAGATAACCCGCTGAACAACGTTAGTGATGGGGATCATTGATTACAATTATTACTCGCGAACGATGATTTCCCAGTAAGTGCAGGTCAACCGCTGTTCCGGAATTAGGCCTAACCGTCATTCCTGAAAAAAATGAAAAACTTATGTGTGCAAACCACAGGTGCTGTAGCTTGCTTAACAGCTCGCCAGCCGTTCTCACGCCCAGTATGGGTTACACGTGATTGCACAAAGGTGAGAAAGGGTACCGTATCCCCGGATAACATGTATGGATAGCGTACACATTCAAAAGATATGTCTATACATCAGGAGGCAGGCTCAGACGGTGTTAGGCCCAGTATGGCTTGCAAGTGATTGCACAAAGGTGAGAAAGGGTACCGTATTCCCTGATAACATGTATGGATAGCGTACACATTCAAAAGATATGTCTATACATCAGGAGACAGGCTCAGACGGTGTTAGGCCCAGTATGGCTTGCACGTGATTGCACAAAGGTGAGAAAGGGTACCGTATCCCCGGATAACATGTATGGATAGCGTACGCATTCAAAAGATATGTCTATACATCAGGAGGCAGGCTCAGACGGTGTCAGGCACAGTATGGCTTGCAAGTGATTGCACAAAGGTGAGAAAGGGTACCGTATCCCCGGATAACATGTATGGATAGTGTACACATTCAAAATATATGTCTATACATCAAGAGGCAGGCTCAGACGGTGTTAGGCCCAGTATGGATTGCACGTGATTGCACAAAGGTGAGAAAGGGTACCGTATCCACGGATAACATGTATGGATAGCGTACACATTCAAAAGATATGTCTATACATCAGGAGGCAGGCTCAGACGGTGTTAGGCCCAGTATGGATTGCACGTGATTGCACAAAGGTGAGAAAGGGTACCGTATCCCCGGATAAAATGTATGGATAGCGTACACATTCAAAATATATGTCTACACATCAGGAGGCAGGCTCAGACGGTGTTAGGCCCAGTATGGATTGCACGTGATTGCACAAAGGTGAGAAAGGGTACCGTATTCCCGGATAACATGTATGGATAGCGTACACATTCAAAATATATGTCAATACACCAGGAGGCAGGCTCAGACGGTGTCAGGCACAGTATGGATTTGACGGCCCAGACTACACAGCGGAGGAGCAGGGAGAGGTAAAGATTGCAAATGCTGGGGCCCTGCCCAAGCAAGGGGGGCCCACTCGTGGGCGTCGGTACTGGCACTGGGCCCCTCATAGTACGGCGGTGTGTCTGACGGCGGGTGTGCACCACCACCATCAGAAACACTTGATTGCACTATGAGGGACCCTGTGCCAGTGCCCGCGCCCAAGAGTCGGCCTACCCACCTGTCCAGGGCAACGGCACTCGCACGGTGTCGTGCGCTAGGTGGTGACCCCGGCCATGGGGGGGGGAGGCAGCACAGTTAGGGAGTTTTAGAAAGTGGCATATGCTGATGTTGCACATTCAGCTGATGCAAAAGGCGAAATAGGTCAAGTCCCAGGAAGAGGTGGACCAAAGCAAGCCATTTTTCTGTCACCCTATGTGTCCTCAGGTGAAGGTGGGACAAAATCCTTGGAAACCCATGCATGGTTCATTTTAATGAAGGTTAGATCATCCACATTTTGGGTTGACAGACGGGTCCTTTTTTCTGTCAGGATTGATCCAGCTGCACTGAAGACTCTTTCCGATAGCACACTTGCAGCTGGGCAAGCGAGCTCCTGTAAGGCATATTGGGCCAATTCAGGCCAGGTGTCCAGTTTAGCAGCCCAATAGTCAAAGGGGAATGACCTGTGTGGGAGAACATCGATATGGGAGGAAAAGTAGTTTGTAACCATAGTTGACAACTGCTGTCTCCTGTCACTTTCCATCGATGCTGTATTACCAGTTGTGTGAGCGGTACTTGAAAAATCAGTCCACAACATTGTCATGAAACTCCTGTCTCCAACGCCACTTCTGCTGTGTGCACCATGAACACCTCTGCCAAGCTGCCCCCGGCCCGTACGGCTCGTGTGAGAACCATCACCGCTGCTGTGTGCTGGGAATGCCTCAAGCAACCGATTTACCAGAGTTGCTTGTTTATTAGCCAATATTAGGTCAAGGTTCTCCTGTGGCATGATGTTTTGTAATTTGCCTTTATAGCGTGGATCCAGGATGCTGGCCGACCAGTAGTCGTCATCGTTCATCATTTTGGCAATGCGGGGGTCCCTTTTTAGGATCCGCAAGGCATAATCTGACATGTGGGCCAATGTTCCCGGTGTCAATGATGCACTGCGCGTGCTGGTTGGAGGAGCACTTTCTGGCAAATCCACATCCCTCCAGTCACGCACAAACCCTGTGCCAGACCTTGCCACGCCAACATTTTCACTTGCCCCACGAGATGCATCCTCCTCCCCTAAGTAATCATCCCCTTCATCCTCCTCCTCCTCTTCTTCCTCCAACTCGTCCAGGAGAGGTCCCTGAGCAGACAATGGCTGAATGTCATCAAGGATGCCCTCCACCTCTTCCTCCTCGTCAACATTGGCTGCAGACGCCTGCTCCTTAAGGTGCGTCAAAGTTTGCATGAGCAGACGCATAAGTGGGATGCTCATGCTTAGGATGGCGTTGTCTGCGCTTACCAGCCGTGTGCATTCCTCAAAACACTGAAGGACTTTACAGAGGTCTTTCAGCTTCGACCACTGCACACCTGTCAACTCCATGTCTGCTCTCAAAGTGCCTGGCCGTGTATCCTCCCACAAATGCATTATGGCCTGCCTCTGCTCGCACAGCCGCTCCACCATGTGCAGGGTGGAGTTTCACCTTGTTGCAATGTCGATAATGAGGCGGTGGTTGGAAAGGTGGAGCAATCGCTGCAGCTTCTGCATACGAATGGAGTGTACAGGCGACCGGCGGATGTGCGCGCACAGTCTTCGCACCTTATGGAGCAGGGCTGTTAACTCTGGATAATTTTTGAGGAAGCACTGCACCACCAGGTTCAAGGTGTGAGCCAAGCAAGGTATGTAGCTGAGTTTTGAAAGGGCTATGGCTGCCACAAAATTACGGCCATTATCACTAACTACCTTGCCTGCCTCAAGATGTAAACTGCCCAGCCATGACTCAGTTTGTCGCTTCAAGTACTCGGCCAGCACCTCGGCGGTGTGTCTGTCGCCCAAACACATCATCTGCAACACAGCCTGCTGACGCTTTTCCACTAGCTGCTCGATAGGGGGACACCTCGTGTGCAACAGTGGCAGCTGCAGATGGAGTGCTCGTACGACTGCGCTCTGTGGACGAGCTTTTGCTTCTGGAGGAGGAGGAGGAGGGTGGAACGCCTACAGCCAACTGTTTCCTATACCGTGGGCTAGGCAGCACTGTCCCACCACCGCTGTCCCCTGTGGACCCTGCATCCACCACATTAACCCAGTGCGCAGTGATGGACACGTAACGGCCCTGGCCATGCCGACTGGACCATGCATCAGTTGTGAGGTGCACCTTTCCACTCACTGACTGCTTGAGTGCATGGACAATGCGGTCTTTCACATGATGGTGGAGGGCTGGGATGGCTTTGCGAGAAAAGAAGTGGCGACTGGGTAGGTCATAGCGTGGTACTGCATAGGCCATGAGTTCGCGGAAAGCTGCGCTTTCCACCAACTGATAGGGCATCATCTCAAACGAGATTAGTTTGGCAATGTGGGCGTTCAAACCCAGTATACGCGGATGAGAGACTGAGTACTTTCTTGACCTACTCATAGTCTCTGGGAGGGTGAGCTGGACTTGAGAGCCGCATATGGTGGAACTAGCGGTGGACAGGGCGGACTGAGAGAGGGTTGATGATGGTGATGGAGTTGGTGTTCTTTCTGATGGCCTAGATTCAGTCTTTCTTTGATATAACAGTGGGATTCCCTGACTGCTTTGGCCTTGCAACGACACCTCAACATTTGCTGCTGTGCTAACCGGTGGGCTTACAGTGGGGGAAACAATGTAGCGTTGCTGACTACCTTCTTTGTGATCAGTTGCACATGTGGCACTTGAGGTTTGGTGTTGTGTCCACGCTTGCAAGTGCATGCTGGTTAAATGTCTAAGCATGCAACTGGTATTCAAATTTTTCAGATTTTTCCCTCGGCTAAAGGTCTTTGCGCACTTCTTACAGATAACCTTGGCCTGATCATGAGGATTTTGTTCAAAAAAGTGCCACACTGCACTCTTCCTACTTTGGCAGACATTTTGCGGCCTAGCACGCTGTGATGTTTTGACCCTCTGGACAAGCTGTCCAGCAACTCTTTTGATTTTTGGAACCTGTCTTTGGAGTGCTCCGGGCCTGCCAGATAACAGCTGTTGCGATGTTTATGTTTGCTGTGGATGCTCCTCATCTGAGCTATTGGAAGCAGCACCCTCTTCCCCCAATGGATGCCAATCTGGGTCAACAACTGGGTCATCCATCACCTCCTCTTCTATGTCATGTGCACCTTCCTCTGTGTCACCGTGTATGGTGGTATAGTGTGCAGGAAGGGGCACCTGAGTCTCATCAGGGTCAGAATCTGGCTCTGTACACTGCGAGGACAATGTAGTGCTCTGAGTGAATGTACCAGCAGAATCATCTATCAGCGGCTGTGCATCAGTGCACTCCATGTCAGATTCATCTTGGCCTGGGTAATTCACCATTTCACTTGATAATCCAGGCATGGTATGTGAAAACAGCTCCATGGAGTAATCAGTAGTATGGCCTGCGTCATCCTTCAATCTTGGTTGTGGTGAAGGACACAAGGAAAGGTGTGGTTCATGAACATGAGCCTCCAATGACGACTCAGTGCTTTTACTTTTTACAACTTCAGAAGAGGAGGCGATAGAGCTGGAGGCTGAGTCAGCAATGTAAGACAAAACTTTTTCCTGATGCTCTGGCGTTAAAAGCGGTTTGCCAACTCCTAGAAAACTAAGCCTTCGAAGCCTTATGGAGCCAGACGATGACGCAGGCTCAACACCTCCTGCATTCGGTCCTATTTTGCTTTTGCCACTACCATCAGATCCACCACCACCACCATCATTACCAGCTGCCAACCCCCGCCCAATTCCACGGCCTCTTCCACCAGCCTTCCTCATTTTTGGTAGAAATGTAGACAAAATCCAACAAACTATATAATAATGTAAAACAAGGTACAAGGTGTCTATAGGACAGGGGAGATTTAGATTTTCTGCACACACTAGTGGACACTGGACACTTTTGGATTGTGTGAGGCCCACTGAATATCAGAGCGCTATGTCACAGGCTCGATGGCACAGGTGTGAAAAAAGTGACTACAGGATAAGGGAGATTTTGAATTTCTGTGAGATTTTGAATTTCTGCAGACACTTGTGGACACTGGACACTTGGATTGTGTGAGGCCCACTGAATATCACAGTGCTATGTCACAGGCTCGATGGCACAGGTGTGAAAAAAGTGACTACAGGATAAGGGAGATTTTGAATTTCTGCAGACACTTGTGGACACTGGACACTTTGATTGTGTGAGGCCCACTGAATATCACAGCGCTATGTCACAGGCTCGATGCAGCAGGTGTGAAAAAAGTGACTACAGGATAAGGGAGATTTTGAATTTCTGCAGACACTTGTGGACACTGGACACTTTTGGATTGTGTGAGGCCCAATGAATATCAGAGCGCTATGTCACAGGCTCGATGCAGCAGGTGTGAAAAAAGTGACTACAGGATAAGGGAGATTTTGAATTTCTGCAGACACTGGACACTTGGATTGTATGAGGCCCATTGAATATCACAGTGCTATGTCACAGGCTCGATGCAGCAGGTGTGAAAAAAGTGACTACAGGATAAGGGAGATTTTGAATTTCTGCAGACACTGGACACTTTTGGATTGTGTGAGGCCCAATGAATATCAGAGCGCTATGTCACAGGCTCGATGCAGCAGGTGTGAAAAAAGTGACTACAGGATAAGGGAGATTTTGAATTTCTGCAGACACTGGACACTTGGATTGTGTGAGGCCCAATGAATATCACAGCGCTATGTCACAGGCTCGATACAGCAGGTGTGAAAAAAGTGACTACAGGATAAGGGAGATTTTGAATTTCTGCAGACACTTGTGGACACTGGACACTTTTGGATTGTGTGAGGCCCACTGAATATCAGAGCGCTATGTCATAGGCTCGATGGCACAGGTGTGAAAAAAGTGAATTGTAGAATTGGGCAGAATAGGAATCTCCCTAGAGTGTAGGTCTGTAAGAACGGAACAAGTCCTCCACAGTGACACACAGATAGCTTCACTGTGGCTGTGATAACAGCCGTTACACGGTACTGTGTGAGGAGCGTACACCGCTGTATGGTGTGAATAAATGCATGCTCAGTACCTTAGCAGGACAAAAAAAAAATTGGGATTGCTTTTAAAAAAGCAGTTTGCAGAGCAGTGGGGAAACAGCAATGCAGCTGTCAGGAAGCATTAGAAGGCAGCCTAACAACCAACACCGCTGTTCCACCACAATATAGCCTCCCCTTGCACTGCACACACAGTGACTGGTGTGTTGCACAGGCAAAATCGCTAGCAGCAGAAGCAGTTTTTTTGTCTTCTTCCCTGCCTAACGCTCTCCCTACAGAATCAGCAACCCCTCCCTATGCTAAGATCGGCAGAAGTAAGATGGCGGTCGGCGTGCACGCCCTTTTATAACCCCTGTGACGCCCACCAAAGCAAGCCAATCACTTGCATGCCCTTCTGAAAGATGGTGGCGACCCCTGCCTATGTCATCACGTTGCCCACAGTGTCCGTGGATCCTGATTGGCTGAAAAAGAGCGCTAAACAAACTTTTGAAACGCGACTTTGGCGCGTAAGTCGCCGACCTCGTGGCCGACCTCATCCTAGGAGTATAGTGCTCCCCAGAGTATAGTGCTCCCCAAAAATTGCTGTCCCAACATTGAAAACAATCAAATAAGTCTCCTCGCTAGGGAATCCCTGTACTAGTCTGGACTCCTCGTCGTCCCCATCTTCCATCTCACTGCACAGTATTTCAACCTTGCAAGTGCTGTGATCCTGAACAACAGGGGGGGCCCACTCGTTGGCGACGGCACTGGCACAGGGCCCCTGATAGTACGGTGGTGTGTCTGATGGCGGGTGGGCCGAACCTGCCCTTTCATCTGCAGCTTCCTCTTTGTCACCGTGTAAGATGGAACTGTATATGGGAAGGGTAACCTGAGTTTCATCAGGGTCAGATTCAGGCCGGGTAGCGTGCGAGGGGAATGTAGTGGTCTGGGTCAATGTACCAGCAGATTCATCGAGCAGTGGCTGGGCATCAGTGCACTTGTGTCGCCCCCAGGAGTACGGTCGCCACAGTGGCATTACCTTCCTCCTAGGGAGTGTGATGTCATGCTTGGGAGCAACGAAGGATCTCTCTAGCAGGTTAACTGATTGGGCGGCGTTATTCCCACGAGTCATGACCCTCCAAACAGCGTTCATGAAGGCAAAGTGTTTTTTTACGTGGGCAGTATGGTTGCAAAGCTGAACCTTAAAGGAATGTCCAGAAGGGCACCACCAGGAGTGGAGCCTACGGCGTAATTTGACTCAACACGGGCAACCTCAACCATGCCAGCTACAGAACAGATGCACACATTGCAAGCTTAATTCCGTTAACGAACGAGACTCCGTCATGCCCCGCGGTCCGAGTCTGGCTTACTAGAGGGACACGTGAGGCTCTGGCACATGAGATTGGCCAATAACTGGTGTGTCATGCCCTTACATGTCCGTGGCTGCATGTGCGCTACACTGAAAAGGCCAGCGTTTGTCGCTTACAGGTGCAGATAACCCGCTGAACAACGTTAGTGATGGGGATCATTGATTACAATTATTACTCGCGAACGATGATTTCCCAGTAAGTGCAGGTCAACCGCTGTTCCGGAATTAGGCCTAACCGTCATTCCTGAAAAAAATGAAAAACTTATGTGTGCAAACCACAGGTGCTGTAGCTTGCTTAACAGCTCGCCAGCCGTTCTCACGCCCAGTATGGGTTACACGTGATTGCACAAAGGTGAGAAAGGGTACCGTATCCCCGGATAACATGTATGGATAGCGTACACATTCAAAAGATATGTCTATACATCAGGAGGCAGGCTCAGACGGTGTTAGGCCCAGTATGGCTTGCAAGTGATTGCACAAAGGTGAGAAAGGGTACCGTATTCCCTGATAACATGTATGGATAGCGTACACATTCAAAAGATATGTCTATACATCAGGAGACAGGCTCAGACGGTGTTAGGCCCAGTATGGCTTGCACGTGATTGCACAAAGGTGAGAAAGGGTACCGTATCCCCGGATAACATGTATGGATAGCGTACGCATTCAAAAGATATGTCTATACATCAGGAGGCAGGCTCAGATGGTGTCAGGCACAGTATGGCTTGCAAGTGATTGCACAAAGGTGAGAAAGGGTACCGTATCCCCGGATAACATGTATGGATAGTGTACACATTCAAAATATATGTCTATACATCAAGAGGCAGGCTCAGACGGTGTTAGGCCCAGTATGGATTGCACGTGATTGCACAAAGGTGAGAAAGGGTACCGTATCCACGGATAACATGTATGGATAGCGTACACATTCAAAAGATATGTCTATACATCAGGAGGCAGGCTCAGACGGTGTTAGGCCCAGTATGGATTGCACGTGATTGCACAAAGGTGAGAAAGGGTACCGTATCCCCGGATAAAATGTATGGATAGCGTACACATTCAAAATATATGTCTACACATCAGGAGGCAGGCTCAGACGGTGTTAGGCCCAGTATGGATTGCACGTGATTGCACAAAGGTGAGAAAGGGTACCGTATTCCCGGATAACATGTATGGATAGCGTACACATTCAAAATATATGTCAATACACCAGGAGGCAGGCTCAGATGGTGTCAGGCACAGTATGGATTTGACGGCCCAGACTACACAGCGGAGGAGCAGGGGGAGGTAAAGATTGCAAATGCTGGGGCCCTGCCCAAGCAAGGGGGGCCCACTCGTGGGCGTCGGTACTGGCACTGGGCCCCTCATAGTACGGCGGTGTGTCTGACGGCGGGTGTGCACCACCACCATCAGAAACACTTGATTGCACTATGAGGGACCCTGTGCCAGTGCCCGCGCCCAAGAGTCGGCCTACCCACCTGTCCAGGGCAACGGCACTCGCACGGTGTCGTGCGCTAGGTGGTGACCCCGGCCATGGGGGGGGGAGGCAGCACAGTTAGGGAGTTTTAGAAAGTGGCATATGCTGATGTTGCACATTCAGCTGATGCAAAAGGCGAAATAGGTCAAGTCCCAGGAAGAGGTGGACCAAAGCAAGCCATTTTTCTGTCACCCTATGTGTCCTCAGGTGAAGGTGGGACAAAATCCTTGGAAACCCATGCATGGTTCATTTTAATGAAGGTTAGATCATCCACATTTTGGGTTGACAGACGGGTCCTTTTTTCTGTCAGGATTGATCCAGCTGCACTGAAGACTCTTTCCGATAGCACACTTGCAGCTGGGCAAGCGAGCTCCTGTAAGGCATATTGGGCCAATTCAGGCCAGGTGTCCAGTTTAGCAGCCCAATAGTCAAAGGGGAATGACCTGTGTGGGAGAACATCGATATGGGAGGAAAAGTAGTTTGTAACCATAGTTGACAACTGCTGTCTCCTGTCACTTTCCATCGATGCTGTATTACCAGTTGTGTGAGCGGTACTTGAAAAATCAGTCCACAACATTGTCATGAAACTCCTGTCTCCAACGCCACTTCTGCTGTGTGCACCATGAACACCTCTGCCAAGCTGCCCCCGGCCCGTACGGCTCGTGTGAGAACCATCACCGCTGCTGTGTGCTGGGAATGCCTCAAGCAACCGATTTACCAGAGTTGCTTGTTTATTAGCCAATATTAGGTCAAGGTTCTCCTGTGGCATGATGTTTTGTAATTTGCCTTTATAGCGTGGATCCAGGATGCTGGCCGACCAGTAGTCGTCATCGTTCATCATTTTGGCAATGCGGGGGTCCCTTTTTAGGATCCGCAAGGCATAATCTGACATGTGGGCCAATGTTCCCGGTGTCAATGATGCACTGCGCGTGCTGGTTGGAGGAGCACTTTCTGGCAAATCCACATCCCTCCAGTCACGCACAAACCCTGTGCCAGACCTTGCCACGCCAACATTTTCACTTGCCCCACGAGATGCATCCTCCTCCCCTAAGTAATCATCCCCTTCATCCTCCTCCTCCTCTTCTTCCTCCAACTCGTCCAGGAGAGGTCCCTGAGCAGACAATGGCTGAATGTCATCAAGGATGCCCTCCACCTCTTCCTCCTCGTCAACATTGGCTGCAGATGCCTGCTCCTTAAGGTGCGTCAAAGTTTGCATGAGCAGACGCATAAGTGGGATGCTCATGCTTAGGATGGCGTTGTCTGCGCTTACCAGCCGTGTGCATTCCTCAAAACACTGAAGGACTTTACAGAGGTCTTTCAGCTTCGACCACTGCACACCTGTCAACTCCATGTCTGCTCTCAAAGTGCCTGGCCGTGTATCCTCCCACAAATGCATTATGGCCTGCCTCTGCTCGCACAGCCGCTCCACCATGTGCAGGGTGGAGTTTCACCTTGTTGCAATGTCGATAATGAGGCGGTGGTTGGAAAGGTGGAGCAATCGCTGCAGCTTCTGCATACGAATGGAGTGTACAGGCGACCGGCGGATGTGCGCGCACAGTCTTCGCACCTTATGGAGCAGGGCTGTTAACTCTGGATAATTTTTGAGGAAGCACTGCACCACCAGGTTCAAGGTGTGAGCCAAGCAAGGTATGTAGCTGAGTTTTGAAAGGGCTATGGCTGCCACAAAATTACGGCCATTATCACTAACTACCTTGCCTGCCTCAAGATGTAAACTGCCCAGCCATGACTCAGTTTGTCGCTTCAAGTACTCGGCCAGCACCTCGGCGGTGTGTCTGTCGCCCAAACACATCATCTGCAACACAGCCTGCTGACGCTTTTCCACTAGCTGCTCGATAGGGGGACACCTCGTGTGCAACAGTGGCAGCTGCAGATGGAGTGCTCGTACGACTGCGCTCTGTGGACGAGCTTTTGCTTCTGGAGGAGGAGGAGGAGGGTGGAACGCCTACAGCCAACTGTTTCCTATACCGTGGACTAGGCAGCACTGTCCCACCACCGCTGTCCCCTGTGGACCCTGCATCCACCACATTAACCCAGTGTGCAGTGATGGACACGTAACGGCCCTGGCCATGCCGACTGGACCATGCATCAGTTGTGAGGTGCACCTTTCCACTCACTGACTGCTTGAGTGCATGGACAATGCGGTCTTTCACATGATGGTGGAGGGCTGGGATGGCTTTGCGAGAAAAGAAGTGGCGACTGGGTAGGTCATAGCGTGGTACTGCATAGGCCATGAGTTTGCGGAAAGCTGCGCTTTCCACCAACTGATAGGGCATCATCTCAAACGAGATTAGTTTGGCAATGTGGGCGTTCAAACCCAGTATACGCGGATGAGAGACTGAGTACTTTCTTGACCTACTCATAGTCTCTGGGAGGGTGAGCTGGACTTGAGAGCTGCATATGGTGGAACTAGCGGTGGACAGGGCGGACTGAGAGAGGGTTGATGATGGTGATGGAGTTGGTGTTCTTTCTGATGGCCTAGATTCAGTCTTTCTTTGATATAACAGTGGGATTCCCTGACTGCTTTGGCCTTGCAACGACACCTCAACATTTGCTGCTGTGCTAACCGGTGGGCTTACAGTGGGGGAAACAATGTAGCGTTGCTGACTACCTTCTTTGTGATCAGTTGCACATGTGGCACTTGAGGTTTGGTGTTGTGTCCACGCTTGCAAGTGCATGCTGGTTAAATGTCTAAGCATGCAACTGGTATTCAAATTTTTCAGATTTTTCCCTCGGCTAAAGGTCTTTGCGCACTTCTTACAGATAACCTTGGCCTGATCATGAGGATTTTGTTCAAAAAAGTGCCACACTGCACTCTTCCTACTTTGGCAGACATTTTGCGGCCTAGCACGCTGTGATGTTTTGACCCTCTGGACAAGCTGTCCAGCAACTCTTTTGATTTTTGGAACCTGTCTTTGGAGTGCTCCGGGCCTGCCAGATAACAGCTGTTGCGATGTTTATGTTTGCTGTGGATGCTCCTCATCTGAGCTATTGGAAGCAGCACCCTCTTCCCCCAATGGATGCCAATCTGGGTCAACAACTGGGTCATCCATCACCTCCTCTTCTATGTCATGTGCACCTTCCTCTGTGTCACCGTGTATGGTGGTATAGTGTGCAGGAAGGGGCACCTGAGTCTCATCAGGGTCAGAATCTGGCTCTGTACACTGCGAGGACAATGTAGTGCTCTGAGTGAATGTACCAGCAGAATCATCTATCAGTGGCTGTGCATCAGTGCACTCCATGTCAGATTCATCTTGGCCTGGGTAATTCACCATTTCACTTGATAATCCAGGCATGGTATGTGAAAACAGCTCCATGGAGTAATCAGTAGTATGGCCTGCGTCATCCTTCAATCTTGGTTGTGGTGAAGGACACAAGGAAAGGTGTGGTTCATGAACATGAGCCTCCAATGACGACTCAGTGCTTTTACTTTTTACAACTTCAGAAGAGGAGGCGATAGAGCTGGAGGCTGAGTCAGCAATGTAAGACAAAACTTTTTCCTGATGCTCTGGCGTTAAAAGCGGTTTGCCAACTCCTAGAAAACTAAGCCTTCGAAGCCTTATGGAGCCAGACGATGACGCAGGCTCAACACCTCCTGCATTCGGTCCTATTTTGCTTTTGCCACTACCATCAGATCCACCACCACCACCATCATTACCAGCTGCCAACCCCCGCCCAATTCCACGGCCTCTTCCACCAGCCTTCCTCATTTTTGGTAGAAATGTAGACAAAATCCAACAAACTATATAATAATGTAAAACAAGGTACAAGGTGTCTATAGGACAGGGGAGATTTAGATTTTCTGCACACACTAGTGGACACTGGACACTTTTGGATTGTGTGAGGCCCACTGAATATCAGAGCGCTATGTCACAGGCTCGATGGCACAGGTGTGAAAAAAGTGACTACAGGATAAGGGAGATTTTGAATTTCTGTGAGATTTTGAATTTCTGCAGACACTTGTGGACACTGGACACTTGGATTGTGTGAGGCCCACTGAATATCACAGTGCTATGTCACAGGCTCGATGGCACAGGTGTGAAAAAAATGACTACAGGATAAGGGAGATTTTGAATTTCTGCAGACACTTGTGGACACTGGACACTTTGATTGTGTGAGGCCCACTGAATATCACAGCGCTATGTCACAGGCTCGATGCAGCAGGTGTGAAAAAAGTGACTACAGGATAAGGGAGATTTTGAATTTCTGCAGACACTGGACACTTTTGGATTGTGTGAGGCCCAATGAATATCAGAGCGCTATGTCACAGGCTCGATGCAGCAGGTGTGAAAAAAGTGACTACAGGATAAGGGAGATTTTGAATTTCTGCAGACACTGGACACTTGGATTGTGTGAGGCCCAATGAATATCACAGCGCTATGTCACAGGCTCGATGCAGCAGGTGTGAAAAAAGTGACTACAGGATAAAGGAGATTTTGAATTTCTGCAGACACTTGTGGACACTGGACACTTTTGGATTGTGTGAGGCCCACTGAATATCAGAGCGCTATGTCATAGGCTCGATGGCACAGGTGTGAAAAAAGTGAATTGTAGAATTGGGCAGAATAGGAATCTCCCTAGAGTGTAGGTCTGTAAGAACGGAACAAGTCCTCCACAGTGACACACAGATAGCTTCACTGTGGCTGTGATAACAGCCGTTACACGGTACTGTGTGAGGAGCGTACACCGCTGTATGGTGTGAATAAATGCATGCTCAGTACCTTAGCAGGACAAAAAAAAAATTGGGATTGCTTTTAAAAAAGCAGTTTGCAGAGCAGTGGGGAAACAGCAATGCAGCTGTCAGTAAGCATTAGAAGGCAGCCTAACAACCAACACCGCTGTTCCACCACAATATAGCCTCCCCTTGCACTGCACACACAGTGACTGGTGTGTTGCACAGGCAAAATCGCTAGCAGCAGAAGCAGTTTTTTTGTCTTCTTCCCTGCCTAACGCTCTCCCTACAGAATCAGCAACCCCTCCCTATGCTAAGATCGGCAGAAGTAAGATGGCGGTCGGCGTGCACGCCCTTTTATAACCCCTGTGACGCCCACCAAAGCAAGCCAATCACTTGCATGCCCTTCTGAAAGATGGTGGCGACCCCTGCCTATGTCATCACGTTGCCCACAGTGTCCGTGGATCCTGATTGGCTGAAAAAGAGCGCTAAACAAACTTTTGAAACGCGACTTTGGCGCGTAAGTCGCCGACCTCGTGGCCGACCTCATCCTAGGAGTATAGTGCTCCCCAGAGTATAGTGCTCCCCAAAAATTGCTGTCCCAACATTGAAAACAATCAAATAAGTCTCCTCGCTAGGGAATCCCTGTACTAGTCTGGACTCCTCGTCGTCCCCATCTTCCATCTCACTGCACAGTATTTCAACCTTGCAAGTGCTGTGATCCTGAACAACAGGGGGGGCCCACTCGTTGGCGACGGCACTGGCACAGGGCCCCTGATAGTACGGTGGTGTGTCTGATGGCGGGTGGGCCGAACCTGCCCTTTCATCTGCAGCTTCCTCTTTGTCACCGTGTAAGATGGAACTGTATATGGGAAGGGTAACCTGAGTTTCATCAGGGTCAGATTCAGGCCGGGTAGCGTGCGAGGGGAATGTAGTGGTCTGGGTCAATGTACCAGCAGATTCATCGAGCAGTGGCTGGGCATCAGTGCACTTGTGTCGCCCCCAGGAGTACGGTCGCCACAGTGGCATTACCTTCCTCCTAGGGAGTGTGATGTCATGCTTGGGAGCAACGAAGGATCTCTCTAGCAGGTTAACTGATTGGGCGGCGTTATTCCCACGAGTCATGACCCTCCAAACAGCGTTCATGAAGGCAAAGTGTTTTTTTACGTGGGCAGTATGGTTGCAAAGCTGAACCTTAAAGGAATGTCCAGAAGGGCACCACCAGGAGTGGAGCCTACGGCGTAATTTGACTCAACACGGGCAACCTCAACCATGCCAGCTACAGAACAGATGCACACATTGCAAGCTTAATTCCGTTAACGAACGAGACTCCGTCATGCCCCGCGGTCCGAGTCTGGCTTACTAGAGGGACACGTGAGGCTCTGGCACATGAGATTGGCCAATAACTGGTGTGTCATGCCCTTACATGTCCGTGGCTGCATGTGCGCTACACTGAAAAGGCCAGCGTTTGTCGCTTACAGGTGCAGATAACCCGCTGAACAACGTTAGTGATGGGGATCATTGATTACAATTATTACTCGCGAACGATGATTTCCCAGTAAGTGCAGGTCAACCGCTGTTCCGGAATTAGGCCTAACCGTCATTCCTGAAAAAAATGAAAAACTTATGTGTGCAAACCACAGGTGCTGTAGCTTGCTTAACAGCTCGCCAGCCGTTCTCACGCCCAGTATGGGTTACACGTGATTGCACAAAGGTGAGAAAGGGTACCGTATCCCCGGATAACATGTATGGATAGCGTACACATTCAAAAGATATGTCTATACATCAGGAGGCAGGCTCAGACGGTGTTAGGCCCAGTATGGCTTGCAAGTGATTGCACAAAGGTGAGAAAGGGTACCGTATTCCCTGATAACATGTATGGATAGCGTACACATTCAAAAGATATGTCTATACATCAGGAGACAGGCTCAGACGGTGTTAGGCCCAGTATGGCTTGCACGTGATTGCACAAAGGTGAGAAAGGGTACCGTATCCCCGGATAACATGTATGGATAGCGTACGCATTCAAAAGATATGTCTATACATCAGGAGGCAGGCTCAGATGGTGTCAGGCACAGTATGGCTTGCAAGTGATTGCACAAAGGTGAGAAAGGGTACCGTATCCCCGGATAACATGTATGGATAGTGTACACATTCAAAATATATGTCTATACATCAAGAGGCAGGCTCAGACGGTGTTAGGCCCAGTATGGATTGCACGTGATTGCACAAAGGTGAGAAAGGGTACCGTATCCACGGATAACATGTATGGATAGCGTACACATTCAAAAGATATGTCTATACATCAGGAGGCAGGCTCAGACGGTGTTAGGCCCAGTATGGATTGCACGTGATTGCACAAAGGTGAGAAAGGGTACCGTATCCCCGGATAAAATGTATGGATAGCGTACACATTCAAAATATATGTCTACACATCAGGAGGCAGGCTCAGACGGTGTTAGGCCCAGTATGGATTGCACGTGATTGCACAAAGGTGAGAAAGGGTACCGTATTCCCGGATAACATGTATGGATAGCGTACACATTCAAAATATATGTCAATACACCAGGAGGCAGGCTCAGACGGTGTCAGGCACAGTATGGATTTGACGGCCCAGACTACACAGCGGAGGAGCAGGGAGAGGTAAAGATTGCAAATGCTGGGGCCCTGCCCAAGCAAGGGGGGCCCACTCGTGGGCGTCGGTACTGGCACTGGGCCCCTCATAGTACGGCGGTGTGTCTGACGGCGGGTGTGCACCACCACCATCAGAAACACTTGATTGCACTATGAGGGACCCTGTGCCAGTGCCCGCGCCCAAGAGTCGGCCTACCCACCTGTCCAGGGCAACGGCACTCGCACGGTGTCGTGCGCTAGGTGGTGACCCCGGCCATGGGGGGGGGAGGCAGCACAGTTAGGGAGTTTTAGAAAGTGGCATATGCTGATGTTGCACATTCAGCTGATGCAAAAGGCGAAATAGGTCAAGTCCCAGGAAGAGGTGGACCAAAGCAAGCCATTTTTCTGTCACCCTATGTGTCCTCAGGTGAAGGTGGGACAAAATCCTTGGAAACCCATGCATGGTTCATTTTAATGAAGGTTAGATCATCCACATTTTGGGTTGACAGACGGGTCCTTTTTTCTGTCAGGATTGATCCAGCTGCACTGAAGACTCTTTCCGATAGCACACTTGCAGCTGGGCAAGCGAGCTCCTGTAAGGCATATTGGGCCAATTCAGGCCAGGTGTCCAGTTTAGCAGCCCAATAGTCAAAGGGGAATGACCTGTGTGGGAGAACATCGATATGGGAGGAAAAGTAGTTTGTAACCATAGTTGACAACTGCTGTCTCCTGTCACTTTCCATCGATGCTGTATTACCAGTTGTGTGAGCGGTACTTGAAAAATCAGTCCACAACATTGTCATGAAACTCCTGTCTCCAACGCCACTTCTGCTGTGTGCACCATGAACACCTCTGCCAAGCTGCCCCCGGCCCGTACGGCTCGTGTGAGAACCATCACCGCTGCTGTGTGCTGGGAATGCCTCAAGCAACCGATTTACCAGAGTTGCTTGTTTATTAGCCAATATTAGGTCAAGGTTCTCCTGTGGCATGATGTTTTGTAATTTGCCTTTATAGCGTGGATCCAGGATGCTGGCCGACCAGTAGTCGTCATCGTTCATCATTTTGGCAATGCGGGGGTCCCTTTTTAGGATCCGCAAGGCATAATCTGACATGTGGGCCAATGTTCCCGGTGTCAATGATGCACTGCGCGTGCTGGTTGGAGGAGCACTTTCTGGCAAATCCACATCCCTCCAGTCACGCACAAACCCTGTGCCAGACCTTGCCACGCCAACATTTTCACTTGCCCCACGAGATGCATCCTCCTCCCCTAAGTAATCATCCCCTTCATCCTCCTCCTCCTCTTCTTCCTCCAACTCGTCCAGGAGAGGTCCCTGAGCAGACAATGGCTGAATGTCATCAAGGATGCCCTCCACCTCTTCCTCCTCGTCAACATTGGCTGCAGATGCCTGCTCCTTAAGGTGCGTCAAAGTTTGCATGAGCAGACGCATAAGTGGGATGCTCATGCTTAGGATGGCGTTGTCTGCGCTTACCAGCCGTGTGCATTCCTCAAAACACTGAAGGACTTTACAGAGGTCTTTCAGCTTCGACCACTGCACACCTGTCAACTCCATGTCTGCTCTCAAAGTGCCTGGCCGTGTATCCTCCCACAAATGCATTATGGCCTGCCTCTGCTCGCACAGCCGCTCCACCATGTGCAGGGTGGAGTTTCACCTTGTTGCAATGTCGATAATGAGGCGGTGGTTGGAAAGGTGGAGCAATCGCTGCAGCTTCTGCATACGAATGGAGTGTACAGGCGACCGGCGGATGTGCGCGCACAGTCTTCGCACCTTATGGAGCAGGGCTGTTAACTCTGGATAATTTTTGAGGAAGCACTGCACCACCAGGTTCAAGGTGTGAGCCAAGCAAGGTATGTAGCTGAGTTTTGAAAGGGCTATGGCTGCCACAAAATTACGGCCATTATCACTAACTACCTTGCCTGCCTCAAGATGTAAACTGCCCAGCCATGACTCAGTTTGTCGCTTCAAGTACTCGGCCAGCACCTCGGCGGTGTGTCTGTCGCCCAAACACATCATCTGCAACACAGCCTGCTGACGCTTTTCCACTAGCTGCTCGATAGGGGGACACCTCGTGTGCAACAGTGGCAGCTGCAGATGGAGTGCTCGTACGACTGCGCTCTGTGGACGAGCTTTTGCTTCTGGAGGAGGAGGAGGAGGGTGGAACGCCTACAGCCAACTGTTTCCTATACCGTGGACTAGGCAGCACTGTCCCACCACCGCTGTCCCCTGTGGACCCTGCATCCACCACATTAACCCAGTGCGCAGTGATGGACACGTAACGGCCCTGGCCATGCCGAATGGACCATGCATCAGTTGTGAGGTGCACCTTTCCACTCACTGACTGCTTGAGTGCATGGACAATGCGGTCTTTCACATGATGGTGGAGGGCTGGGATGGCTTTGCGAGAAAAGAAGTGGCGACTGGGTAGGTCATAGCGTGGTACTGCATAGGCCATGAGTTCGCGGAAAGCTGCGCTTTCCACCAACTGATAGGGCATCATCTCAAACGAGATTAGTTTGGCAATGTGGGCGTTCAAACCCAGTATACGCGGATGAGAGACTGAGTACTTTCTTGACCTACTCATAGTCTCTGGGAGGGTGAGCTGGACTTGAGAGCTGCATATGGTGGAACTAGCGGTGGACAGGGCGGACTGAGAGAGGGTTGATGATGGTGATGGAGTTGGTGTTCTTTCTGATGGCCTAGATTCAGTCTTTCTTTGATATAACAGTGGGATTCCCTGACTGCTTTGGCCTTGCAACGACACCTCAACATTTGCTGCTGTGCTAACCGGTGGGCTTACAGTGGGGGAAACAATGTAGCGTTGCTGACTACCTTCTTTGTGATCAGTTGCACATGTGGCACTTGAGGTTTGGTGTTGTGTCCACGCTTGCAAGTGCATGCTGGTTAAATGTCTAAGCATGCAACTGGTATTCAAATTTTTCAGATTTTTCCCTCGGCTAAAGGTCTTTGCGCACTTCTTACAGATAACCTTGGCCTGATCATGAGGATTTTGTTCAAAAAAGTGCCACACTGCACTCTTCCTACTTTGGCAGACATTTTGCGGCCTAGCACGCTGTGATGTTTTGACCCTCTGGACAAGCTGTCCAGCAACTCTTTTGATTTTTGGAACCTGTCTTTGGAGTGCTCCGGGCCTGCCAGATAACAGCTGTTGCGATGTTTATGTTTGCTGTGGATGCTCCTCATCTGAGCTATTGGAAGCAGCACCCTCTTCCCCCAATGGATGCCAATCTGGGTCAACAACTGGGTCATCCATCACCTCCTCTTCTATGTCATGTGCACCTTCCTCTGTGTCACCGTGTATGGTGGTATAGTGTGCAGGAAGGGGCACCTGAGTCTCATCAGGGTCAGAATCTGGCTCTGTACACTGCGAGGACAATGTAGTGCTCTGAGTGAATGTACCAGCAGAATCATCTATCAGCGGCTGTGCATCAGTGCACTCCATGTCAGATTCATCTTGGCCTGGGTAATTCACCATTTCACTTGATAATCCAGGCATGGTATGTGAAAACAGCTCCATGGAGTAATCAGTAGTATGGCCTGCGTCATCCTTCAATCTTGGTTGTGGTGAAGGACACAAGGAAAGGTGTGGTTCATGAACATGAGCCTCCAATGACGACTCAGTGCTTTTACTTTTTACAACTTCAGAAGAGGAGGCGATAGAGCTGGAGGCTGAGTCAGCAATGTAAGACAAAACTTTTTCCTGATGCTCTGGCGTTAAAAGCGGTTTGCCAACTCCTAGAAAACTAAGCCTTCGAAGCCTTATGGAGCCAGACGATGACGCAGGCTCAACACCTCCTGCATTCGGTCCTATTTTGCTTTTGCCACTACCATCAGATCCACCACCACCACCATCATTACCAGCTGCCAACCCCCGCCCAATTCCACGGCCTCTTCCACCAGCCTTCCTCATTTTTGGTAGAAATGTAGACAAAATCCAACAAACTATATAATAATGTAAAACAAGGTACAAGGTGTCTATAGGACAGGGGAGATTTAGATTTTCTGCACACACTAGTGGACACTGGACACTTTTGGATTGTGTGAGGCCCACTGAATATCAGAGCGCTATGTCACAGGCTCGATGGCACAGGTGTGAAAAAAGTGACTACAGGATAAGGGAGATTTTGAATTTCTGTGAGATTTTGAATTTCTGCAGACACTTGTGGACACTGGACACTTGGATTGTGTGAGGCCCACTGAATATCACAGTGCTATGTCACAGGCTCGATGGCACAGGTGTGAAAAAAGTGACTACAGGATAAGGGAGATTTTGAATTTCTGCAGACACTTGTGGACACTGGACACTTTGATTGTGTGAGGCCCACTGAATATCACAGCGCTATGTCACAGGCTCGATGCAGCAGGTGTGAAAAAAGTGACTACAGGATAAGGGAGATTTTGAATTTCTGCAGACACTTGTGGACACTGGACACTTTTGGATTGTGTGAGGCCCACTGAATATCAGAGCGCTATGTCACAGGCTCGATGCAGCAGGTGTGAAAAAAGTGACTACAGGATAAGGGAGATTTTGAATTTCTGCAGACACTGGACACTTGGATTGTATGAGGCCCATTGAATATCACAGTGCTATGTCACAGGCTCGATGCAGCAGGTGTGAAAAAAGTGACTACAGGATAAGGGAGATTTTGAATTTCTGCAGACACTGGACACTTTTGGATTGTGTGAGGCCCAATGAATATCAGAGCGCTATGTCACAGGCTCGATGCAGCAGGTGTGAAAAAAGTGACTACAGGATAAGGGAGATTTTGAATTTCTGCAGACACTGGACACTTGGATTGTGTGAGGCCCAATGAATATCACAGCGCTATGTCACAGGCTCGATACAGCAGGTGTGAAAAAAGTGACTACAGGATAAGGGAGATTTTGAATTTCTGCAGACACTTGTGGACACTGGACACTTTTGGATTGTGTGAGGCCCACTGAATATCAGAGCGCTATGTCATAGGCTCGATGGCACAGGTGTGAAAAAAGTGAATTGTAGAATTGGGCAGAATAGGAATCTCCCTAGAGTGTAGGTCTGTAAGAACGGAACAAGTCCTCCACAGTGACACACAGATAGCTTCACTGTGGCTGTGATAACAGCCGTTACACGGTACTGTGTGAGGAGCGTACACCGCTGTATGGTGTGAATAAATGCATGCTCAGTACCTTAGCAGGACAAAAAAAAAATTGGGATTGCTTTTAAAAAAGCAGTTTGCAGAGCAGTGGGGAAACAGCAATGCAGCTGTCAGGAAGCATTAGAAGGCAGCCTAACAACCAACACCGCTGTTCCACCACAATATAGCCTCCCCTTGCACTGCACACACAGTGACTGGTGTGTTGCACAGGCAAAATCGCTAGCAGCAGAAGCAGTTTTTTTGTCTTCTTCCCTGCCTAACGCTCTCCCTACAGAATCAGCAACCCCTCCCTATGCTAAGATCGGCAGAAGTAAGATGGCGGTCGGCGTGCACGCCCTTTTATAACCCCTGTGACGCCCACCAAAGCAAGCCAATCACTTGCATGCCCTTCTGAAAGATGGTGGCGACCCCTGCCTATGTCATCACGTTGCCCACAGTGTCCGTGGATCCTGATTGGCTGAAAAAGAGCGCTAAACAAACTTTTGAAACGCGACTTTGGCGCGTAAGTCGCCGACCTCGTGGCCGACCTCATCCTAGGGTCGGGTTTCGTTTCATGAAACCCGACTTTGCCAAAAGTCGGCGACTTTTGAAATTGTTTGACCCATTTCGCTCAACTCTAGTTATAACTCACATTAGACAACACACAAAGACACCACACTAATAGCAATATATTTAAATAACACGGGTTCTAGACCCAAGTTTTTTGACGAAATCTTCATTCTTTTTGTCCCTTTTCCTTTTTTTTTCATTTTTATGTTTAATTTTCCATTTAGAATCAGAGCTGATAATCCAATATGCCAATATGTCAACAAAATGTAAATATCTATACGATTCCTTTTTTTGGGTTGATTTCTCTTATATTAACTGTGAATCATGTGGTGTCCCATTGAATTCTGACATGTACGTCATGTGGTGGTTTGGCGCCTGAATTCAAAAGACAACCTATATAACAGCCAATCCTCTACCCCTTTCAACATGTGGTTGTTTTCCTGATGAAGAAGTTATTAGTACATTGAAACGCATTGAAAAAACACTATTCTTTAATCAACTTCTGGGTTGACGTCTTCATGCTATCAGCAGCGCGGAATCACTCCACAGATATCGTTTTGACATCTACATTTTGGACACCGGATGAATCCTTGCATTTTCAAACTAATACAATTGAATAGATAAAGGAATATACATTATACTTCTTTATATCAAGCTTAGACTTCATTAAAGATCACAGACTAAAATAATCTGCTCTTGAAAAGTCTTTTTTCTGTTGAGTCATCTAGCTAAGAGGAGCAGGATGAGTAACCAATGTAAATATGTAGCCAGACAAATAATATTTCAGGTTCGTTTTTTCAAAGACCACTTCAATTCGAGACATGACTTTTCCACTATGATAAGTTGTGTTCCCTAGATATAAACAGACGTCATTTATCTAGAAAGAATCCCTATTACTAGGAAATCTTAACTGGTGACAGGAAGATGTAAAATCCTTTGCTTTTTAAGTGGTCACTGTAAACAACCTCCACAATAAAGTTTAAAGGAAGGGGATTGACATTGTAATGATTTCTAAATGACAGGAGCATCTTGCCCAACATCAATATCTTTCCATTACTTAAAAAAGCACATTTCTTCTGGTATTCCTTCTAAAATGCTCACTGAGGATGTTCCACTTCCAGTCGTCATGTTCTCTGACTATACTACTCTTCAGTCTTTTCCGTGAACTTTCAGTCCTTTGAATTGCATTAGTATCAATACATTAAACACCAACAGAAAAATATTTTCCCATATACACATACTTATCCCATAAATACCTTCATTGACCAGTACCATCCACTGCACTACAGTTATCACTCAATCAATTTCTTATTTAAGTTCTATTTGTTAGTTACCATAGCCATGTACTGTCTAATTCAGGGACCTGTAAATATCAGACAGCCCGATTTAGTATTTTCCTTTTATAACATGTCACTTCCTGTTCATGACATGCGAGTTAACAAAAAAAAAAAAGAAAATAAATCTACGAAATTTCACTTATTACCTGAAGTGGATCAGAAGGAGTCAAAATTATTTTCAACTTATGAAAGAAAAATGCATTATCAATCTTGTATATAAGAGCTTTTGTGCTTTTCCTAACTCAAAATTAAAGAGAACCTGTCATGTCCCCAAGCGCTATCAACCTGCAGATATAGGGATAATCTGTAGATTATTAGTGTTACAATACTGTCCAGTCGCCTATCTAAAACTGTGGCTACCATCAGAAAAAAACACATTTATTCCTACTGGGAGCTGCCAGCTTTCAGTCATAGAGGTGTGCACGGTGCGGATGCATCAACCGCTAACAGTATTGTTAAGGACAGGTGTAAGCATTCCCAAAAATTAAAAAAGCACATATATGTAGTAGACTCACCAAACCCTGACTAATGCACTAGCAGGATGCAGCAGACCTCCATTGATAAAGGCTGGGGCAGCACAGGTGCAAACCACTGATGAGAACAGCCAGTAACCCAAGAGGGTCTGGCTGCCTAGTGGAAAAAATGCACACAAATAAGGCTTGCATAGGACATCAGTCACACAGATAAGTGTGGTGCAAAGTGTCTGAACAGCCTATTAATGATGCCCATAGTATTAGCAGGCGGGCTGCTCAGCACTATATATATGCATCACACAGAAAAAACCAAGCCAACATAAAGAGGTCTAGCTGCATCCTGCAAAAATGATAAAAAGTGCAAAAACATAAAAAGATATGGGGTATTAGTTACTATTTTGGCCAAAGCAGATAGGCACGCAACCCAACTTCAAGGATCCCCAAATTTTGCGAGTCCCTAACACTAAATCTGAACAGCCCATATAAGAAATTAGGAAAAAATTCCCAAAAATTCAAAAATTGTGTGTAAGCATGCCTTGACACTTTCATTGACAATCCACTCTGCAGAAATGTGCTGCAGAGTGAGCTGTCAGTCAAAGTGCCAAGTTGTACTTACGGCCACCAATCACCAAGTACTGACTGATGACTGTAACCTCACTGGGCACGCCCCTTTGACTGAAAGCCGGCAGCTGCCAGGAGGAATAAAATACATTTTTTCCAAGTACCCATGGAAAGTCAGCTGGAAAGTACTGTAATGCTATAAAACTTCAGATGAATCATATATCTGCAGATTGATAGTGTTAGGGGACATCACAGGTTCCCTTTAAACTTTGGACCAATGAGCCATCTCCAGGAATCTAGCACATTTTCTTGCTATAGTATTACTTTCCTGGTTCTATTAAACCAGATCCATTTTAATACATTTTAAACAAGTTAACAAGTCTGAATTATTTTACAGTGAAGAATCTCTTTCTGTGCTGATAAGAGATGTAGTGAATGGCACTCATTATATCACTAGATGGAGGCCGGATGCTATCGCATAGGGAGGGTGGTATGTCACGATGGGGGCAGGCTTTGCAGCGTTGAGAATCTCTCCCCCCATGTGCTCACCCACCTATCCAGTTTCTCTTTCCCCATGTGCTGACTTCTCCCGTCTGTGCTCTCTTCTTTGACCTGTCTATCCCATGTGCTGTGCTATCCCCCTTGTCTGCTGTCTCTCTCCTTCTTTTGCTGTGTTCTCCCCTCATGTGCTGTCCCGTTTGAGCTGTCAAAATAGTCTGTGTCTGTGTACAGAACATACCACAGCTCCTGGGCAGGGGAGGAAGCAAAAGACAATATTGACATCACAGCAGGAGATCGCAGAGGATACATTTTGTGAGGAAAAATATTGTTAAAAACAGTCAGTGAAGTATTTTACCTCATAAAATGAATCCTCTGTGATCCCCTGCTGTAATGTCAGTATTGTCTTTTGCTTCCTCCCTTGCCCAGGAGATGTGGTATGTTCTGTACATGGTCAGACACAGACAATTTTTAAAATGAACTTTCGTTCGTGGGAAAACCCCTTTAATGTGACCGGCTCCCTCTGCCTGTAGACACATTACACACCTGCCCCCGGGATCAGCCAAATTATTCACTGCGCCTGCACGGAATTCGCGCAGGCATAGTAAATCAGACCGCTGCCATCTTTGTGCAGACAGATAGCGGTGGTCATATTGAAACTGTGCATGCGCTACTCCTGTACAGGGAAGGCGGTGGTCAGTGAATCATTCGGCTGATCCCAGCGGCGGCATGTTCACGACGGTGTTCCGCTGGTGGTACCAAGCAAGAGGCTGCATACTGCATAATGGTGGTGACTTCCAACTTTTTTCACATAGTTTGCAGGGCGCATCGCCCCTTGGCAACACCACCATTATGCATATCTCTTGTGGAGAATCGTCTAAGGATTAGAGGTTGTGGGCAAAGGGTCTAAGGTGCCGGATTTCCTGTTGTTGAATCCCTATGTGGTATCATTTGGGCAGTGTGTTCACATGAAAAAGATGCACTGGGATTCAGTGTATATGCAGGATTATAACTTTCTGGGTATATGAATTACTGGGCGAGCATCATGCCACTTGAAAGGCAGCAATTTTTATCATTATTGTCGAGTCAGTCTGTCACTCATTTGTTGTTCCTGTACTTTGATATTCATTTATGCTAATATTTTTAAAGGTAATGAATAAACTTTGATAATTTTCATACAAATGGTTTGATGCTCATATATGCTGGGGCTTTAATTTAGCTACCAAATGGTGGACATGTGTTGCAATTTGTGAGCTTATTTCTTGTTATAGCTGGCAATTTAGGGTTTGAATAATTGTGTATATAGTGTGTGTGTGGTGTTTCCATATTGAGACTCCCATTACTTGGGTGTCACAATATGGCGGTTGGTGAACTTCCACCGCTTGGAATTCTGGGATCCGGACACATCTGGATAGAACAGGATGTGAAAACATTACAAGGTAAGAATATATTAGATAGTTTAGATTAAAGCCCTGGTCAATAGACAGGTTAGACAGTGTAAGACAGTGGACTTGTCACTATGGTAGACCTCATGACTTCAGTGTCAAAAAGAGGGACTCATAAAACAATTTACCATATATACTCGCGTATAAGCCAAGATTTTCAGCCCATTTTTTGGGGCTGAAAGTCCCCCTCTTGGCTTATACGCGAGTCATATACCGGGGGGTCAGCTGGGGAGGGGAAGCGGGGGGTGTCGGACATCATACTCACCTCTCCTCGCATGTTTCTGCAGCCCCCCGTCCTTGTTCCATGTTCTGCGCGCTGTTCTTCCTGCCTTCAGCGGTCACGTGGTGCCGATCATTAAAATCATGAATATGAGCATATTCATTATTTTAATCAGTGGCACCACGTGACCGCTGAAGGCAGGAAGAACAGCGCGCCGAACATGGAACAAGCACGGGGGGCTACAGAAACATGCCAGGAGAGGTGAGTATGACGGGGGAGCTATATTCACCTGTCCCCCGTTCCACCGCTGCACGTCGCTCTGCTGTCTTGCGTCCTCTGGCAGTGACGTTCAGATCAGAGGGCGCCATGACGTAGTTAACAGGCACCCTCTGCCTGAACATTCACTGCAGAGCAGCGGCAGCAGCGACGAGGTGAGTATATAGTTTTTTTTTTTTTTTATTGAGGCAGAGGCAGCGGCAGCAGCATAATAAGGGGCCACTCATCACTCTGCAGCATAAGAAGGGGCCACTCATCACTGTGCAGCATAATAAGGGGCCACTCATCACTGTGCAGCATTATAAGGGGCCACTCACTGTGCAGCATTATCTGGGGCCACTCATCACTGTGCAGCATTATAAGGGCCACTCATCACTGTGCAGCATTATTTGAGATCACTCATCACTGTGCAGCATTATAAGGCGCCACTCATCACTGTGCAGCATTATCTGGGGCCACTCATCACTGTGCATCATTATAAGGGGCCACTCACTGTGCAGCATTATCTGGGGCCACTCATCACTGTGCAGCATTATAAGGGCCACTCATCACTGTGCAGCATTATTTGAGACCACTCATCACTGTGCAGCATTATAAGGCGCCACTCATCACTGTGCAGCATTATCTGGGGCCACTCATCACTGTGCAGCATTATAAGGGGCCACTCACTGTGCAGCATTATCTGGGGCCACTCATCACTGTGCAGCATTATAAGGGCCACTCATCACTGTGCAGCATTATTTGGGACCACTCATCACTGTGCAGCATTATAAGGTGCCACTCATCACTGTGCAGCATTATCTGGGGCCACTCATCACTGTGCATCATTATCTGGGGCCACTCATCACTGTGCAGCATTATAAGGGGCCACTCATCACTGTGCAGCATTATAAGGGGCCACACATCACTGTGCAGCATTATCTGGGGCCACTCATCACTGTGCAGCATTATAAGGGGCCACACATCACTGTGCAGCATTATCTGGGGCCACTCATCACTGTGCAGCATTATAAGGGCCACTCATCACTGTGCAGCATTATTTGGGACCACTCATCACTGTGCAGCATTATAAGGGCCCACTCATCCCTGTGCAGCATTATCTGGGGCCACTCATCACTGTGCAGCATTATAAGGGGCCACTCATCACTGTGCAGCATTATCTGGGGCCACTCATCACTGTGTAGCATTATAAGGGCCCACTCATCCCTGTGCAGCATTATCTGGGGCCACTCATCACTGTGCAGCATTATAAGGGGCCACTCATCACTGTGCAGCATTATCTGGGGCCACTCATCACTGTGCAGCATTATAAGGGGCCACTCATCACTGTGCAGCATTATTCGTATCTATTTTTATTTTTGAAATTTAGCAGTAGCTTCGGCATTTTCCACCCTAGGCTTATCCGCGAGTCAATAAGTTTTCCCAGTTTTTTGTGACAAAATTAGGGGGGTCAGCTTATACACGGGTCAGTTTATACACGAGTATATACGGTACTTATTTGTGGAGTCAAATGAAACATCAGATTATTTCTCCAAAGGCATAAATAATAGGAAAATATATTACGAAGCTGTTTTAAAGGTTCTTGGTAGAGAGGGAGAAATAGCCCTAGCAGAGCTATGACAATTTGCTTCAAAATGATGCCATAAACTGTCCATAGAAATTCACACCCATGTGAACATACCCCAAAACTTCGGACCTTAATATGATATTATTATGCTATAAATCCTTTGTAAAGTCACATTAAGAATGTATGCCATCAGATAATTGGAATGGTAGGCTCTCTCATGATAAAAAAACTAGAAAAATTAGGCTTGTTCAACTTGGAAATAAGACATCATAGAGGAAATCTCATTCATATTTACACACATAAATATAAGCGTGGTCAATAAAAAAAATAACAGACCATAATGCATTCATTTCAAGGACCTGGGAATATTAATGTAAAAATCTGGTTAACAAAATGATTCCTTACAGTTAGAGTGGTCAAACAGAAGTAATAACAGTTTACATGTTGCATTTTTTGCAATTTTCCAAAATCATACCAAAACCGTAGTTTTTTGGGGGGCAAAAAAAATGCCAAAATTTATACAGCCTTGCAAGTTTTGTAGCGATTTTTAAAGGGGTTGTCCAAGACTTTTAACATTGCTGGCTTATCCTTATACTGGGTCATTAATGTCTAATTGATGTGGGTATGGCATCCGACACTTCCACTGATCAGCTGTTCTCAGTTGCAGTGGCAGATTGAATTGATCAGTAATGGAGCTGTATAGCACAACTCCATAAACTGTATGATGGCTGCGGCTGGGTACTACACATCCACTATCTGCTCACGTCAATAAGGGGTGGGTGTGCAGTAACCGTCTGCGACCAGATAGGTCATCATTGTTAAAGTCCTCAACAAATGTTGTGTTTTTGCCATGATGTTGGAAAACCAAAGCAAAATAGTGCACTGTGGCCCCAATGTGCGTGTCAAATGAAAAAGTCACAGAATCCCTAATTGAGGCGTCTTTACCCCTACTATATACATCAGTCAGTACAGTATATAACTCCTATTTATTCTTATGGAAATATTTAGAACTTAGAAGGAAAATGGAAATGTTTAGAACTTAGAAGGAAATTGACAAGAGCTTTTTAAGGTGATTTACTACATGAAACAGATCGGAATGTTAGATTTAACAATGGGCAGAACGTACCCTTGAAATTAAAAACATTATCTGTTTCCAGAAAGCTAAACTCTTGCTGGAAAAAGAGACTGTTTAGAAAATCACTTGGTATATTGTTAACCTGCTATTAAAAAAACAGAGATGAGGAAAAGTCTATGTTTAGCTTGAAGCGACATGTCTGAACATGTTCAAACTTGTTTGAGAAGAGGCAGATTTCTGTTTTCCAAGAAACACTGCTGAAAATCTGCTTGCTATTTTTTTTTTTTTTAATGGATGATGAAATTACAAGTAAAAATGTCAGGAGAGGAATAAGAGGGTTAGGAAAATACGAAGCAGTAGATCCTTCTATATTAATCACGAGATACCATTTCCATCTGTTACTGGGAATACATTGGGTCAAATAAGTTCATAAATACGTCACTTTATATGTTCCGTTAAAGCAAATCTGACACTTGGTTTAAGTTGTCCTTTCTAGGGGCTTAATGAAGTAATGACAAAGACCCAGATTTCGTGATGAGCGAACGTGCTTGCCACTACTTGGTACTTGCCCGAGTATCACTGTGCTCGGTGTACTCGGCGAGCACCGAGTATTTCCGGGATTACTCGTCGGGAACTCGGGTCTCCACCCAGCAATTTTGGCGGACTTTAGAGACCCAATCACAGTGCAGGATTGTCTGCCAGGCCGTGAAACGCAGCAACCATCTTTCTTCTGGTCGTGCATTGATTGGCTGGCCGCACAGCATCATCAGGGGTATAAGAGACCGGACGCCGCCCTGCTCGCCGCATTCAGCACCGGATTCAGAGAGTGTAGGGAGAGCGGCTGCCTTGATAGGGTCAGAACTGGGCATTTCTCAGTTAGTGTGGGGTCTACCATCCTAAATACTCATATCCAGCTAAACCAACAGTGCTTGTAAGGACTCATACTCACTGGAGAGAAATACGGATGAGTGCAATCCAAAAAAAAATCGGATTGCACTCTGACCAACGTTATTCAAAGGGTGACATCTCATTTGCAATTTTTTTCTCAGCTGAAACCGGACTGAGAAAAAAATTGCAGCATGCTGCGATTTGCTGCGATTTTCGGATGAGACTCGCCAATGCAAGTCAATGGGTGCAATAAAAAAATGGACAAAAAACGGACAATCCGTTTTCCGTCCGTTTTTTAAGGAAAACAATACGTAAAAGTTGAAGAAAAAAAAAAGATCCCATGACAGGAAGTGACAAACAGGTAAGTGTTGAGAAGGATGGTTGAAAAACCAGTCAGAGAAAGCCTTGCATGAGACCCACCTCCACGGATTTCATTTATCAGCTAATTTCACCATGTCCCGAACAATACATGTCGAGATGCTGTTGATGCTAGTCCAAGAAAGGCCTGAGCTGTGGGATCCCGGAGACCACATCTATCAAAACAGAACTTTAAGGGACGCATTGTGGACCTACGTATATATGTCATCAATTGTTTCCGAATATGCCGAAAGTGCTCCGGATGTGCAGCTGGGAATGAGTAAGTTTTATATATCTTCTGGCTAAATGTTAAATGTGTCAATTTAAGACACTTGTTTTAGTGTCCAATTATATGTAACACAGAAAAGAAGTATTTTGCAATTTTTTTTTTTTATTGTCCTTTTTTTCATATTTTCAAATTTTTAACAATACACCCTTGTATCATGCTCGTACACAAGTAGGTATTACTTTATGCACTCTCTACTTGTTACCATACTGTTTGCTTACCAGCCTAATGTTTCAAAATTTTGGTGGAAAACATTGCAGCTAAAGTGAATGATGTTCAACACAGATGGCAAAGCTGTCGGAATCAATACAGGAGGGAACGGCAGAATTGCCAGAAAAGTGGGTCTGCAGCTTAAAAAAAGACCGTATATATATATATATATATATATATATATATATATATGAGCCGGCTAAATTTTTTGGCTCCAGTCATGGATTTAAGACCGTAAGTAAATTTTTGTTTGTAAAAATGTCTACTTAAAAAATCATTTGGACCATAATTATTATTATTATTATTATTTATTGTTACATGTAAGGAGGGGTATACATAATAAAAACAAGTACAATAAACTTAAACAATACAAGTCATAACTGGTACAGGAGGAAAGAGGACCCTGCCCGTGAGGGCTCACAATCTACAAGGGATGGGTGATAATACAGTAGCCGAATGTAGAGCTGGTCGTGCAGCGGTTTGGTCGATAGGTGGTTACTGCAGGTTATAGGCTTGTCGGAAGAGGTGGGTCTTCAGGCTCTTTTTGAAGGTTTCGATGGTAGGTGAGAGTCTGATATGTTGTGGTAGAGAGTTCCAGAGTAGGGGTGATGCGCGAGAGAAATCTTGTATGCGATTGTGGGAAGAGGAGATAAGAGGGGAGTAGAGAAGGAGATCTTGTGAGGATCGGAGGTTGCGTGCGGGAAAGTACCGGGAGACGAGGTCACAGATGTATGGAGGAGACACGTTGTGGATGGCTTTGTATGTCATGGTTAGGGTTTTGTAATGGAGTCACTGGGCAAATGGGAGCCAGTGAAGGGATTGACAGAGGGGAAAAGCTGGGGAATAACGGGGGGACAGGTGGATTAGTCGGGCAGCAGAGTTTAGAATAGATTGGAAGGGTGCAAGAGTGTTTGAGGGGAGGCCACAGAGCAGGAGGTTGCAGTAGTCAAGGCGAGAGACTATGAGGGCATGGACTAGGGTTTTTGCAGATTCTTGGGTGAGGAATGAACGGATTCATGAAATATTTTTGAGCTGAAGTCGGCAGGAAGTGGAAAGGGCTTGGATATGTGGTTTGAAGGAGAGATCAGCGTCAAGGATCACTCCGAGGCAGCGAGCTTGTGGGACTGGGGAGATTGGGCTGTCATTTACTGTAATTGATAGGTTCGTAGGGGGGGTCACGTGAGATGGGGGAAAGATGATGAAATCTGTTTTGTCCATGTTGAGTTTCAGAAATCTAGCGGAGAAGAAGGATGAAATAGTGGACAGACATTGAGGGATTCTGGTTAGTAGGGAGGTGATATCTGGTCCAGAGATGTAGATCTGTGTGTCATCAGCATAGAGATGATACTGAAAGCCATGAGATTCTATGAGCTGTCCCAGGCCAAAGGTGTAAATGGAGAACAGCAGGGGGCCAAGGACTGAACCATAAAAAATTATGCCTGCTTTCTAGAACCGAATCGAACTTAGCGGAACCTGAGCCAGCGTCTAAGGCAGAGCCAGCACAGTCAAAAATAAAGGACCAAGAACAGCAGAGAAATCATGTTGCCGTGTAAAATTATGCAAGATTACACAGGCCTTGATTACTGTGTTTACATTTTGTTCGCTTAACTGGAGGGCACTGAGCAATACCCTCCATTTAGCAGTCAAAATCCCAAAGGCATAAGCTAGTCGGTAATTAAATATGCGTCCACGTCTGTCAAGACCCCGTCGAGGATAAGGTCTCATTACATAATGTGTCAGTTGAAATGCCTCATCACCATCTACTACATAAGGCATTGAATGACCACCAGAAGAAGACAGACTCCTTGGGGGTGGCATACCCAATTCATTGGCCTTCAGCCACCGACCCATAATGGAAGAATTGAAGATTCTAGAATCTCCAGTTCTTAAATAGGCCCCTATATCTACAATTTTAAAATTGTACTTGCTATCCATTAAGGCCAACAAGACAACAGAAAAATATCTTTTATAATTGTAGTATAAGCACCCTGAGTTCGGCGGCTTCTTGACCCGGATGTGCTTCCCATCTCGAACACCCAGACAATTGAGAAACTGGCAAGTCTCATAGATCCTATTTGCAATGTGCTCCCAATGTTCGAGTGTGGGCTCCAGCATCACTTTGTCCTTGAGGCAAATTCATATTTGGGAACATGTGTGCTTCACTATATTAGAGATGGTAGTTATGCCAAGAAGAAACTCTAAATGGAGGGAAGCATATGATTGTCCCATTGCCAAAAACCTACAAAAATGGAAAGTCATAAAAAAATAAGGTAAGGTTTACATTGATGTATATCCTAACGTGGGGCCGGAAACTAGAGGTCCGCGCCCTGCAAAAAGCACACACGCTCGCTGTCTCCATCTGCACTGACTGCGTTGATTGAAGAGGGGCCTCTGTCCACTTCCTACAACAATCAGCATATGAAATAGGTGCCGCGATTATGTTTTTTCATAGCATCAGCTGGGTACTGTGTAGAGTCAGCACCAGAGACACCAAGACAGGAGCAGAACGACGAGGAACGTGACCGATGCTACTATGTGCTGTTATTTTTACAGATATATATGGGATGTAAGGGTGGGAATGTGTAGGATATGGGGGTGACATGCAGCACATGTGTAGACTGTGGGCCTCATGCAGAATATATAGTGATGGGTTGGACACTGTTTCAAAAGATCAAGCGGGATGTGAGCATACTTAATTATGCCCAATATTAATGTTTAAAATGAATATGCTTTGAAAAAAATATTGTTCTTAATATAGAGTTAAAGTAAAATCAGCATATTGCTTATTCCCTCAACAACAGTCATGGGGTCTCATGTGGCCCCTTGGTAAATTAAATTGGACACACCTAATGTAAAGGAATGGCAAACATTAGAATTTAATTTGGTAACACAATTATCACATACATTTTTGAAAGAGGACAAAAAAAATATAAGTTTGAAATATGTGATTTTAGCCAAAAATATACCTCAAGGTTAACAGAAGCCGTTCTTCCACTGAAATGCACCTGCGCAAACGTGTCATTAGGAAAGTGATGGCTGGATGAAGTTCTGCAAGGAGAATATCAAATGCCTCAAGTGACATCCTTGTGTATGCAAAAAATTTGTCGCGATGCATCCGTAGATCTCCATACAGCCGCGCAAAATGCCCTTTTTTAGGATGCTGGGGGAGGAGCAGATGCAACCAAAATCGACGCCGCCTCCTCGGAGCAACAACAGAGGAATATCCCACACCATTCTCCTGGAATAACACCCAGTTGAAGAGGAGTTCCTCGGTAGGATCAAGACTTAGATTTGTAGCTGCCATGCTTGCTTGGTTGTAGTCCAAAAAGACACATGCAAAAAAAATCACAGCAAGCAATCACATATGTAGCTAGATGCCTTTATATAGGGCTAGCACAAATGATTTCTAATTGATTGCGCCTTCTAGCTCCATAAAAAGCGCATTGCATATGGATGTAAAATGGATGGTGCAATTAATAATCACATAGAACTCGCATAACACTCGCATGACAATCGCATAGCTTTGGTCCGTTTTTTCAGTCCGGAAATCGGACCTTTTTTTTCTCGCAAATGGGTATGAGCCCTAAGGACTAATTCTGCAGTATATAGGTTCCAGTGTTAAGCAGGCAGTGGCTTGTACATTGCTGTATACACATCAGTGCAAGGCCTGCAGGCACTGTATGTGTGTATATAGAGCATTGCATATATCATATCTGTGCGTGCTGACATTTTGGCCAGTTTACGACTTTTTTCTCTGGCCGTTAGTTTTGCTTCAATAAAGCAGTATTTAGGCAAAAAAAAAAGGCCACCCATTTTTGTGCCAGCTCTTATCTATGTGTGGTGAAATTTTGACCAGTTTATGGCTTTTTTCTCTTTTGTGCCTGGCTGTTAGTTTTGCTTCAATAAACCAGCATATTTGCCAAAAAAAGGTCACCCATTTTTTGGTGCAGTATTTTTGTGCCTGCTCTTATCTGTGCGTGGTGAAATTTTGGCCAGTTTAAGGCTTTAAGGCTTCTGTTAGCTTTGCTTCAATAAAGCAGTATTTAGGGCAAAAATAAAATTAAAAATGACACCTATTTTTTGGTGCAGTATATTCGTGCCAGCTTTAATCTGTGCATGGTGAAATTTTGGCCAGTTTACGGCTTTTTTCTCTTTTGTGCCTGGCTGTTAGTTTTGCTTCAATAGCAGCAGCATTTAGGCCAAAATAAAGGCCACACATTTTTTGGTGCGGTATCTTCGTTCCAGCAAAAATCTGTGCGTGGTGAAATTTTGGCCTGTTTATGTTGTTTTACTTTTTTGGGCCTGGCTGTCACAATCGTTATATCCAGCAGTCTTTTGTATCCAAAAAATACTAATAAATGTATACAGTCTGTTATCTCAGGCTGAGGCCTGGTGTATCTGTGGTGGAAAATTGTTTGCTTTGCAGGCATACTTATCACATCTAATTTTTCTCGCAAGAAATCCATTTGCATTGAGGTTTTTAAATATTTCAGAATTCCATTTAAAAAGGGCAATGCAAGGGGCAAAGGACGGGGAAGTGGAGGTGATGCTGATGGTGCATGCAGGGGACAAGGCCAAGATCAAGCAGAAAGTGGGCCACAGCAGAGACCCACATCTGCGTGCTCGACCTTCCTGTCCCAGTTTCTAGGGGACCACACTACACCACTCTTGAATCCAGAGGAGTGTGAAACGGTTGTTGGTTGGATAGCGGATCATGCTTCCAGTCACTTAGCCACCACCACCACGTCTTCCACACAGTCAAGTCTGAGTAGCCGTGACTGTGGACCGGATATTACTCACCCTGATCCTCCTTCCTCCCACCATGCCGAGTTCCCTGAGACAACTGATACCACACTCGGACACTCCGAAGAGCTGTTCAGTTATCCATTTGGAGATTTGTGCCTCTCGCCCGCTCCACTTGAAGCGGGGCAAGATGATATTCCATGTAGCGATGCATGAATCTTTGAGCAGCCACGGTCACCTGAGGTGGATGATGATGAGACACATTTGCCGGAAAGTCAGGAGGAGGAGCAGGGTGCGGATGTGGAAGATGAGGTGGTGGATGACATAGTGACTGACCAAACCTGGCAGGAGGACATGCAGAGCGAGGAAAGCAGCACACATGGGGAAGGAGGCATATCACCCCAACAGGCAGGAAGAAGAATTGTTGGCCGCAGACAGAAGGTGTGCATCCATTCACTGTAACACCAACAGGACAGAAACGGCCATTCTTTCAGTTAGATCTTCCTGAGTCTGGTTATTTTTTAAAGACTCTGCTGATAATCCCAAACAGGCCATTTGCAGCACTTGCCATGCCTGCATCAGCAGGGGTAGCAAAACTACCAGCCTGACCACCACCAGCATGATTAGGCACATGGCAGAAAAGCTCCCGATTTTGTGGGCCGAACCCCAGGCTCCAGGAGCACAGTCTGCAGGTGACAACACTGCTTCTTCCACTGTTTCGCATCCAAGTCAATCCCCAGATCACCGTGCCTGTGAAGATGCCTCGGGCCCTGCACCTGTTGTTGCCCACAGTCAACGTCATCAAGCCCGTCCACGTCTTTTTCCCAACCCAGCCTTCAGTTATATATACCCCAGTCATTGGAACGCAAGCGGAAATACGCAGCCAATGCCCCACAGGCCACAGTACTTAATTTGCACATTTCTCGTCTGCTTGGACTCAAAATATTGCCTTTTAATCTCGTTGAGATGGAAGCTTTTTGCAACCTGATGGCGGCGGCCATCCCAAGGTACTCAGTCCTCAGTTGCCACTATTTCTCCCATTGTGTCGTACCTGCAAAACACCAGCATATGTCCCACAACATTATCCATGCCCTCAACAATGAGGGAAAGTCCACCTAACCATGGACAAGTGCCTGTGGGCAGGGACGGTACATCTCACTGACCTCACACTGGGTTAATATAGTGGAATCTAGGACCATGTCGGACCTTGGGATTGAACACATCACCCCCACGCCGAGGATTGCGGGCCCTACGTCAATCAGGGTTACCCCCACAGTCTACAGCTCCTGCACCTCATCCTCCTCCTCTTCTTCAGCCTCCATCTCTGAAATTAACCCATCAGTCAGAAGCTGGAAGCACTGCAGCACTGCCTCAGCCAAGCGGCAACAGGCTGTGCTGAAGCTAATCTGCATAGGTGACCAACCACACAATGCAGAAGAATTGTGGACAGCACTGAAAGAGGAGTCAGATATTTGGCTGATACCGTAGAACCTACAGCCAGGCAAGGTCGTGTGTGACAATGGCCGGAATCTGGTGGCTGCTCTGAGGCTAGGTGAGCTCACGCACGTACCTTGCGTGGCCCATGTGCTTAACCTCGTGGTTCAACGTTTTCTCAAAAGCTACCAGGAGCTGCCGGATCTGCTAGTGAAAGCACGCCGTCTGTCTGCACATTTTAGAAAGTCAGCTACAGCTTCAGCCGCATTTGCTGGACTACAGCAGCATTTGCATCTAATGGCTCACTGACTCGTGTGTGATGTCCCCATGCATTGGAATTCTACACTGCATATGTTGGAAAGGATTTATGAGCAGAAGAGGGCAGTTGCTGACTACCAGCATCAAAAAGGCCGTCAATATTCTGTTGCGACTCCACACATAAGACCTCAGGAGTGGACAGGGATGTCAGACATATGTACCATCCTCCAGAACTTTGAGGACTGCACCAAGTTGGTGAGCAGCGATGACGCCATCATTAGCATCACCATCCCCCATTTCAGCATTCTGAAAACCTCTCTGCTCACAATTAAAGATGATGCTTTGCAGGCAGAGCATGAGGACATAAAGCAAGGAACCATACAGGGTGATTACACTCTGCCCAGCCTCTTGTCGTCACAATGTGGATTGGTAGACAATGAGGAGGAGGATGAGGAAGAACAGGAGTTACTTTCATGCGCTATAGACGGTACTACAAGCACAGCTGTCATACCTTCTGTTCAGCGTGGATGGCCTGAGGACAGGGAGGAGGAGAATGAGGATTAGGAGGAGGAGGAGGACACCACAGTCAGTCGTCCTGTTGGTGAGGACACAGAAGTCTTGCCTGCTAGTAGTCTGGCACGCATGACTGACTTTATGTTGCGCTGCGTTTCCTGTGACCCTCATATTTTAAACATTTTCAGGGAAACTCATTACTGGTTGGTAACACTTCTAGACCCATGCTACAAGGAAAACTTTCAATCTCTTCTTCCAGAGGCAGAGAGGTGTACAAAAATGTTGCTGTACCAGAGGGTCCTTGTAGCGGAATTCATGAAAAAATTCCCATGTGAGAACGCTGGCAGCAAATGTCAGAGTTTGTTGTACAGCCAAGGAGTCCAAGAAAGAGAGACAGAAGTACAATCCAGCTCAGGCAGAGGAAAAATGTCACAGTTCTGGGACAGTTTTCTCAGACCGTCACATCGTGCCGTCACAGAGTCAAGGGGTGGTGTCACAAGAAGTTCAATGTTTGGGAAAATGGTGAGGGAGTACGTTGCAGATCATACAAATTTCCTCCTGGATTCCTCTGTGCCTTTTAATTATTGGGTATCCAAGTTGGACACGTGGCATGAACTGGCTCTCTATGCCTTGGAGGTTCTAGCCTGCCCTGTTGCTAATGATCTGTGAGAGTGGGTTTTTAGTGCTGCTAGAGGAATTATAACAGATAAGCACATCCGCCTGTCAACTGACAATGCTGACAGGCTGACTCTTATAAAAATGAACAAGGGCTGGATTGGACAAGACTTCAGTACACCACCGAATGAAAACATCGAAACATAACCTCAAATTAATTATTTGCTTCGTTGGGGAGGTGTATTCTCATGCACCTCTTCACAATCACACATGGTTATCTGCTTCCTAATTGGGTCTGTTTGGTGTTATCCTCCTCCTTATCCTCATCCTCATCATCCACAACCAGTAGAACACCATGGTCAACATATTCCATGATGCAAAAGTCACTATATTTTGATTTATATCCCTGTCTCTGAGCTGTTGCTAGGGACAAACATATCTCGTTGGACACATTCTGGCTTCATATCTATGAACCTGTGTTCGCCCCTCCCTTTTGTTATTTTCTTTCATAGGTGGATTCACATTTTTTATTTATGTGCTTGACTTCAGGCTGATTTCTCATTATGTGTCATTCTCCACCACTAGATGACCAGGGTTAATGTGTTGTGTTCTGCTAAAGGCAGTCCAATTTTTGGCAAAGGTGACTATGATGCCCATAGTAAACTTCTCAAATATGTATACCCCCATGGGGAATTCTTTGTCAGCCCATACACTGCATGTATGGGCAAAACAAGTCTAGGAGACCCACTCCTTTACATTGGGCCTAGGTTTTACTGAGGCCTTCATCATTGTCTCCTCCTTGTCCACCACTAAATGACCAGGGTTAACATGTTGTGTGCTGCTGCATGCAGTCCAATTTTTGGCAACGGTGTTTATGATGCCCGTAGTAAACTTTCAAAAATGTGTATTTATGCTGCCTGATGCCCCTGTAAAAATAGGCTATGTGACTTTAAGAGTCCCACCTTCATAAATGAAGCAAGATGTGCCTGCTTATGTGTCACACACCACATGGCCAGCTAGGGTTGTTTAATGTTACAATGACATTTCCCAGTGAATGCATTTGTTTTGGTTGAAAGCAATTTTACAATTTTAAAGTTGAAAAACGCTTCAAAAACGCTGTCTGAACATAGCCCAAGTGGGGGTGGAACATTTTAGTTTGTGGTTAATTATTTTGCCTTATATACAAGTAATTATCCTGGAAAGGATGTACCTTAACATATTTCCCAGTAAAATCCGTTTTGGTTTCATTTTGGTATGTTTTTTGGTGCACCGGTAAAAATGGCATGAAACTCTGAAAACATTGTTTAAAGCTGTAAACTAGGACTCAGAAATGCTTTCAGGGGCGATCCCCATGATGTCCCCGTGTCATTTAAGCAGTGTTTCCATCATTTTCAGACGTTTTTAGAGCCCAAAAGGACCCCCGGGGGGGGGATCGCGGTAAAAATGTTTGGGTCTCCCATAGACTTACATTTGGCTCGTTCTGTCTGAGTACCCGAGTATTCCAATTTGCTCTACCTGAACAACGAGCACCCGAGGATTTTAGTGCTCGCTAGAGTTGAGCGAAACTGGTCGGTCAAATTCATAAGTCGACGACTTTCGCTAAAGTCGGGTTTCATGAAACGAAACCCGACCATAGCGTGAGGTCGGCCATGAGGTCGTCGACCAGAGCGCCAAAGTCACATTTCAAATGATGCTTCTAGCGCCCTTTTTCAGACAATGATGGAGGACGCACACTGTGGGCAACACGATGACATGGGCTGTGGTCACCAGCCAATTTCTGCCTGTTAAATTGAGGTGTAATCTATAGTGGGTCTGAGATAATAGTTCAGCCTCCTAAAATCTCTAGGGAGATTCAAATTATCCCCAATACTATATACACCTTGTACCTTCTCATGCACCAGCCAATTTCAGCCTGTTAAATTGAGGTGTAATCTATAGTGGGCCTGAGATAATAGTTCAGCCTCCTGAAATCTCTAGGGAGAATCAAATTCTCCCCAATACTATATACACCTTGTACCTTGTCATACACCAGCCAATTTCAGCCTGGTAAATTGAGGTGTAATCTATAGTGGGCCTGAGATAATAGTTCAGCCTCCTAAAATCTCTAGGGAGATTCTAATTCTCCCCAATAGTAGATACACCTTCTACCTTGTTTTACAGTACCATATAGCTGGTGGTATTTTGAGTACATTTTCACAAAAATGAGGAAGAATGGTGGAAGAGGCCATGGAAGTGGGCGGGGGTTGCCAGCTGGTACTGATGGTGGTGCTAGTGGTGCATCTGCTGGTAGTGGCAAAAGCACAATAGCACCTAAGGCAGGAGGTGTTGAGCCTGTGTCATCGTCTGGCTCCACAAGGCCTCGAAGGCTCCATTTTCTGGGAGTAGGTAAACCGCTTTTAAAGCCAGAGCTTCAGGAAAAAGATTTGGCTTACATTGCTGACACAGCCTCCAGCTCTATCGCCTCCTCTTCTGAAGTTTCAAAAAATAAAAGCACTGAGTCGTCAGTGGAGGCTCCTGGTCAGGAACAACACCTTTGCTTGTGTCCTTCACACCTACCAAAAGTGAAGGATGCGGCAGGCCACACTACAGATTACTCCATTGAGCTCTTTTCACATACCATGCCTGGGTTATCAAGTCAATTCATGAATTCCCCAGTCCAAGATGAATCTGACATGGAGTGCACTGATGCACAGCCACTGCTAGATTTTTCTGCTGGTACATTCACTCAGAGCAATACATTGTCCTCGCAGTGTACTGAGGCAGAATCTGACCCTGATGAAACTCAGGTGCCCGTTCCCGCATACCATACCAACTTACACGGTGACACAGAGGAAGGTAAAGAGAAAGGTGCAGATGACTTTGAAGAGGAGGTGATGGATGACCCAGTTCTTGACCTGGATTGGTACCCATTGGGGGAGGAGGGTGGCGCTGGCAATAGTTCAGATGAGAAGGATCCGCAGCAGGCATTGACATCGCAGCAGCAGTTATCTGGCAGGCCCGTAGCTGTCCTAAAACGTGGAACAAAAACTAAAAGAGTTGCAGGACAGCTTGACCAGACGGTCAACTTAGCACAGCGTGCAAGGCCAGAAAATGTATACCATAGTAGGAAGAGTGCAGTGTGGCACATCTTTGTGCAGGTTCCTTGAGCAGGTGGGGGGAGGCATACTCATGGGCGACGGCACTGGCACAGGGCCCCTCATAGTACGCAAAAGTGTCTCTGCTGGTGGGAGGGCCCGGGCCCACCCACCATCAGACACACCGCCGTACTATGAGGGGCCCTGTGCCAGTGCTGTCACCAACGAGTGGGCCCCCCCTGCTTGCTCAGGATCACAGCACTTGCAAAGTTGAAATACTTACCTCTCCCTGCTCCACCGACATAACGTCTTCCGCGTTTCCTGACAGTGACATTCTTGTCAGAGAGCGCAATGACATCACGTCTGTACGCCCTCTGCCTAAACAGTCCAAGTGCAGTGAGATGGAAGATGGGGACGACGAGGAGTCCAGAGTACAGGGATTCCCTAGCGAGGAGATTTATTTAAATGTTTTAAAGGTAGGGAGCAATTTTTGGGGAGCACTAAAATCTGGAGAATGATATATGGGGCCCACCATACACTGGAGCATTCCAAAGGTGGTCATCAGACACTGGAGCAGCATTTACAGGGCCCATTATACACTGGAGCATTAGAAATGGGCACATTATATATGGAGCATTATTTGGGCCCATAAGACAGTGGAGCTTCATCCATGGGGACCAACATATACTGTAGCATTATGTGGAGCTCATCATATACTCTATCAAACATTATATGGGACCAATGATTCTGTATGGAGAAATATATGGGCCTCATTACTCTGTATGGCACACTATGCGGTGGCCATAACACTGTATGGAGTAATATACTGTCCATTTTTGGAGCTATTGGAGAATTTAAAATGTATATCATTCATGTGATGTAAGAAGTGAAGTATTTTTCATTGTACTATATCGCTATTTCTCTGCCGTATCAGAGGATCATGAATTGTGGCATGTGTTAAAGGAGCCCAGTGACACTCTTTGGCCCTGGGCCCATGAAAATCTGGAGCCAGCCCTACCCCCTCCCACAACTTTAGCCAAATTACCCCCAGTTTTCAATGCCTAACTGTTGTGAGTTCATTTTCCCCTTCGTCACTGAGGTCTGGTGAACTCCCTATTCTGGTAAAGGAAGGTAATGAGCCTGATTATCAGGCACCTGAGCCTATTGAGGATGACTGGCTGAGTGGAGTCACGGACTGGATATAAGGCTGCCCACGCCCTTCTGCCCTGCGGGTGATTTCTCTGTGGACTTCTAGATCACCAGTCTGATTCCTGCTCCTCTAAAGCTAAGTTTTCTGTTATGCCTGTTAGCATTTTTGATTTGTTTTTTGTTTTCCTTGCTTTTCTGTATTCTGCCATTCCCTGCTGGGGTGAGCTGAATCTCCTTTTGCCTGTAGCTCTGTCTTCAGAATATTCCTGAGTACTGACATAGCTTTTTTGAAGCCTAGCGTCTTCAGGGCCTTTTTCACTGTCAGTCTGTTGGCTCTTATTTTCATAGGGTTTTTCACGGATTGCAGACAGCAGCCTTCCTGTCCTTTTCTATCTAGTTAGCTTGGGCCCCGTCTTTGCTCAGTCTATCTTTCTGTCTGTGTTAGTATTTTCATCTTGCTTCACCGTCATTATATGTTGGGGGCTGCCTATTGCTTTGGGGTCTGCTCTGGGGCAGTTTAGATTTCCCCTTTCTTTCTTTAGGCCTATTTAATTCTCCGGCTGTGATCGAGGGGTCTAGGGCATCGTAGGAACCCCCCACGGCTACTGCTAGTTGTGTTGATAGGTTCAGGGGTCTGCAATCCGATAGCTGCCAACTTCTCTGGTTTTCTGGACTTAGCTAGCATTTCTGTTTTTGCCTCCTACGGTGACTCAATCATAACACCTAACTATTATTATAAAGTAAATTAAGGTTGACAAGCTTAAGTAATAAGAATTGATGTTTTTGGCATTAAAATGGGCACTGTAGGTGTGTTTCCTTTCCTCCACTCACTGCCAACCTTTCTTCTCCATTGACTTGCATTGGGTTTCGTGTTTCACTCGGCCTTCGACTTTTCACGATAATCGGCCGATTGCGTTCGACCAGACTTTTGCGAAAGTCGGGTTTCATGAAACGCGACTCGACCCAAAAAAAAGCAAAGTCGCTCATCTCTAGTGCTTGCCCATCACTAGTCACTGCTCCTTGCTAATTCTTTTGGATCTCTCTGCAGCATTCGACACTGTGGATAATCAGCTCCTCCTCACTATGCTCCGCTCCATCGGCCTCAAGGACACCGTTCTCTCCTGGTTCTCCTCCTATCTCTCTGACGCTCCTTTACTGTATCTTTTGCTTGTTCCTCCTCCTCTCAAGTTCCCCTTACTGATGGGGTTACTCAAGGATCAGTTCTAGGCCCCCTCATCTACTCTTTGGATACTGCCCCTATTGGTCAAGTAATCAGTTGCCACCTATGCCTCGTTGGAAAAACATCACTGCCGCTGTGTGCTAGGAATGCCTCAAACAAATGGTTTACCAGAGTTGCTTGTTTGTTAGCCAATATTAGCTCTAGGTTCTCCTGTGGCATGATGTTTTGGAATTTGCCTTTATAGCGTGGATCCAGGATGCTGGCCAACCAGTAGTCGTCATCGTTCATCATTTTGGCAATGCGGGGGTCCCTTTTTAGGATCTGCAAGGCATAATCAGACATGTGGACCAATGTTCCAGGTGTCAATGATGCACTGCGAGTGCTGGGTGGAGGAGCACTTTCTGGCAAATCCACATCCCTCCAGTCACGCACAAACCCTGTACCTGACCTTGCCATGCCAACATTTTTTCTTGCCCCCTGAGAAGCATCCTTCTCCCCAAAATAATCATCCCCATCCTCCTCCTCCTCCTCCTCATCTTCCTCTTCTTCCTCCACCTCGTCCACCAGACTTCCCTGACCAGAAAATGGCTGACTGTCATCAAGGCTTCCCTCCTCCTCGGCTGCAGACGCCTGCTCCTTAATGTGCGTCAAAGTTTGCATGAGCAGACGCATAAGTGGCATGCTCATGCTTATGATGGCGTCGTCTGCGCTTACCAGCCATGTGCACTCCTCAAAACACTGAAGGACTTTAGAGAGGTCTTTCAGCTTCGACCACTGCACACCAGACAACTCCATGTCTGCCTGCAAACTGCCTGCCCGTGTATCCTCCCACAAATGAATTACAGCCTGCCTCTGTTTGCACAGCCTCTGAACCATGTGCAGGGTGGAGTTTCCACTTTGTTGAAACGTCGATAATTAGGCGGTGCTTGGGAAGGTGGAGCAATCGCTGCAGCTTCTGCATACGACTGGAGTGTACGGGCGACCAGCGGATGTGCGAGCACAGTCCTCGCACCTTATGGAGCAGGGGTGTTAACTCCGGATAATTATTGAGGGAGCACTGCACAACCAGGTTTAAGGTGTGAGCCAGGCAAGGTATGCGTCTGAGTTTTGAAAGGGCTATGGCTGCCACAAAATTCTGGCCGTTATCACTAACTACCTTGCCTGCCTCAAGATGTAGACTGCCCAGCCATGACTCAGTTTGTCGCTGCAAGTAGTCGGCCAGTACCTCCGCGGTGTGCCTGTTGTCTCCCAAACACATCATATTCAACAGAGCCTGCTGGCGCTTACCACTAGCTGTTCGATAGTGCAACACTGGCAGCTGCGGATGGAGTGCTTGTGCAACTGCGCTCTGTGGACGAGCTTTTGCTTCTGGAGGAGGAGGAGGGTCGAACACCTACAGCCAACTGTTTCCTATACCGTGGGCTAGGCAGCACTGTCCCACCACCGCTGTCCCCTGTGGACCCTGCATCCACCACATTAACCCAGTACTCAGTGATGGACACGTAACGGCCCTGGCCATGCCTACTGGACCATGCATCTGTTGTGAGGTGCACCTTTCCACTCACTGATTGCTTGAGTGCATGGACAATGCGGTCTTTCACATGCACATGGAGGGCTGGGATGGCTTTTCGCAAAAAGAAGTGCCGACTGGGTAGGTCATAGCGTCGTACTGCGTGGGCCATGAGCTCGCGGAAAGCTTTGCTTTCAACCAACCGGTAGGGCATCATCTCTAACGAGATTAGTTTGGCAATGTGGGCGTTCAAAGCCATTGTACGAGGATGAGAGGATGAGTACTTTCTTGTCCTACTCAGAGTCTCTGGTAGGGTGAGCTGGACTTGAGATCTGCATATGGTGGAACTAGCGGTGGACATGGTGGACTGAGAGAGGGTTGGTGATGGTGTTGGTGGTGTTGCTGATGGCCTAGATTCAGTCTTTCGTAGCAATAACATTGTGATTCCATGACTGCTTTGTCCTTGCGACGACACCTCGACATTTGCTGCTGGTGGTGTGCTAACCCGTGGGCTTACAGTGGGGGAAGCGATGTAGCATTGCTGACTACCTTCATTTGGAGCAGGTGCACATGTGGTACGTGAGGTTTGGTAGTCTGTCCACACTTGCAAGTGCATGGTGGTTAAATGTCTAAGCATGCAACTGGTATTCAAATTTCTCAGATTTTTCCCTCGGCTAAAGGTCTTTGCGCACTTCTTACAGATAACTTTTGCCTGATCATTAGGATTTTGTTCAAAAAAGTGCCACACTGCACTCTTCCTACTACGGAAGACATTTTAAGGCCTTGCACGCTGTGCTAATTAGACAGTTTGGCCAAGCTGTCCTGCAACCCTTTTGTTTTTTGTAACACGTTTTTGGACTGCTACCGTCCTGCCAGATAACAGCTGTTGCGATGTCGTTGCCTGCTGTGGATCCTCCTTCTCTTCTGAGCTATTGTCAGCGGCACCTTCTTCCCCCAATGGATGCCAATCTGGGTCAACAATGGGGTCATCCATCACCTCCTCTTTAATTTCATGTGCACCTTCCTCTGTGTCACCGTGTAAGGTGGTATAGTATGCGGGAAGGGGCACCTGAGTTTCATCAGGGTCTGATTCTGCCTCAGTACACTGCGAGGACAATGTAGCGCTCTGAATGAATGTACCAGCAGAAAAATCTAGCAGTGGCTGTGCATCCGTGCACTCCATGTCAGATTCATCTTGGACTGGGGAATTCACGATTTTACTTGCTAACTCTGGCATGGTATGTGAAAAGAGCTCAATGGAGTAATCGGTAGTGTGGCCTGCCACATCCTTCACTTTTGGTAGGGGTGAAGGACACAAGGAAAGGTGTTGTTCCTGACCAGGAGCCTCCAATGACGACTCAGAGCTTTTATTTTTTGAAACTTCAGAAGAGGAGGCGAGAGAGCTGGAGGCTGTGTCAGCAATGTAAGCCAAAACTTGTTCCTGAAGCTCCGGCTTTAAAAGTGGTTTACCTACTCCCAGAAAAGAAAGCCTTTGAGGCCTTGTGAAGCCAAACGAAGACGCAGGCTCAACACCTCCTGCCTTAGGTGCTATTGTGCTTTTGCCACTACCAACAGATGCAACACCACCATCGGGAACAGCAGGCAACCCCCGCCCACTTCCATGGCGTCTTCCACCATACTTCCTCATTTTTGTGAAAATGCACCCAAAATACCACCAGCTATATGGTACTGTAAAACAAGGTAGAAGGTGTAGCTACTATTGGTGAGAATTTGAATCTCACTAGAGATTTGAGGACGCAGAACTATTGTCTCTGGCCCAGTAGAGATTACACCTCAATATAACAGGCTGAAATTGGATGGTGTATGACAAGGTGTAGGGTGCCTATAGGATTGGTGAGATTTTGAAACTCACTATAGATTTGAGGACGCATAACTATTGTCTCTGGCCCAGTAGAGATTACACCTCAATGCAACAGACTGAAATTGGATGGTGTATGACAAGGTGGAGGGTGTCTATAGGATAGGTGAGAATTTGGATCTCACTATAGATTTGAGAATGCAGAACTATTGTCTCTGGCCCAGTAGAGATTACACCTCAATGTAACAGACTGAAATTGGATGGTGTATGACAAGGTGGAGGGTGTCTATAGGATTGGTGAGAATTTGGATCTCACTATAGATTTGAGAATGCAGAACTATTGTCTCTGGCCCTGGAGAGATTACACCTCAATGTAACAGGCTGAAATTGGATGGTGAAAGACAAGGTGGAGGGTGTCTATAGGATTGGTGAGATTTTGGATCTCACTAGAGATTTGAGGACGCTGACCATGATGCTCTCAGTCCAAGTATGGACGCAGGCAGCCTAATAAGCAGGACTGCTGCACAGTGCACACACAAAAGGGTGGAAAAATGAACCCTTGGTAACTGTGCAGAAAAGAGGAAGAAAAGTATTTTTGCTTTTAAAAAAGCAGTTTGCACAGCAGTGTGCAAACAGCAATGCAGCTATCAGGGAGCCTTATAAGGCAGCCTAATAACCAACAGAGCTGATGCACAAAAATAGAGCCTCCACTGTCACTGCACACAAAGTGTTGTGTTGTAAATGGAAATCACTAACAGCAGAAGCAGTTTTTTGGTTCTTCCCTGCCTAACGCTCTCCCTTATTCAGAATCAGCAGCTGCAACCTCTCCCTAATGTTAATATCGGCAGAAGTAAGATGGCGGTCGGCGTGCACGCCCTTTTATAGGCCCTGTGACGCCACACAAAGCAAGCCAATCACTTGCATGCCCTTCTCAAAGATGGTGGTGAACGATGCCTATGTCATCGCATTGCCCACAGTGTGCGTCCTCCATCATTGGCTGAAAAAGGGCTTTGGAAGCATCTTTTGAAATGCGACTTTGGCGCTCTGGTCGCTGACCTCGTGGACGACCTCATGCTATGGTCGGGTTTCGTTTCATGAAACCCGACTTCAGCGAAAGTCGGCGACTTTTGAATATGACCGACCCGTTTCGCTCAACTCTAGCTGGGTCTCTGGGGGCTGGGGCGAGTGATGTTGTTCTGGTGTCCCCAGAGCCACCTGTTAAACTGCCTGACTTCTTTTCTGGGAACAAAAAGGAGTTCAGGATCTTCATGGAGGGTTGCAAACTCTTTTTTAGTTTGAGATCACGTTCCTCTGGGGACGAAAACCAGAAAGAAGGGGTCATTATGTCCTTATTAAGAGGGTCCCCACAAGCTTGGGCTTTTTCCCTTCCTCCCACTGCCCCTGAGAGAGTGTCGGTGAATGCATTTTTTGAGGCCCTCGGGCACATATATGATGAGCCGGACTGAGTACGATTGGCAGAGGACATGGTGATGAGTGTCTGTCAGGGGAAACGCTCGGCTGAGTGGTTTTGTACTGAATTCCGCAGCTGGGCCGCAGAGGTCTCTTGGAACGATGCCGCGCTCCGAGGACTCTTTCGCAGAGGCTTGTCGGAGCGGCTGCAGGATGCCTTGGCATTACATCCCCCACCTAACTCTCTCGAGGACGCCATGACCCAGGCCGTCCGGATGGACCGCAGGTTGTGATGCAGGTGGAGACTCCTTTTGTTCCCCAGTGGAAAAGAGACTGTTTCTGTACCCATGGACATAGGCGCTCTCTCCCTGAAGGAAAAGGAGAGACAATGCAAGAGAGAAAAGCAGTTATGCTTCTATGTGGTAAAACGGGACATTGGAAAAGGGAGTGTCCTGATTGCCTATCCTCTACCCGGTCGGTGGGAAATTACTAGGTCTGGGTAGTCAGCGGAGAGACTACTCAGACCCTCAGGTACCCTTTTCCTCGTTTTCTAAGGTTTTGCTTCATGTGGAACTGTTAGTGGACGGTTGTTTTTTTTCCTCTACAGCCTTCTTGGACTACGGATCATCCATCAATCTTATTGACTCTCAATTGGTCACACTCTGAAAGATAGGGACAGTTAGGCTCAAGGTTCTGATCAAGGTGATGGCCATTAACTCCTCCCCTCCCCCCTCGCTAAAGAGGGAATTCTCTTTACGTCTGACTTGCTTTCGCTCAGAGTGGGCGCTACCCATGTGGAAAACTTAAGGTTTTTTGGTTCTGGACAATCTTCCAGCAGGAATAGTGTTGGGCATGCCCTGGTTACAACGCCATAACCCAGTTATTAACTGAGAAATGGGGGAGATTGTTCAATGGGGGTTCAATGATTCTAAGTTATGTGATAAATCTGCACTACTGGTTGAACCTGTTAAATCTGTGTCTGTGTCATCTGTCAAGCTGGAAGATATTCCAGAGTACCTGAAAGACTTCGAAGATGTATTCTCTGAAAGCGAGGCCGAGACGTTGCCGCCACATAGACCCTTTGACTGCGCTATCGAGTTAGTCCCAGGGGCTAAATTGCCTAAAGCCCGTCTGTTTAATTTATCTGGCCCTGAGCGCTTAGCTAAGAAGGATTACATTGCTGAGAGCCTTTGCAAGGGACAAATACATTCCTCAGTCTCACCTGTGGCGCCAGGGTTTTTTTTTTGTAAAGAAAAAAGATGGCGGTTTACGTCCCTGTCTCGATTTTCGTGAGCTTAATAAGATTACTGTATGGAATACGTACCCCCTTCTGTTGATTGCCGAATTGTGTAACCAACTTTCAGGGGCAAAATGGTTCTCCAAACTGGATCTTCTGGGGGCATATAATTTGATAAGGGTCCGGGAGGGGATGAATGGAAAACCGCGTTCCTCACGACCGAGGGACTGTTTGAAAATTTAATCATGCCGTTTGGTCTTACCAATGCCCCCGCCATATTTCAGAATTTCATCAACCTAGTATTCTCGGATCTTATTGGTTGTTTTGTTGCTATTTACTTAGACGATATTCTGATATACTCCTCCGACACGCATTCTCATCTGGAACATGTACGAACCGTTCTCCAAATTAGAATTAGAGTTCTGCCATGTAGTTAACAAAAGGCCGCGGTATTTTTTTTTATGGCATGTATTGAACAAAAGGCTGCAGATATATAATTTTTTTTTTTTTTAACTTTTACGTGTGTACAAAAATCCCTAAACACAAATATTAATTTTTGTTTTTTTCTTTGTGTTACAGATTCCTGGCTACTGAAGAGACCCTCTCTTCACTGCACTTCCAGTACCGGATTGGAATCTCCAAGTTGTCTGGAATTGTAGCAGACACCTGCCGGGCTTTGTGGAATGTTCTTTGTCCAGAATTCATGCCCCTGCCAACCGCAGAAAAGTGGTTGGAAATCGCCGAAAGATTCTGGACTGTCTGCAATTTCCCTAACTGTTTGGGAGCGGTGGATGGGAAACACATCCGGATTATCAAGCCCAAAAGAACTGGATCAGAGTACTACAACTATAAAAAGTACTTTTCTACTGTACTCATGGCCATTGCGGATGCAGACTGTATGTTTATTGCAGTGGACATTGGGGCATTTGGCCGTGGGAATGACTCCCAAGCTTTTAAGAACTCGGACATGAGCAGGAGGTGGTATGGCAACAACTTCAATTTCCGCATGCCATGGACTCTTCCCCCCACCGAAGCTCCACCACAGCCCTTTGTAATGGTTGGTGATGAAGCATTCCAGATCTGCCAAAACCTGCTCAAGCCTTACTCCAGCCGGGACTTGGACCACAACAAAAGAATTTTCAATTACAGGCTGACCAGGGCCAGGAGAACAGTAGAGTGTGCCTTTGGTATACTTGTATCTAGATGGTGCATTCTTGGCACAGCTATTAATCTGAAACTGGAAACAGTGGATGAGGTGGTGAAGGCCTGTGTTGTTCTCCATAATTTTGTAATTGCTCAAGAGCACCCGAACTTAGATCTTGATGATGTTGCTCCTAATCCATTGCCTGAATTTACACAGCACCCTCTCAAGTCATCCGTTGAAGTTGGCCAAATGAGGGACCAATTTGCGGCCTACTTCAACTCAGATGTAGGACGGGTGGGCAAATGGTGTAAAAAAATTTTCTTGTTGGTATGTTAATGACAAAAACTGTTTTGATACCTGTTGTTGGTATGTTAATAAAAAAAACTGTTTTGATACCTGTACTGAGTGCATTCTCTATTTTTACACTCCCAATACCATTAGCAAGTAGCCAGGAGTATCAGTGAATTTATGATGCTGTGTTTTGTGCATCATGAATTCTTCACTAATACTCCTGAGTAGGTAACTATACATACACACACACACACAAGTTGTATTACCTTTATAATCTACAGTCTGCATTCAATATTAATCAGTTTCTTCAACAGACGTAATAAGAGTATGTGGTTAATTACAAGGTATATCTATAGTTCCTTGCCTTTTCTATAATAGTTAAATGAGGACGGTACAAAAAATGCAAGGTAACAATAGATATGCCTTGCGCTTAACACCATCCTCTATGCCAGGGTTTCCAAAATCTATGTCCACCAACAGATCATGTTTTAAGGATGTAATTTTTTTCCTTCAGGTGATACTGTTATCACCAGAGTAATGGAATTACTTAAAACATGATTTGTTTGTTGGCATTGAAGAATGGAGTTGGGGAACCTTGCTCAATTCAGTGTGTGCAATACACCAGATATCTCCATTACTGATGTGTGGCGCCCCTGAGGCTCATTCGCCACAGAGGTACTGCACCTTCTCCTAAGGTGTAGTGCCCCACCAACTAAGTAAGTTGGGAAATCCTTTCCACACTCCAACATCTGCATCCCACACACAGGATAGTTCAGTAGGTCCACTTAGCAGCTTCAGGCTGGGGGTAGCAGAGCACCCTTCGTGGAACCCTGCTTCGTAACACGAGATGTGCTGGGAGGTGGGTGGAATTAGTATAAAATAGTGGGAAAGTTTAGAATTACAGGTCAGTCTGACGGGAGGTCAGGCGAGAGGAGTTCAGTTCTGAAGTTAGTTTTGAGTTCAGTTTGAGTTCAGTTTGGAAAGAGTGCTGCAGCTGCCTCAGTGATCTGAGCCAGCTGGCATGGGAAAGAGAAGAGAAGGAGAAAGACGTAGACCTGCAACCTCAGCTTCCATAAGAGAGAGAAGGAACAGCGCGGAACGAAGGAGTAGGAGAACAGAGAGGAGTTGTGGGTTGGAAGAGGAACCCTGCCTACAGGTTCTCAGCGCATGGTCGGGGCCCGGTCCACGAGGTTGTATGGACACTTATGGTTCTGCAGCAGACACTGGTGGAGTAATTGGCGGTAAATGCACTACTCCCATCAAAGACTTGGGACACAACAGCAACTGGATAGAGAGCCAGGACTTCTGAGAAGGGAGTCCCCGATAGAGGCTACAGCTGTCTGTCATACAAGTAGAGACTAGGAACACCTAGAGAAAGGCATTCCAGGGTAACTAAGTACTGGAGTGTTTCGCCCTAAAAGGCGCAATAGAGGAGTCATTCAAGAAAGGTACATGTTGGCGGAGTGCTGGAGAGGAGAATCCTGACTTGCCCGGAAGGTTGATTGAGTCTCTACCCCGGAGGACACGGCACGGAGGCAGGCACCCGTAGGCACCACGAACTGTGAGTAAAGCTTTGAAACGGCAAGCCCTGGTGTCCTCCATTCATTCGCCGCTAATACCTTCAGCACCGCTACATCTGGGTACCAGCATCTATACCATTCTGCACCTCTCCTCATCCATTGCACCTACACTGCCCTGGGACTACAGCTCCACCTGCGGGGAGCTATACCATCTTTGCTGCACCACATCATCAGTCCCAGTGGATCTGCATGCAGCATCGGCTCAACATCTTACTTGCCAAACACCACAGGTGGCATCACGAACTATTCCAATAAACTTTAACACCATTAACATCACCGCCATTGATATTGGGCGCCCAGGGCCACGGACCGGGTCACTGCTGCTGTGACACCTTCCCCCTGACACCGGCCCGGTACCGAGTACCCCGCTGCCCTGGGTGTGAGGGCGACCCAGATGTTTCTTGTGTGAGTATAGGACAAATTCTGACTTGTCTTTTCTACAGCCGTCTCTACATTCTTTTAATATTGCAGACTGGATCCAGCAGGGTTCCCCAACTCCAGTACTCAAGGTCCACCAACAGATCATGTTGTAATGAAATCCATAGCTCCGTTGATAACTGCTTCACAAGAGCCAAAATAAAAAAGGATTCCATACAACATGATCTGTTGGTGTCCCTTGAGGACTGGAGTTGGGGAACCCTGCTGGATCCACTCTGTGCAATATTACAAGAATGTAGAGACTGCTGTGGAAAAGACAAGTCATGTAGATTGGTTTTGTTGACAATACATATCTCCAAGACTGACACAAGAAACATGTCTCAGTAATGGAGATATCTGGTGGCAAAAACGCTAAGTGTACGGTGCAGTGTGTGTACGGCGCAGTGTGTGTACTCGGCGATTGACACAGTAACCAATCCAAATATTTTGAAAGCACAATTGCACATTTATGTTTTCACAAAAACTAAAATAAAAATAAAAGTTTTATTAGGAATGACGTTTGGGGGAATATTGGGATACTTTGGGGGTGTGGAGAGACGAGGAACGACTGGAGGTTGAAGAAGGGGTTCTAGGAGAAGGGGCAACGAAAGTACTGGGGGAATGGAGCTCTGGAATAATAAATAATAATAATCTTTAATTTTATATAGCGCTAACATATTCCGCAGCGCTTTACAGTTTGCCCACATTATCATCACTCTCCCCGATGGGGCTCACAATCAAAATTCCCTATATTAGTAAGTCTTTAGAATGTGGGAGGAATCCCACACAAACACGGGGAGAACATGCCAACTCCTTGCAGATGTTGTCCTTGGTGGGATTCGAACCCAGGAATCGAACCACTGAGCCACCGTGCCGCCCTGAGCCACCGTGGAATGGACATGGAGGCAAGTTGAGAGACACTAGGAGGAGAGGGTGGATGGACAAACAAAGTTTTTGTTTTTTTCTTTGGCGCAGGAGTATCCTGCCTGGACCGACTTGCACCGCGTGACCGCCGTACTTTGCTTGACCGCTTGGTGTTGGTGGACCGTGGCATTCCCCTGTAAAAGATAGAATGCGGGTCACCAATTTGCTGCTCTGTGGTGGCGGTGGCGGTGCTCCTAGAAGTGGCAGTGGTGGTGCTCCTAGAAGGGGACAAAGTTAGGTCGGTGCTCAAAGTAGTGGCGGTGGCGGTGATCCTTGGAGATGTTGTCGTATCCGTGCTCCTAGAAGGAGGCTGCCTGTCTGGGATCTGAACAGAAGTTCTGGTGGGACTACGAGGAGGAGAATTGGTGGTGGTGCTCTTTGGATGAGGAGTGGTGGTGGTGCTCTTTGGATGAGGAGTGCTGGCGGTGCTCCTTTGATGAGGAGTGCTGGCGGTGTTCCTTTGATGAGGAGTGCTGGCGGTGCTCCTTTGATGAGGAGTGCTGGCGGTGCTCCTTTGATGAAGAGTGCTGGCGGTGCTCCTTTGATGAAGAGTGCTGGCGGTGCTCTTTTGCTGAGGAGTGCTGGTGGTGCTCTTTTGCTGAGGAGTGCTGGCGGTGCTCTTTTGCTGAGGAGTGCTGGCGGTACTCTTTTGATATTGACTGGTGGTGTTGGTGGCCCAAGCAGGTTCTGTGGTGGTTTGGCTCCAAGTTGGTGGTGCTGTGGCGGTGGTGGTGCTCCATACAGGAGCAGCACTTGACATAGTGGTGGTGGCGGAGGAGTGTCCAGCAGCACTCAGACTTGGGGTGGTGTAGTGGTGTCCAGCTTCGCTGGGAATGCAGGTGGCCGTGCTGTGGTATGCAGCAGAAGTCGGTAGGGAGGTGTAGCGAGTCAGCGGTTAAACTGTTGGAAATGACACCAATGACTGCTGCACATACCGATTCTGCTGCATAGCCTGCAAGTAAGCAGTGTTTCAGGCCTGTAACACACTCAGCTGTTGCTCAGGACTAAGGTGTTCCACCAGGCCCTGTTCAATTTTACTGAAAAAATGGTGTGCTGGTCTGTTGAGGTTGGCCTCCAGACGGTCAAGGCGCTGGTCAACAGAGTGGAAGCGGTGTTCCATGTGGTTAAAACCACGTTCCATCAGGGAAAAACCGCTTTCCATTCTGACGGACAGCGCCTTGAGGCTAGTCTGAAAGGCCTCGCTCAAGTGCATGAACTCGGGCATGACATGCCTGTCCAAGGCCCTCTTCCGCTGGCAGGTAGTGCCCGCATAACTAGTGACAGAGACCTGGGACAGGGGAACACCTGATGGACCAGCTTCCTGGTCACCAGCTGTCTGTGTTGCTGACCTGCAAGATGCTTCCTGGCTGTCGGATGGCTGGGACGGGTCCGAGATCGATCGATGAAGAACCGCTCCCGGGACAGGTTGCAGGGTGCTGCTCCAAGTGCTGTGGAAAGAAAGGGAAAACATTAGTATCATGCACTAACAAGAAAAATCAGCTGTGGAATAGAAAAGCACATAGTAATAAAAAAACAAACAAAAAAAAACTTAAGCTCTGCTGGCAAGGACCGGTCTCAGGAAAGTCAACTCGCGATGATAGCGGTACTTTCTTCTGCGCCTTGCCGCTGAACCACTGCAAACCTGTCCCTCAGCACGAACATCAGCGTTGAAGTGGTCCTTCATCGAGCGCCAACGTGTGTGGATTTTGTTCACTGTTGGGAAAAAAAAAACGTTAGACAATGCACTGAAGGCAACATAATTATCAGCACACACACCTGATAGAACTTTGCAAACAGTCAATGCTGCTGTACAAATTTATTAAAGACACAATGCAGTCACTGTTGATCCTGAGGACACTGCTATTTTTCCTGCTAGAATATATGTAGCAGCCAAAACAACAGTATCATCTGGAGCAAGAGTTAAAACAGGATCAAGACAGCAGTTGAAAAAGCAATCACTGTTTTCCACAAGGCATTGGTGTGTTTGATGCAAGAATATATCTTGCCACAAACACACCAGCACCATCAGGACCATAAATCAACAATGCAGCTTCAAGACATCAGTTCAAAACAAAAAGCAATCACTGTTTTCCACAAGGCATTGGTGTGTTTGATGCAAGAATATATCTTGCCACAAACACACCAGCACCATCAGGACCATAAATCAATGCAGCTTCAAGACAGCAGTTGAAAACAAAAAGCAATCACTGTTTTCCACAAGGCATTGGTGTGTTTGATGCAAGAATATATCTTGCCACAAACACACCAGCACCATCAGGACCATAAATCAATGCAGCTTCAAGACAGCAGTTCAATACAAAAAGCAATCACTGTTTAACTGTTTTCCACAAGGCATTGGTGTGTTTGATGCAAGAATATATCTTGCCACAAACACACCAGCACCATCTGGACCAAAAATCAATGCGGTATCACTGAGCATCTTTATACTTACTGAACGCCCTTTTTGAAGTTGGAGAGGCGCTGTCCCAGCCATCCATCATCGCTGCGGCCACCTCATTCCAGAGCTGCCGGGTCACCACTGTGTCTTTGTACTGCTGGTCACGGCTGTCCCACAACGGGATACGCTCCTCAACAAGGCGGATCAGGTGCTCGTCGTCTATGTACACTTCTTCGTCATCCCTTTGTGGAACCTAGAAAAAAAAACTATTAGAATGTTTGTAATTCTGGAGAATGAAAAAGATAAAAAAAGAAACAGAGAAGAAGCAAGATAAAAGATGAAAAAAAGACAGAAAAAAAAGGACAGATTATATACTAACATTGCGTCTCCTCGCCACGACTTGACTACGCTGCTCCCGCTCAGAATCCTCCGGCTCAGACCGCTCCCGCTCAGACCGCTCCCGCTCAGACTGGTCCCGCACTTCACTTTCACTGGCCGTGTCCGATGTCTGTAAAGAAAAAAAAAATTATAACACATTTCTAGAGGCAACTAATCTTACCCAAAGACAACAACATCCTCACCTCACGATCAGCTTGGGCCAGTTCTTGCCGAGATGGCGAATAGACCGATCCAGAAGAAGACATGCTGAAATTTAAACAAAAATACATTAGTACATTTTAAAATTGTACAGGACACACAGACATTATGTTGAAGAATACTCACATTTTGGCTTCTGAAGTTGAATCCACAGTCGGAAAGCTCTTGTAGGTTCTTGTCTGGTCTCTGCAAGGCTGTCTGTAGAGTATTGGTCTGACCCTGAAGACACCTTCTTTTATCTAGACTCCTCTCAAACAATGTTGCTTGTTTAGGGGGAGGTTTAGACAAGTGTCTAGACATTGTTTACTCAAATCGCGTGCGCGCACAAAGCGCTGACGTGTGCGCATTGAAGCGCACGTCAGCGACCCCATAGACTCTAATGCTATTTTTGGGCGCACACGTGAGCGCTTGATTTTTTTAACGATGTATGCGGAACAAAAAATGCAACATGTAGCGTACGGCGCGTCTGGGCACACACCTGTAAAATGCGCAGCGCACACTAAACGCTGATGAGTGCATACAATCGCAAGACCCTGCGACCACCATGTTAAAGATAGGGGAACATTGTGCGTGCGCCCAATAGTTCACGATGCGCTGCGCGATAAAACGCTAGTGTGAAACCAGCCTTACCTGCACATTTGGGGCTTATCATTGTGGCCTCTCCTTGGTTCTGGAAAAGCGTTGTATAGCCTCAGGAAGCTCCAATCCCCATCAGTTATACTTTTGCCCTTGGCAGAGTGTGTTGACCCCTGAGAGTGTTTGTGCTGTGTTCTTGTTTGCCTGATACTTTGGTTACGACACGGTCTGTTCTCTGGATACTGCTTGTTGGATTCTGCTTGGTACCTTCTATGTCTGTTTGGCTTTGACCACTGCCTGACTCCGACTATCCGTTCTGTCTCATCCCTGGTACTTTACTGTTATCTCTGTGTATGACCCTGTTTGTCTGACTTGAGTATTCCTGTATAGAGTTCCTGGCGATCTCTGGCAGCAGGATGCTAAGCCCCGACCCTTGCAGTCACATGACCATAGGTCCTTCGCTGCTTGCTAACTACAGCGTCTCCAGGTCCTGTTTGCCTGAGCTGCCTGGCCATATCTGACCCCGGGCCCCTCTGCAGTGTGAGTGAGTCCCTGCTCAGCGGTGGCTGCACGCCGGCGCTGACAGGACCGTGACACCTGGGCCTATGTATTTACGGTAAATATATGTAATAGGCAGCATCAGACAGTGCTGGAGTGGACCCTCTTGCTATATGCAAAGAAGTCTGCCCCATACACTGCCTGCCTACCTAGCACTGATATCTATGCGCTTTGATTAGCCCTCAGAAGGACTGTTGGTTTAGATGGATTTGTGTATGAAAGTTGGTATACCCACACTAACTAAAACAACACCAACTTTGTCCCTGTCTCTGCAGCAACTCTCCCTACACTGCCTAAGTCCAGAGCAGACAGTGATGATCACTGTACCGCCCGGTCTCCTATAGACCTGATGACACTGTGCAGCTAGCCAAACACTGTAATGCCACAACCAACATGGCTGCGGCATTACAGTGTATGGCAGACAATACCTGTATGTTGATTGGCTCTGTAAAGAGCACCAAACATGTAGGGTGGGGACCCGAGCTCCAATCGAGCAACCCAGGAAATGCTCGGAGTTCACCAAGAATCTTGAGCAGTGAGATACTCGAGCGAGCACAGAGCACTTCCGAGCATGCTCGCTCATCACTAAACACAATGCAAACTAGTAGAGATCTGAAGCATGTATTTGCAATGATACAGGTAACCCACACTTTGCTCTCCCTTTCAGCCATGTGCTTTATTTCTATCCTCCTGTGTTCCCTTGCCATCCACATTCACCACCCCATTCCCCCTCCATCACGACTCATACACATCAGCCCCTCTATACTTCCCTCTCCCATGAACAGCTTTCATGCACTTTTCTCCTTCCTGAAAAACCTCAGCCCATCTTGCCCAAAAACATTGCACAAAAAAACTTGTCACAATTCCAAGAACTACTTGCTCTTTCTACTGCTACTGATTTCAGGGGATATCTCCCCCAACCCTGGTCCACCATTCCACAACCTCAACCCTTCCCCCATCTCACATCGAAACCTTACTAACCTGATGAACATTAGATCTACTACTTCATCTCCCTATTTTAACTGTGCACTCTGGGATCCACGGTCTGTATGCAATAAGCTTCCTTTCCTGCACAACTACTTTCTGAATAACTCTCTTAATCTGTTGGCCCTCACTGAAACCTGGATTCAGGATTCTGACACTGTCTCCCCAGATGCCATTTCCCATGGTGGCTTACAATGCTCCCATTCCCGAGACCCGCAAACAAACTTGGTGGTGGAGTCAGCATACTCCTGTCCCCACAATGCACTTTCCAAGTCTTCCCTCCAGTTCTATCACTCTCATTCCCTTCTTTTGAGGTCCACACCATCAGGCGTTTCCATCCCCTCTCCCTCAGAGTAGCAGTCATATACCGGCCCCAGGCTCACCCACCCACTTCCTTTACCATTCCTCTGCCTGGCTCCCGCACTTCTTGTCTTCAGAACTGCGAACCCTTATCTTGGTAGACTTCATATCTCCATTAACAATCCAACTTCCCCTTTTGCATCCCAGCTTCTACTACTAACCACTTCTCTCAGCCTTTCACAGCTCTCAACCTCTGAGACACACAAAGATGGTAACACCCTCGACCTGGTCTTTGTCCGACTCTATTCAATCTCCCACCTAGATAACTTACCACTTCCCCACTCTGACCACAACATTCTCTCCATCACGCTCACAAATCCTTGCCCACCCCAGCACACTCCTACCTACCACACTTGCAGAAAATTACAAGCCGTTAACATTCATTCACTTACAGACTCCGTACATTCATCATTGTCCCCAATCTCCTCTTTTTCATGTCCTGATTTCGCTGTACATCACTACAATGACACTCTCAGAAGCACCCTGGGCCAAGTAGTGCCCCTCAGTCTCAGAACCTTTAAACAGAGTAAAACAGACCTGGCTCACATCGCAAACTCGATTTCTCCAGCAATGCTCTAGGAATGCCTATGGAGGAAAACTCGCCCACCAGAAAAATTCATCCACTACAAATTTATGTTAAGGACCTATTATTCTTATTATTGTTTTGCTTTAATTATTGTATTATCTTTAACATTGTCACTTACGACTGTTGTGTATCAACTGTTAAACTGTAAAGTGCTGTGGAATATGTTGGTGCTACATAAATAAAGATTATTATTATTATTATTGATATGCAGCCAGACAAAACTAATAGCTGGGAGCTGCAACCCTCAGCTGTCAGTGTTAGCAAGGCTGAGTATCAAGAATAGAGGGGTCCACATGCTATTTTTTTAAAATTATTTAAATAAATAATTTAAAAAACGGCATGGGGTCCCTCCCATATTTGACAACCAGCCAAGCTAAAACAGCTGGGGGTTGGTATTCTCAGGTTAGTAAGGGACCATGGATATAGGCCCCCAACCTTAAAAACAGCAGCTGGCAGCTGCTCAGATAAGGCACATCTATTAGATGTGCCAATTCTGACGCTCTGCCTGACTCTGCTACAGGGCAAGTGGGGTTCATAACTGTGGGGTTGATATCACCTTTGTATTATTCAATGACATTAAGCACACGAGTTAGTAATGGAAAGGCATCTATTACTAATCCTATAGTTGTTTGGTAAATAAACACACATCCAGAATAAAGTAAATTATTAGAAATAAAAACAACACACACTTTTCATTTTTTATTTCAAAATAACAAACACAGTTATGCTCACCTAATGCCCATTCCATTGAAGCTGTCATCCCCTATAATAAAACAAAATTTTAAAAAAACATATCTTGCACCTGTCCGACATTCTGTCTCACCTCTGTAATGTCTGAGAGTAAACATTTTTCAAACTGGATAGTGCTAAGATGTGACCCTTCAGGCTGAGAACAAATGGGAGAATGAGCTTCTGTGAGCGTAGCTTCAGTGACTAGCGGTGATATCATCAAGGTTTCCGACGGTCACTGAGGCTGTGAGGGATGGAGGGATTGCTGGTTGGCTGGGTGAATGGATGCATGGATGAAGGATGCATGGATGAGGAATGGAGGGATGGCCAGATGGATGGATTAGGGATGGATAAAGGAATGTATGTAGGTATGGCTGGATGGTTGGATGAATGAGGAATGATGGATGGAGTGATGGCTGGATGAGGTATGGATGGATGGATGGAGGGATGGTTGGATGAGGGATGAATGGAAGGCTGAATGAGGGATGGATAGATGAGGGATGTATGGATGGGTGAGGGATGAATGGATGAAGAATGTATGGAGGGATGGATGGATGATGGATGGACGGCTGGAATCCATAGTGTCTCACACCATAATCCATGTGTGCGACATGTGTTTGTCACGTCGGCAGCGGTCACCGCCACCGTTCCTCCAGCTGCGGGGTCCGCCGCCGTCTCTACTCACCAGCCCCCACCTCGCCACGCTGTGCCCACCTCCTCCTTGCTCCCATCCTCCCTGCACGTGGCTGCCCCGCGCAGGCGCCTTAGGCCACGAGCGCATGTGCTGCAGGATTCTTACCCCTGCAGCGCCCACCCAGAGGCCCTGGCCACCAATTACCCTGCAGCGTGTGGTATATCAGGCGCCTCCAAAATGGTGGAGACGCCTGATTATTGTGTGCCTCACCTAGCGGTATTCTGGAGGAGTTGTAGGGGGCTTCCCTGCACCTTCCTCTTGGTACCTCGTACCATACTCTGTACTTTGCCCTGTACTCTGTACTCCGTCCCGTACTCCGTCCTCAGTCCTGTACTCCGTACTCCATCCTGCACTCCGTACTCCGTCCTGTACTCCGTACTCGTCCTGTGCCCCTTACTCTGTCCTGTGCCCCTTACTCCATCCTGTGCCCCGTATCCAGTTCTGTGTTCCTTACTCTGCGCTCCGTGCTCTGCCCTGTGTTCCTGACCCATCCTGTATCTCCACTTTGTCTTGTGCTTTTGTTTCGCCAGTTGCTCTCTGGTCCCCTGAGCCACCCCTCTGGTGCTAGCTGTCGCAGTATCTGTCTCCCGAGGGTCTGCCCCTAATGGTCCTAGTATAGGGGTCAGCTCCACCTGGCGCACTCGCCCTCGGGAGCTCCAGTTCTGTGATCCAGAGGGTCCACTCTCGGACGTTGCCTTTCCTGGTCGCCACAGCATAATCAGACCATGGACCCTGCTAGCGCCTCGGTGGCCACGCAGAGAGAATTGCTCTTTTTGCGGGAGAACCAGACTAGAATAATGTCCTTCATGAAATCCATGGACACCCGGCTGTCTGCCTTACAAACTGCTGACCCAGGGAATGCCCCTTTGCTAGCTGGGCTCCAGCAGGAGCTGGCGCAGCAGCGTGATGCCCAGTCTCACATCTTGAGCTACATGGCGTCCGTAGATGACCGACTTCTGTCTCTTCAGTCCTCTGCTGCTGCTTCAGCCCTACCTCGGGATCCCGTTTCTCACCTGTCCCCACGCCAAGGTATAGCGGTGACCCCAAGTTATGTCGGGGGTTTTTAAATCAGTGCCATTTACACTTTGAGCTCCTGCCCCAGCAATACCCCTCTTATGGAGCCAAGGTAGCATTTATTGTGTCCCATCTTGAGGGGGAGGCCTTAGCTTGGGTGAATCCCCTGTGGGAGAGAGATGACCCAGTGGAATCGAGCATACAGAACTTCCTGGATACTTTACGCAGGGTATTTGATGAGCCTGGACTCATGGCCTCTACCACTGAAGCCCTTTTCAACCTCCGTCAGGGATCTCTCACCGTAGGACAATATGCCATCCGCTTCCGGGCACTATCCTCTGAGCTAGGGTGGAATAATGAGGCCTTGGTTGGGGCCTTTTAGAGGGGACTCTCGGGCAAAATTAAGGATGAGCTTTCCGGCCGTGACACTCCTTCCACCCTGGAGGACCTTCTATATCTAGCCACCCGTATAGATTTACGGTTTCAAGAAAGCTCCCGAGAGTCAGTTAGGGAGAGGAGACCCTTTAGGCTATATCAAGCGTCCATTTCCCGCTCCCTGGCGTCTCCCAGTAGTTCTGCTCCTGAGCCCATGCAGATGGACCAAGTAAAGTTGTCCGAGCAACGACACAGGGAGAGAATGACGCAGGGGCTATGCCTTTACTGTGGCGGGGCCAATCATTTTGTGTGCACTTGCCCAGAGAGGCCGGGAAACGTCTCCACTTAGGCCAAGTAAGAGAGGCCTCCCTAGGTGATACTGATTCCTCTCTGCCCCTTACCATTTCGGCTCTAATTGTTTTAGGTCGGGAGCGTAGATCTGTAGAGGCGTATGTGGACTCGACTCCGGTGCGACTGGTAACTTCATCTGGCTCAAGGAGGTGGACCAGTTCTGGATTCCGGTGGTTACCCTAGAAAATCCTCGCACGATCGCCTCGGTGGATGGCAAACCGCTACCTGAACCCATCAATATGGTCACTGCCGAGGTGGAGTTACAAGTTGGAGCACTTCACCGTAAATAAAATCGCCTTCTACTTCCTGCCTAAATTGTCCCATGCCGCACTTCTCGGCCTACCCTGGCTACATTTACATGAGCCCATTCTGGACTGGTGCTCTGGGGAGACCCTACGCTGGGGACTCTCCTGCCATGAACACTGTTTGTTGTCAGTACCTCGTCCTGAATCACTACAAGCTCCTGTCGATCTTCGTAGGCTTCCCACGGCTTATCATTTGTACACCGGTGTCTTCAGCAAGAAAGAGGCAGAGACCCTGCCGCCGCATTGGTCCTACGATTGCCCAATCAAGCTGATTTCGGGAGCTACTCCCCCCAGGGAGAGAACTTATCCATTGTCTTCAGCGGAGACCTCGGCCATGTCAGAGTACATCCGGGAAAACTTGGCCAGGGGTTTTATTCGGAAGTCATCTTCTCCTGCTGGAGCAGGATTTTTCTTCGTCCGGAAGAAAGATGGATCCCTTCGGCTGTGTATTGATTACCGAGGCTTGAACCATATTACAGTAAAAATAGGTATCCTCTCCCGCTAATCCCTGAACTCTTTGACCGTTTGAGAGGGGCCCGGATCTTTACCAAGCTGGATCTACGGGGAGCCTATAACTTGATCCGAATCTGTGCCGGGGATGAGTGGAAGACAGCCTTCAATACTCGGGATGGCCATTATGAGTATTTGGTCATGCCTTTTGGTCTCTGCAACGCCCCGGCGGTGTTCCAGGAATTCATTAATGAGATCTTCCGAGACCTGCTGTACTCATGTACCGTCATATATCTAGATGACATCCTCGCCTTTTCACCTGACTTATCCTCCCATAGGAGGAGTGTTCAGCTGTTCCTGCAACGTCAACGGGAGAACCGAGTCTCTGCTAAAATAGAGAAATGCCTGTTTGAGCAAACTTCATTGCCCTTCTTAGGGTATATTATCATGGACTCCAGGGTGAAGATGGACCTCGAGAAATTACCTGCTGTACTCAAATGGCCACGTCAGGTACGAGTAAAAGCCATCCAACGGTTCCTGGGATTCGCAAATTATTACAGGCAGTTCATCCCTCACTTCTCCTCGGTGACCAAACACATCTCCGCTCTGACCCAGAAGGGGACAAAAACATATATTTGGCCTTCAGAGGCCAAAGAGGCCTTTCTTGCCTTGAAACGGTTCTTTGCTACAGCCCCGATTTTACGCCGGCCGATAGTTAGTAGGCCCTTCGTCCTAGAGGTGGATGCGTCCTCCACCGGAGCAGGGGCGGTCCTTTCCCAGCGGACATCTTCGGGCCACTTGGTGCCTTGTGGGTTCTTCTCTAAATCATTCTCTCCCGCAGAATGCAACTATTCAATTGGAGATTGGAAATTACTGGCCATTAAGATGGCTCTGGAGGAGTGGCGGTATCTTCTGGAGGGGGAGGTCTATCCATTTATAATCTTCACGGACCACAAGAATTTGGCGTATCTTCAGTCTGCGCAAAGACTCAATTCCAGGCAAGCCAGGTGGTCGCTGTATTTTTCCTGCTTTGACTTCAAACTCCATTTTCGGCCTGGGGATAGGAATACCAAGGCTGACACCCTATCCAGATCTCTGCAATCGCCTGAGACTGAGGAGGTTCCTTCTTATATCATTGAGCCTGCCAAAGTTATCACCGTGGCACCCGTGACGCTTTCCCCCATTCCGCCAGGCGAGACCTTCGTCCCACAGAATAAGAGGTTAGAAGTGCTACACTGGGGGCACTCCTCCAAGATTGCAGGACACGTCGGGGTCAAGAAAACCCTCAGCCTTCTCTCTCGTTACTATTCGTGGCCTTCTCTTCATCAAGATGTGACAGATTTCGTAGCCTCCTGCACGACTTGTGCTCAGAACAAAGTACCAAGGAGTTTGCCTCCGGCCTGCTTCACCCTCTGCCTCCTCCTGAGGCTCCTTGGTGACAGATAGGTATGGATTTACCCCCATCTTCTGGGTGTACTACTATTCTAGTAGTGGTCGATTGCTTCTCCAAGATGGCCCATTTTATCCCGTTGCCCGGATTACCTACAGCACCTGAGTTGGCCAAAGTCTTCATCCACCAGATTTTCAGACTGCATGGACTCCCTCAACGAACTGTGCCTGATCGAGGGGTCCAGTTTACCTCCCGATTCTGGAGAGCACTCAGCAACCTCATGGGTAAATTGCTGGATTCTCCTCCACTTATCATCCTCAGACAAATGGGCAAGTGGAGCGGATCAATCAGGTACTGGCAGCCTACCTGTGTCACTTTTCTAACGCCCATCAAGACAACTGGGTGTCACTCCTGCCATGGGCTGAGTTCGCCCATAACAATCATCCTAATGAATCCACCACTAAAATGCCGTTCTTTGTGGTTTCTTGCCAGAATCCTGGTGTTCTGCTGCCTATCTCCACGCCTTCTGGTGTTCCCGCAGCAGATGCCCTCTCTTCAGAGTTTTCTCTGGTCTGGAAGGAGACCAGAGAGGCACTTGAAAAATCCAGTATCTGGATTAAGAGGCATGCAGACAAGAGTTTGGCTTTCGACCAAGCATATCCACCTAAAAATGCCTTCTTACAAACTGGGTCCTCGGTACATCGGTCCTTTTGAGGTTCTTGGACGCATTGACAACGTGGCTTATAAATTGAGGTTTCCGTCTTCACTCCGGGTCCCTAACGCCTTCCATGTCTCGCTCCTTAAACCTGTAGTTCTTAATCGATATCGCCCTGTACCACCTCCTTCCCCTCAGGAAGTAGGGGCAAATAACATCTTTGCAGTAAGAGATATTTTAGCCATGAAGAGAGTTCGGGGGCGAACCTTCTTTCTTATCGATTGGAAGGGTTTCGGTCCTGAGGAGAGGTCCTGGGAACCTAAAGAGAATGTCAATGCTCCACTTATTTTAAGGAAGTTTTTGTCCAATCTCAGGAGGGGGAGACATAAAGGGGGGTACTGCTACGTCGACGGCGGTCACCGCCGCCGTTCCAGCAGCAGCGGGGTCCGCCTCTGTCTCTACTCACCAGCCCCCACCTCGCCGAGCTGTGCCCGCCTCCTCCTTGTTCCCATCCTCCCGGCGCGTGGCTGCCCCGCGCAGGCGCCTTAGGCCACGGGCACGCGCTCTGCAGGATTCTTACCCCTGCAGCGCCCGCCCAGAGGCCCTGGCCGCCAATCACCCGGCAGCTTGTGGTATATCAGGTGTCTCCAAGATGGTGAAGACGCCTGATTATCAGGTGCCTCACCTAGCGGTATTCTGGCTGAGTTGTAGGGGGCTTCCCTGCAACTTCCTCTTCGCACCCCGTACCATACTCTGTACTCTGCCCTGTACTCTGTCCTGTACTCCATACTCCATCCTGCACTCCTTACTCCGTCCTGTACCTCACTTGGTCCTGTGCCCCTTACTCCGTCCTGTGCCCCGTATCCAGTTCTGTGTTCCTTACTCTGCGCTCCGTGCTCTGCCCTGTGTTCCTGACCCGTCCTGTATCTCCACTTTGTCTTGTGCTTTTGTTCCACCAGTTGCTCTCTGGTCCCCTGAGCTGCCCCTCTTGGTGCTAGCTGTCGCGGTATCTATCTTCCGAGGGTCTGCCCCTAACGGTCCCTGTATAGGGGTCTGCTCCACCTAGCGCGCTTGCTCTTGGGAGCTCCAGTTCCGCGATCCGTAGGGTCCACTCTCGGACTTTGCCTTTCCTGGTCACCACAGTGGTCTTTAGCATGAATGGTGGCATCATGCCACCATTCATGCTGAGAAGCAAATAAGAATGAGCTGTAGCGAGTGGGCCACTGAACTACAATGATCACCACTAGTACAATGAGAAAATGCCTCACTGTGCAGTGGTGAGTTCTCTGCAGTTCACCATGAGAAATTTCTCCCTTTGAACTGCGGTGAACTCACAGCTGCAGCGTGAGACTTTTTCTCACTGTGTAAGCAGTGATCTCACTCCATTCATTGGCCTTGCTGCCAACGCAGCCTCAGTGACCTGCGGTAGCCTTGATGACGTCACCGCTGGTCAATGAGGCTGAGCTAGCAGCCGCTCATTCCTCAGTTGTTCTCAGCCTGAGTGGCACTGGTCACATCTTGGCAATGTCCAGACTGAAAACTGTTCATCCTCAGACATAGATTATGGCATGGGACAGAACGACGGACACGTGAGGGATTTGGTTGTTTTTTATTTTTGTTTTATTACAGGAGATGCTTTTATCTTCAATAGAATGGGTGTTAGGGTAGCAGAACTGTGTTTGCTATTTCTAAATAGAAAAAAGTAAAAATCAGCTTCTCTGAGGGAAATGTGAAAACATGCTCTGTGGGTGAAATTTACTTTAATCATATGGGAGTAATGTTCGCCATTCTATGGGGCTGAATTTTTTAAACTTATTCTGTGGGGTTATTGCAGGGAATATCCAGAGTTGCATACTTTTGTAGGAGGGATCCCAATTTGCTTTTAAAATATACAGAAATATCCAGAAAAGTTAAAAAAAAGTTTTTTTTTATTTATTTGCTGTAATTATAATCCAGATCTCAGGTTGCAAACATATTAATTATGTAATTATAACATACCTCATTTTACCTCATTGAAGGAGGATGAGGAGGAAGAGGTGATGGAAGACAGACAGGTGAAGAGGATCATGATCCCCTCTCTCTTGTCCGTGGTTGGATTGAGGGGACAGAGGAAGCAAACTTCACTGTTGTAAGGGGGTGGACTGTAGAGACAAGCTGCCACTTTAAGAGACAGCACCCCCTTAGTTAGAGCAATGGGACATTCTGCTCTCCCCTGCAGAAAAGACTGTGTGGGTTGTTCTGTCAGCACTGGAGAGGGGAGGGGCTGCTTTTCTGTGTGTGTGTTCAGAGCCGAGATTTCTCCAGGAAGCTGACATGCCTTGAGCTGTGAGGAAAAGAACATACAGCCTGAGACTGACTGAACTTGCGAAAATTGTGTAAACTCGTCTGGGGATAACAAGGTGACTTTCCTGTGTTGCAGTGAGGAGTCACAAATACAAGAAAGGAATCCAGAGGAGGGAGTCCACCACTTCTAGGAGCATTTCGGGACCCGCACACAAGGAGAAGACCACATTGCAAAGACGTGCACACCATCTTGCAAAGCTGCAGGTGCCCCCAGGACTGGACTGAGATACCAACGCTACTGTGAGTGTTAACCTCTTCTGTGCACATGCTAGGGCTTAGGATAGGCTGCAACAGACAGAGCACTCCTGCCTAGGCCAAAATATTACCTTCACAAAATAATTCTGCAGATATGTGGCATGCCTTCTGGAGCACAATTATTAGAACAAACCATTTTGATTCTAAAAAGTGGATTCCTGTCACGGGTGTGTCAGATGCTGCAGACAGTCACTCTGCATTTGGCTGCATTTGGCTTTACAGACGCTTTCTGAATCCTTCTGACTCTTGGACCCAGTGGCATTCTCCTTCCGGCTCTAATTGACACAATTTGACCTGGGTGTTTATAGACTCCCAGGCAGCTTCTGGGATATTCACACTACTCCCTTGTGAAGGCTTGTGTCATGCCCGCCATGTCTGGTATACCTCATGACTCCTGGAGCAGTGTGCACGCGCACCGAACTGTTATACCCGCCATGTCTGTTATGCCGCATGAACCCTGGAGCAGTGTGCATGCGCACCAGACAGTCATGCCCGCCATGTCTGTTATGGCGCATGAACCATGGAGCAGTGTGCACGCGCACCGAACTATCATGCCGCTATGTCTGTTATGCCGCATGACTCCTGGAGCAGTGTGCACATGCACTAAACTATCATGCCCATTATGTCTTATGCTGCAAGATCCCTGGAAGCAGTATGCACACGCACCTCATGACTTTTGTGCTGCAAGATGCCTGGAGCAGTGTGCACACGCGCCTCATCTCATGGCTGCCTGCCAGTGCGCATGCGTGTTTTACCTTATGGCTACACGCCGTTGCTGTGTGACCAGCCGTCTCTGCTCTGCCTGCAGCAATCCTCTCTGTGATCCTGGAGCCCCTGATCATGTGACCTTTCCTATGTTCCAGCACTGTCTGATCCAGCTATCCTCTCTGTGATCCTGGAGCCCCTGATCATGTGACCTTTCCTATGTTCCAGCACTGTCTGATCCAGCTATCCTCTCTATGGTCTTGGAGTCTCTATGGTCTTGGAGGACTCGACCATGTGACCCTCTCTATGATCCTGGAGGAACTGTACCGGAAGTCCTCCCCTGGTCCAGACCCGGAAGTGCAGGTGCTAATGCCCTATATCAGACCGCCCCTTCCTATGGTCAGGGCCTGAGTATCGTGTTGCTTCCCTGCATGGCTGCTTGGTCTGCTGGGTCGCTCCCTGTATTCTGTGCCCCTGCACTCTGCCCTGTTGCGTCTCTCTGCACACGCTCTGTGCTTGTATTCTTCCTCTTGTCTCGTGCCATGTCTTGTGCTGTCTTTCGTGCTGTGTTTGTCCTTGTTATTCTTAGACTTGTAGTCCTTCCTCTGTTCTCTGCCTTAGCCTGTTTTGTTTCTTCACGTGCCCTTTGCATGTGCCTGGCCTTCCCTCGCCCGCCTGTTTGTTCCTCAGCCATGCCATGCTATACGTGCCCGCCTGTCTGTGCCTCAGCTGTGCTCATCGGCCAGTGTCTATGCTGTGTCCGCCTGTTGTGCTTCAGCCGTGCTCGCCTCAGTCTGGGCCGCCGGTCTGAGCGTCAGCCCGACCAGCTAGCCTGTGCCCCAGCTGTGCTCTGTGCTTCCTTGCACCCATGCTGCCCCGCACTGTGCATTGCGTGCTTCTCTAATAGCACACACAGACTCTAGCCTGCCCCTTGGCATACCTCCCCGCGCTTCTGCAATAGTACGCGCAGGTCTTGCCATGTACCCTGTCATGCCCTCTAGCACGCACCGGCCCTAGCCTGTACCCTGGTGTGCCTCATAGCATGCACAGGCCATTGCCTTAGCCTGAACCCTGGCATGTCTCTTAGCATGCACCCTGACTTGAATCTGACCCTGGCGTGCCCCTCTGCACGCGCAGGACTATGCCTTGAACCCTGACCCTGGCGTGTCCCTCGGCATGCGCAGGACCTTGTCTTGAACCCTGACCCTGGCGTGTCCCCTACACACACACCATGTCTTGTGCTTTGAACCTGGCGTGTCCCCTACACACGCACCATGTCTTGTGCTTTGAACTTTGAACCCTGGCACGTCCCCTACACACGCACCGTGTTTTGTACTTTGAACCTGGCGTGTCCCCTACACACGCACTTTGCCCTGGACCCTGGTGTGTGCCTAGCACGCACCCTGCCTGGAACCTTGCCTTGGACCTTGGCGTGTTCTCTAACACACACCATGTCTGGAGATCTGTCGTGCCTCCTTGCCTGAACCCTGGTTTGTCTGCCGGATGCCCGGAACCTGCCAATCGCTGCCAGAGATAGTATGCCTGATGACTTCAGCCTGATGTCCGGAGCTGATGCCCGCAGCCTGATGCCCTGATCATGTCGATCGTTGCCAGCTGTCCGGAGTCCGATGCCATTTAGCCTTTGCCTGTACCCAGGCATGCCACCGGGCACGTACCATGCCATGGACCTTGGCATGCCACGCACGCACGTTGCTGTGTTTTCCTGTTATCACGTTTTGCACTTGTTGTTACCCTGAGTTTGCCTTAATGACGATACCTTGAATTCACATCTTGTCTTGTCTTGTTTCCTGCATGTCCTTTGTCGTCAGACACTCGTACTTAGTGTCTACCTGAGCCGGCCGTCTGGTTCCAGCAGTCGTGGTGGCTCACCCCCTTTGTCTTGCCCCTGACACTCCCTGTATAGGGGGTGGTTCCTCACAAGGTTAGCTCACCCTAGGTGGGTGGGTGCCACGACCCAGAGGCTCCACTCTAAAGAAAACGACTCAGCGTAAGCTGACTCCGTCACAGCTTGGAGCTATAGCAGTATAGCTTCCTCTCTGGTCATATTGAAGGACATTTGGTGTTACCTTTCTTCTCAAGATAAGTGTTCCCCTTGTTCATCTACCCTTTCTGCCTTTAGCTGTAGTAGGATTTGTCTAGATCTCTCTTCTTCCTCTCCCTAACTAGGTCCTATGGCTAAGGGTCAGGCAGGAATTAGGTTCCTGTTCGGCTATAGGTGTAGAACCTTTATAGGGATGTATAGAGCAGAAAGGGTGACGTTAGAGCTGCCTAGGGGGTCTCCGCTCCCCACTTCCCTAGTCTTTGGCCCCCCTGTGACAATTTCTTGAGCAAAAATATCAGAACAAAATTTTTAAATTATTAGATTCTGAAATATCCCCTGCTTTCTGGAGCACGGCATTTGAACTAATAATTTATATTTTCAAATGTGGACTCTAAGATGGAGGAAAAATATGAGCACAAAATTATTAGATACTGAAATGTTCCCTGCTTTATGCAGCACAGTATTAGAACAAATAAACTAGATTCCTATATGTGGACTCCTTGATCAAGCACAATATTATCAGCACAAAAGAGTTATATGCTGAAATGTGCCCTGGTGTCACACAAAATGAGCAAAAATTATTGGTCTGCTGGAAGGTTGATTTCACAGCCACATAGGATCCTATGTATTTGAACTAGCTGACTGCCAATCAACCGCCTAGACAACTTTCTGACTATACAGTAGCAGCAGCGGGAGTGGCCTCTCTGCACTGCTATACTGACAAAATGACGTCAAAACATCACCAATCTATCTACATGACCGCACCACTATCCTAGCTAAAATCATAACAAAAGAATTAGCGGAAAAGCGATGATTTAAAGAACTGTGACATCATTTTGCTGACTTTGACTAAAAATGCTCGGGAAACCGAACACGAATCCGAATGTGCTACATTTGTGCTGAATTTGAGATTGGCGAGTGTTTTACGAACAAGTTCGCTCATCTCTAATCAGTAGCAGCTGTTTTCTGCTCTTGGGATGGACAGATGTCCACAGCAGGAACAGCTTGTCTCCAGTAGCTGTCCTCAGGTATTGCAGCTTAGCTCCTAATCATTTGAATCACATCAGACACATGTGACCAGCAGGTGCCCCCCAATGGGGCTTCCCTAATAAAGTTTCCTTCCATGCTAAATACACCAATATACTATCATTCATTTATTTATTTTTTTATTTTTTTGCTTACTGTAAAGTGAGGATGTATCCAGCAATAAATAATAAGTTCCAAAGGCTACAAAGCATTACCAAAAGGCTGTTTCTTTGCCTTTGATACAGAACACTTTTTTTGAGTTTTGTGTGCACTGGGATTATGTCAGTGGTTATCTTATTATTAGAAAAGAGCAAATTGATTTACAGGTCCCTGGACCATGAACTACGCCAATGTTTTGTTACCTCTAGATGAGAGTCCTGTATTGCACATCATAACAGCGAGAGTCTTTGACACCTTTTTTTCATTTGCAGCCCTGTACAGTGTCATATTTGAAGCATGACATATTCAACGCTGTCTCTGCATTCAACTGTACTCACATCTCCCAGATGTGAGTAGAATCATTGCTCTTACTACTGGCAATTCCAGTGTCAAGGCAACTAAGTAGTGTGATGAGGCCACAACATCATACTGATGATGTCACTCCTGAGTCACAAAGGAGAAGAGATCAATATGGAATGTGTTCTAATGGAGATGAAGAAATAGAAGAGTTGTATCTGGGAGTGGAAAGTGGGGAAAAGTGTGAGGGCACAGTTTGGGGAAGATAGCATAGGAGAGGAAAGTTTGAAGTGACAGCATGGTGGATAAGTGTGAAAGGACAGTGTAGGGAGAAAGTGTGAATGGGCGGTATGATGTGAATAAGAGGAACGACAGCATGGGAGGCAAAGTATGAGGGAACAGTATCATTGAAAAGTGTGAGGGGACAATGCAGGGGGCATTTATATACATTTGGTCAAAGTGCATTTGATCAAAGTACTGGCAGTTATGGCTGAATCTAACACGCATCTCTATTCTCTTCATATAGGTATTCAACTAATTCAAGCTACTGCACTTAATCCTCCATGTGTCCTACCAATATTATTCATCTTAGCAGCATATATAATGGTATTTAACTAAATCAAGCTACTGCACTGAATCCTGCATGTGTCGTACCAATATTATTCATCTTAGCAGCATATATAATGCTATATAGTTATTTCAACTTATTCTGCTTTTCCCCTTATGCTATGAGGTCAAGTAACTTTTAAAAGTGATTTATGATCCATGGAGGCCTGGACACTTGTCTATCTGCTCACTACACTTATTGTGTCCTGCTGTCTCAACTTAATTTGATTGATTGCTAACAAGAGAAAAAATAAGTAAGAGATCTTAGAACTTGCCTCTTATATATTCAGACATAGTCTGGGGACACATTCATGCAGGAGGGCATTAACATACATTTAATCGAAGTACATTTGATCAAAGTACTGACAGTTATAACATGGCAGTTAGACAGGGCATGAGACAGTTAAGATAAATAAATAAATCTATTCCCTGTACATTTGGATTACAACAAATATATATCATATGCATTTGTATAATTTATATCCTGACTGCTGCATTCACTCACATCCACCGTCCTTGCATTAACTCTTCACACTCCATCCATATTGGCCCCTCGTCCTTTCCTCTCCTATGTATAGCACTCATGCTTTTTTCACATTGCTAAACAACACAGATCCATTCATTCACACCATCCAACACAAGAGACGCTTTCACAAATCACTTAACCATCTGCTCACTATTTCTATCCTCCTCCTAGTCGCAGGAGACATCTCTCCCAACCCCAGCCCCCCATGTCATAATAAGTCAAACCCCTCAACTACTACACTCAGAAACCCCTCTAATGTTCTTAATATTCCCTGCATGCCTTCTATCTCTTTTAAATTTGCCCTTTGGAATTCTCACTCAGTGTGTAATAAACTCTCCTTCATCCATGACTTCTTCCTTTCCGATTCTCTTAACCTTCTGGCTCATACTGAAACATGGATCCAGCAGTCAGACATCACCGCTGCTGCTGCTCTTTCATATGGTGGACTACTCTTCTCACATACCCCAAGTTTGGGCAACAGAGCAGGTGGAGGCGTTGGTCTGCTCCTATCTCCCAAATGTAACTTTCAGGTTATCCCTCAAGTACCTTCACTTGTCTTCCCTTCTTTCAAGGTCTATGCTGTCAGACTCTACTTCCCCATCTCCATGCGAGTGACAGTGGTGTATCGTCCTCCAGGCCCCCCCCATCAGTTCCTGGATCACTTTGCCACCTAGCTTACAGAGTTTCTCTCCTGTGACATCCCCTCCCTCATCATGGGAGACTTCAACATACCCATTGCTCTTCCCCTCTCACCATCTGCTTCTATCTAACCTCCTCTTTTGGCCTCTCGCAGCATACTAACTCCCCCATGCATGAAGAAGTTTTAATGGGGATAAATGTAAGGTCATGCAACTGGGTAGAATGAACAAGATGTATAATTATGTTCTTAATTGTAAAACACTGGGTAAAACTGTCACTGAAAAAGACCTGGATGTATGGGTGGACGACAAACTCACATTTAGTGGCCAGTGTCAGGCAGCTGCTGCAAAGGCAAATAAAATAATGGGATGCATTAAAAGAGGCATAGATGCTCATGAGCAGAACATAATTTTGCCTCTATATAAGTCTCTAGTGCGACCACACTTAGAATACTGTGTACAGTTCTGGTCTCCGGTGTATAAGAAAGACAGCTGAACTGGAGCGGGTGCAGAGAAGAGCGACCAAAGTTATTAGGGAACTAGGGGGTCTGAAATACCAAGACAGGTTATTACATTTGGGGTTATTTTGTTTGGAGAATCGAAGGCTTAGGGTTGATCTTATTGCAATGTATAAATATATGCGGGGACAGTACAAAGACCTTTTCTAATGATCTTTTAACTCTTAGACCTGTGACGGGGACAAGGGGGCATCCTCTACGTCTGGAGGAAAGAAGGTTTAAGCATACTCACAGACGTAGATTCTTTACTGTAAGAGCAGTGAGACTATGGAACTCTGCCATATGATGTTGTAATGAGTGATTCCCTACTAAAATTTAAGAAGGGACTGGATGCCCTATCTTGAAAAGTATAATATTACAGGGTATATACACTAGTTTCCTTAATATTGCGTTGATCCAGGGAGCTAGTCTGATTGCCGTATGTGGAGTCGGGAAGGAATTTTTTTCTCCAATGTGAAGCTTACTGTTTGCCACATGGGTTTTTTTTGCCTTCCTCTGGATCAACATGTTAGGGCAAGTTAGGACAGGATATGGGTTGAACTAGATGGACTTAAAGTCTTCCTTCAACCTTAATAACTATGTTACTATGTTACCTTGACTTGGTCTTCTCCCGGCTTTGCTCAGTGTATGACTTCACAAATTCCCGTTCTCTGATCACAGCCTTCTATCATTCTCTTTCAAGAACTGCCATCCCGCCAAGGTCACCTTCACTCTCCACACTTTTAGAAACATACAGGCCATTAACACCCAGAAACTTATGAAGAACTTGCAGTAATCATTGGCCCCTATCTACTCCCTCTCATGTCCTGTTTCTGCACTTAAGCATTACAATGAAACATTTCAAAGTGCCTTGGATGAAACTGCACCTCCTATACATAGAACAACTAGGCACAGATGATGACAACCCTGGCACATGCTGTAAACACGCTTTCTACAGCAGTGCTCCAGATGCGCAGAACATCTGTGGATAAAATCCAATCTACCCAAAGATTTCATCCATTATAAGATTATGCTTAAAGAATACAACACTGCGCTTCACCTCACAAAACAAACCTATTTCAACACCCTCATCACCTCACTATCAAATTTTCCAAAACGTCTCTTTAACACTTTTCATTCCCTACTCAACCCAAGAGTGCAGGCCCCAACCACAGATCTCCAAACTGATGATCTGGTCAATTATTTCAAAGAATTGACAATATCCAATAGGAAATTATCTCCTAATCACCTCATACCATGCACTGTCCTCCCTCCCCCACTGCATCTAGCTCACTCTCTGATTTTGTACCAGTAACAGAAGAAGAAGTAATCAGGCTCCTTGCATCTTCTCACCCTACTACTTGCACCAGTGACCCCATTCCATCATACTGTATCTCCTCCAGTCCTTTCCCTTGCTGTCACCACTCACCTAACAAAAATATTCAACCCCTCTCTCTTCTGGTATCTTTCCTTCCTCATTTAAGCATGCCATTACTTAAAAAAGCATCCCTCGACCAAATCTGTGCCGCTAACTATAGACCTGTCTCTAATCTTCCCTTCATCTCTAAACTCCTGGAACTCCTGGTACACACCTGACTTATCCGCTATCTCTCAGATAATTCTCTTCTCGACCCTCTACAATCTGGTTTCTGCTCTCTACACTCTTCTGAAACAGCCCACACTAAAGTCTCTAATGATCTAACAGCTAAATCTAATGGTCATTACTCCATGCTAGTTCTCTTGGATCTCTCCACAGCATTCGACACTGGGGATTATCAACTCCTCACTATGCTCCGGTCCATTGGCCTCAAGGACACCGTTCTCTCCTGGTTCTCCTATCTCTCTGACCGCTCCTTCACTGTATCTTTTGCTGGCTCCTCCTCCTCTCATCTTCCCCTTTCTGTTGGGGTTCCTCAAGGATCGGTTCTAGTCCCCCTCCTCTTCTCTTTGTATACTGCCTCTGTTGGTGAAGCAATCAGATTTGGGTTCCAGTACCATCTCTATGCTGATGACACCCAATTATACACTTCTCCTGATATCACACCTGCTTTTTTGGAAAACACGAGGGATTGTCTTACCGCTGTCTCTAATGTCATGTCCTCCCTCTATCTGAAACTGAACTTGTCAAAAACTGAACTCCTCGTTTCCTCCCTCTACTAACCTACCTATGCCCGACGTTGCCATTTCTGTGTATGGTTCCACCATTACTCCCCAGCAACATGCCCACTGTCTTGGGGTCATACTTGATTCCAAGCTTTCATTCACCCTCCCCATCCGATCACTGGCTCGCTCTTGTTATCTGCACCTCAAAAACATTTCTAGAATTTGACTTTTTCTTACTTTCAATTCTGCAAAAACTCTTACTGTTTCCCTTATTCATTCTCGTTTGGACTATTGTAACTCTCTACTAATCGGTCTCCCTTTTACTGAACTCTCCCCTCTCCAATCTGTCCTGAATGCTGCAGTCAGGATCATATTCCTTCCCAATCGTTATACAGATGCCTCTTCCTTGTGCCAGTCCTTACACTGGTTACCCATCCACTCCAGAATTCATTATAAAGTTATTACCCTCACCCACAAAGCACTCCATGGCTCAGCACCACCCTACATCTCCTCCCTCATCTCAGCCTACCACCCTACCCTGCCCTCCGTTCTGTTAATGACCTGAGGTTAACATCCTCATTAATCAGAACCTCCCACTCCCGTCTTCAAGACTTTTCACATGCTGCGCCAATTCTTTGGAATGCACTACCCAGGTTAATATGATTAATCCCCACAGTATTAAGCGTGCCCTAAAAACGCATCTGTTCAGACAGGCCTACCGCCTCAGCGCATTAGCCTAATTATCCCTGTGTGGCCCATTCAACATTTTACCATAACCAGGTTCCTCACATCATGTTCTCACATGCTTTATGCATTTATTAGCCCTCTGTGTCTGTACTGTTTCATAGTTAGACTGTTAACTGGTTCATGCAGCATCACAGGGAAACCTGATTCTTACACTATGGCTGGCCCAAACAATGAAAGCAATTGTTGCCATCCACCTTTCGTGTCTCCCATTTTTCCTTATAGATTGTAAGCTTCCGAGCAGGGCCCTCATTCCTCTTGGTATCTATTTTGATCTATGTGATTATTGGTATGCTGTAATGTCTATTGTCTGTACAAATCCCCTCTATAATGTAAAGTGCAGTGGAATATGTTGGCGCTATATAAATAAAATTATTATTATTATTATTATTATTATTACAATGTGTGGAGGAGTGCGAGGAGAAAGTTTTGGAGGGAGTATGAGGGGACAGTGGAGAGAAAAATATGAGGGAACAGTACGGTGGGAAGTGTGAGGGGAAGGTATGGGGAGAAGTGTTAGTGACAGTATAGAGTGGAAAGTGTGAGGAGACCATGTTGAGGGGGTTTGAGAGTACACAGTATAGAAACTGGACAGAGCATGGGGGTAAGTATGGAAAAGAGGCAGCAGGGGTGGGCAGTATGAGGGCATATTATGAAGAGGGCTGTATGCAGAGAGGGGAAATATGAGTAGGGATCACAGCATAGAGTCTGTGTAGTATTAGGAGGACACAGTGTGAAAGAACAGTATGAAAGGACAATGAAGAGGTGGCCTAGTATAGAAAGATGGATAGTGTGGCAGTTATAGTTCATAAGGATGGATGGTGTGGAGGCAAAATTTTAAAGGAGACAGTATTGCAGAGCCTACTTAACTTTGGAGGGGAAATGTCCGGTTCATATTTGTAAGGGCACCATGTCGGGATGTACCGCAGAGGACAAAAGAATATGGAATTTTGCGCAGACATGCTGTGGATGTCTAAAGTCATCATGACATTTGGACAGGATGGATAAGAAAAAAGAACTTCTTTAGTCAGAGAATATGCTACCTACAAGGTACTTAAATGTAAATGTTCATTTGTAATACTGACAATGTCTCATAAATACTTTGGTATGTGATAAATTGTCTGTAATTTTATGATGGCTGTTAACAATAATTCTCAGTATCTCTTTACCATTGTTAAGGACATACTGGAATTTGTACGTTCATGCAATAAAATTAGATATGGGGCTAGCCTGACATTGTAATTGTTCTCTTTATTAAGCTTGGTGATGTTTTCATGCACTATTAGTTGTTCTAGTGCAGCATTCCTGTACTGATAGTGGCTCTGGTGATATAGTCCTATACTGATGATGCTTCTGGTGATTTAATCTTGTACTAATAGAGTTCATTGTGACGTTGTATTTCTGTACTATTTGTGGTTCTGTTGATTTATTTATATGCTATTTTTGGTTCTTATCCTGGGCACATGCAGCAATCCATAACTTGCATAACTTGTTTTGTACCGCCTTCCCATCCTGGTTTTCTGCCCACCTACGGGCTGAAGAGGACTCTGCAGAATCCGTGGGCAGTGTGGGTATTGCTGCAGCAGGGAAGACAACAGTGGCAGTGGCTGGCTCAGATTGTCCTGAACTTGGGCCCAGGTATAGCCCAATAGCATCGTCCTCCATGCATAAAGTCACTGCCACCGCATAGAATCCCCTGAGACAATTTTCCTTGAAGAAGGAGACCCAGTCACCCTCCATCAAGGGTCTCCCATTTTACATGGAGGCAGCATTTATTTAAATTTTGGCATCAATGCCTGCCTCCCATATGAAACTGAAACCTTTCTCAATATTAGCATACACCAATTGTCCATAGGATCGGCATTCCGTCATGGCAGCCTCCCCTTGATGGTGTAACTTAGCTCAGATTTCCTTTTCCCTCCATTTTTTTCTGGGCAACAATATTGGCAATCCACACAGAGTGACTGGTGGTGTGGACCAAACTCTGTGTGCCCCGCTGAGCATGGGTGACACCTGAAGCTGAAGATGTGCATGGCGGAGGCCTGACCTCCCATTCCTGTAAGTGGAGGGTCAAATCAAGGGGTTCACCCCCCGAGGCGGATGGTTTAGTGACAGCATGGCCAAACGGTGCGGTAGGCTGCGGCAAGGACCAGTATTCTGGTGTTAACGGATGTGGCTCACTCACCGCTACAGAGTTCGGGGATCTGGACGTGGGTGTCTCGCTTGTGCGGTTTTCATCTGCGGTTGTGGCTGCGCACTTCGGCTCTCAGTGGCAAAGTTCAGGTGCGGTCTTCACTTCCGGCACCTGCTCCGCTGGGGTTGCCACAGTTTTCGGACAACGCCAGATCGGAGAAACGAGCTCCGGATGACAAGGTTCTGTTGCTTGGTGAAGCTCCGGTTCCCGTTCCGGTCATCGTGGAGGCTGTGGCTTGATGTTTTGTGGTCCCGGGTTGGTGCACTTCTAAGGTAGGTGTCCTGACGATGCCACAACTGGTATCAGTTCCTGTGGTCAGTGTTCCTGCTCCAACATCCAAGAAGGCTCAGACCCTGACAGCCACCAGGGATCTTTCTTTGCAGGTAAAGGATCTGGAACAGCCACTTCTTCCCATCGGCTGAAAGACCATGTTCTCTCCTCTTGTCGTCGCCACTTGTCCGATGCCCCGACATTGGAGGGTGCAAGAATGGTGCATCGCTGCCGACGTCTCATTCCATACTGATGACAGACAGCTGCACATGAGCCTTTCCTCTGGGCCCCACCTGTTCCAGAGGCGGGTTCTGTTGCTTTTTGCATTTGTGTTTTGGTTTTGTTTTGCCTTGTTTTTCTTGATTTCTGCCATTCCCTGCTGGGGTGAGCTGAATTCCTTTTTGCTCTGTCTTCGGAAAATACCTGAGTACTGATATAGTCTTTTTGAAGCCTAACGTCTTCAGGGCTTTTTTCCCTATCAGACTGTTGGCTCTTGTTTTGATAGGGTTTTGGCGGATTGCAGACAGCAGCTTTTCTATCCTGTCCTATTTAGTTAGCTTGGGCACCATCATTTGCTCAGCCTATCTTTCTATCTGTGTGAGTGTTTTTTCATCTTGCTTCACCGTCATTATATGTTGGGGGCTGCCTATTGCTTTGGGGTCTGCTCTGGGGCAGTTTAGATTTCCCTTTCTTTTTTTAGGCTATTTAGTTCTCCGGCTGTGATCGAGGGGTCTAGGGCACCGTAGGAACCCCCCACGGCTACTGCTAGTTGTTGTTGATAGGTTCAGGGGTCTGTAATCCGATAGCTGCCAACTTCTCTGGTTTTCTGGACTTAGCGAGTATTTCTGTTTTTTGCCTCCTACGGTGACTCATTCATAACAGAATCACCAGCCATATTGCAGATCCTAGGGTACTCAATAGCAGAAAAGAATTGTAAAAAAAAAAAAAAGTGTGTATATTTTTTCCTCTATATCTCTGAGGCCGTAGGGGGAATTTTTTTTCTCTCAATGGAGAAAAAGCAATTGTCTGATCGTGTGGAGCAGCTCGCTGCGGAAGTGCGGGGAATTTCCGCCTACCTTGCTCATTCACATGCTGCTGAACCAAAGATCCCTACTCCTGATGTGTTTTTTGGGGATCGGTCTAAATTTTTGAATTTCAAAAATAATTGTAAATTATTTTTTGCCTTGAAGCCTAACTCGTCAGGGAGCTCCGCGCAGCAGGTTAAAATTGTCATCTCTTTGCTGCGTGTCGATCCCCAGGATTGGGCGTTTTCTTTGAAACCAGATGATCCTATTATGACTAATGTGAACACATTTTTTCAAGCCTTGGGGTTGTTGTATGACGAACCTAATGCTATTGATCAGGCTGAAAAGACCCTGTTGGCATTGAGCCAGGGTCGAGATTCTGCAGAATTGTACTGTCAAAAATTCCGAAAGTGGACGGTCCTTACTACCTGGAATGATAATGCCTTGGCAGCTCTCTTTTGGAAGGGTTTGTCAGAAGCCGTAAAAGATACTATGGTAGGATTTCCTGTTCCCTCTGGTCTTGACGATTCTATGTCATTAGCCATTCAGGTTGATCGGCGTTTACGTGAACGCAGGACTGCACGAGAGGTGTTGCCACCTGTTGAACAAGTGTCTGAACCTATGCAATGTGATAGAGTTTTGTCTAGTGAGCAACGCCAGGAGTTCAGAAGGCGTAATAAGCTGTGTTTTTTTTGTGGAGATGCCTCGCATATTATTTCTGTCTGTCCTAAACGAGAGAAACGTTTTGCACACACGTTTTCTGTTGGTGGTGTTCAACCTAAGTTTCTTCTGGCAATTACTCAGATCTGCTCCCTGTCCACATTTTCCGCCAAGGCTTTTGTGGATTCGGGAGCAGCCCTGAACCTAATGGACTTGGATTTTGCTAAACGTTGTGGATTTCCGATGACACCTCTGCGGACGCCTATCCCTTTGAGGGGGATTGATGCTACTCCTTTGGCGAAAAATAAACCTCAATTTTGGACCCAGGTGGTAATGCGGGTTGCCCCAGACCATCAAGAAAATTGCAGATTTTTGGTGTTGCATAATTTGCATGATACCATTGTTCTGGGGTTTCCCTGGTTGCAAATACATAATCCCGTTTTGGATTGGAAATCTGTGTCTGTGCTGAGTTGGGGTTGTCGGTGTGCCCTTAGTCAGGCTCCGTTTTTTTCCACCTCTCCTCAGTTGCATGATGTTCCTGACTATTTGGCGGACTTTTATGATGTATTTAGTGAGAATGAGTCTGCGTCTTTGCCTCCTCATAGGAGTTATGACTGTGCAATTGAACTGAGCCCGGGGTGTAAATTTCCCAAGGGTCGGCTCTTCAATTTATCTGTACCCGAGCACGAGGCTATGCGATCCTATATTAAGGAGGCATTGGAGAAGGGTCATATTAGACCATCCTCTTCACCCTTACTTTTCTAGTATTGCCAAGCCATTGACTGATCTGACTAAGAAGGGTGCTGATGTGTTGAATTGGTCTCCGGAGGCTGTTGCTTCCTTTCAGGAGCTGAAGCGAAGATTTACCTCTGCCCCGGTTTTGCGGCAACCTGATGTCTCACTCCCGTTCCAGGTAGAGGTGGATGCTTCTGAGATTGGTGCAGGAGCTGTTTTGTCCCAAAAGGATCCTGTAACATCTAAAATGAATCCCTGTGCTTTCTTTTCCCGAAAGTTCTCTCCATCTGAACGTAACTATGATGTGGGGAATTGGGAACTGTTGGCCATGAAATGGGCATTTGAGGAGTGGAGACATTGGTTGGAGGGAGCTAAACATCAAGTTGTGGTCCTCACTGACCACAAGAATTTGATTTACCTAGAGTCGGCTAAACGCTTGAACCCTAGACAGGCTAGGTGGGCCTTGTTTTTTACACGTTTTGATTTTGTGGTCTCTTTTCTTCCTGGAACTAAGAATGTCAAGGTAGACGCCCTCTCTAGGAGCTTCTTTGCTGATTCTCCTGTGGTGACCAAGCCTGCTACTATCTTAGGCGAAGGGGTATTTCTTTCTGCCATCTCGCCCGATTTGAGACTTGCTCTGCAAGAGTTCCAGGAGGACAAACCTGAGCGTTGTCCCAGTGGAAAGTTGTATGTTCCTGACCAGTGGAAGAAGAGAGTGATGTCTGAAGTTCATTGCTCTGCATTGGCTGGTCATCCAGGTATTTTTGGTACTAGAGATCTGGTGAGTCGCTCTTTTTGGTGGCCCACCTTGTCTCATGATGTCAGGAATTTTGTGCAGTCCTGTGGGACTTGCTCCCGGTCTAAATCTTGTTCTCGTTCTCGTGGGTTGTTGATGCCTTTGCCGGTCCCCAGGAGGCCATGGACCCATATTTCAATGGATTTCATCTCTGATATGCCGGTCTCTCAAAGAATGACTGTTATTTGGGTGATTTGTGATAGGTTCTCTAAGATGGTTCATCTTGTACCACTCCCTAAGTTGCCGTCTTCCTCTGAGTTGGTGCCCCTGTTTTTGCAACAGGTGGTTCGCTTGCACGGGATTCCTGAGAACATTGTATCTGACAGAGGAGTTCAGTTTGTGTCTAGATTTTGGAGGACTTTCTGTTCCAAGCTGGGAATTCAGTTGTCCTTCTCCTCTGCTTTTCACCCTCAGACCAATGGGCAGACAGAGAGAACAAACCAGACCTTGGAGTCATATTTGAGATGTTTTATTTCTGCTGATCAGGATGATTGGGTTTCATTTTTGCCCTTGGCCGAATTTGCTTTAAATAATAGAGCTAGTTCTGCCACTTTGATGTCACCTTTTTTTTTTGTAACTTTGGGTTTCATCCTCGACTTTCTTCAGGGCAGGTGGAGCCTTCTGCCTGCCCAGGTGTTGACACTGTGGTGGAGAGAATGCACCAGATCTGGGACCAAGTGGTGGATAAGTTATCTCTCTCCCAGGAAAAGGCCCAGTGGTTTGCCAATCGACATAGGACCATTGGTCCCCAGTTTAAGATTGGTGATATGGTGTGGTTATCATCAAAAAATATTGCTATGAAGGTGGCTTCTCCTAAGTTTAAGCCTAGATTTATTGGACCTTACAAGATTTTGGAGATTATTAATCCGGTCTCTTTTCGCTTGGCTCTTCCTGTCACATTTAAAATCCATAATGTGTTCCATAAGTCCTTGTTGAAGAGGTTTGTTGAACCAGTTGTTCCTGGGGTGGCACCTCCGGACCCTGTATTGGTTGAAGGTAACATGGAATATGAGGTAGAGAAAATACTGGATTCCCGTCTGGCTAGACGGAGACTCCAGTATTTGGTTAAGTGGAAGGGTTATGGTCAGGAGGATAATTCCTGGGTCTCTGCCTCTGATATTCATGCCAAAAGATTGGTGCGTGCCTTTCATCGGGCTCACCCTGATCGCCCTGGTGGCGTGGTTGAGGGTTCGGTGACCCCTCCTCAAGGGGGAGGTACTGTTGAGAGTTCATTTTCCCCTTCGTCACTGAGGTCTGGTGAACTCCCTATTCTGGTAAAGGAAGGCAATGAGCCTGATTATCAGGCACCTGAGCCTAATGATGATGACTGGCTGAGTGGAGTCACGGACTGGATATAAGGCTGCCGACGCCCTTCTGCCCTGCGGGTGATTTCTCTGTGGACTTCTAGGAGACCAGTCTGATTCCTGCTCCTCTAAAGCTAAATTTTCTGCTTTGCCTTTTAGCATTTGTGTTTTGTTTTTGTTTGCCTTGCTTTTCTGGATTCTGCCATTCCCTGCTGGGGTGAGATGAATCTCCTTTTGCCGGTTGCTCTGTCTTCAGAATATTCCTAAGTACTGACATAGTCTTTTTGAAGCCTAGCGTCTTCAGGGCCTTTTTCACTGTCAGTCTGTTGGCTCTTATTTTCATAGGGTTTTTCACGGATTGCAGACAGCAGCCTTCCTGTCCTTTCCTATCTAGTTAGCTTGGGCCCCGTCTTTGCTCAGTCTATCTTTCTGTCTGTGTTGTGTTCTTTCTTCTTGCTTCACAGTCATTATATGTGGGGGGCTGCCTTTTGCTTTGGGGTCTGCTCTGGGGCAGTTTAGATTTCCCTTTCTGTCTTTAGGCTATTTAGTCCTCCGGCTGTGATCGAGGGGTCTAGGGCATCGTAGGAACCCCCCATGGCTACTGCTAGTTGTGTTGATAGGTTCAGGGGTCTGCAATCCGATAGCTGCCAAACTCTCTGGTTTTCTGGACTTAGCTAGCATTTCTGTTTTTGCCTCCTACGGTGACTCAATCATAACACAAAGGCCTTAACAGCCTCAGGGGACCATTGGACAGTACTGGCACCCTTTTTAGTTCGATCTGTAAGGGGTTTGGTGATCCCTGATATGTACATGCTCCCTTTTTCTTCTTCTTATGGTCTTACAGTGTTTAGCATGTAACAGGTGATCCTGTACAGTGGTGCCCTCCAGTATCGCATTTTGTGGGTTTGGCGATAACAGAAAAATTATTTATGAATTTTCTGTAATAATTAGCAAACCCCAAGAATCTCTGAATTTACTTCAAGCATTCAGGTCTAGGCCACTCCAATACCGCCTGAACCTTCACCGGGTCCATCTCAAACCCATCACTGGAAACAATGTACCCCAAAAAACTCGCATTTCTCCAGTTTAGCAAAGAATGTGTTTTCTCTCAGAATCTGCAGAACCTCGCGGACTCTCTGCCAATGCGACTCCAGATCGGGCGAGTAGATCAAAGTATCATCCAAATAAACAATAACACTCCTACCGATCAATGGCCTCGGAATGACGTTGATGAAATTTTGAAAGAATGTAGGAGCATTTGTAAGGCCGAAAGGCATTATTAGACACTCAAAATGACCTTCTGTGGTATTAACCCCTTCCTGAACTTTGACGCCACATAGGCGTCATGAAAAGTCGTGCCAATACGACTCTTGACGCCTATGTGGCGTCATGAATTGATTGACCCCCGCGGGTCGAGTGACCAGGGTCACTGAATGGTCACCCGACCCGTGCACAAAGGACCCTTCATAGTTAACCCCAGGGGGCGTGGCTTAGTCCCCACATGCCTACGATCGCTCTGATTGGCTTTTAAAAGTGAAACAAAAAAATCAGAGCGATTGTAATATTTCACCAATGAAATTTGGTGAAATATTACAATCCAGCCATGGCCGATGCTGCAATAGCATTTGCCATGGCTGGAGACACCGATCAGACCCCCCCCACCGACTGAAGGCGCGAATTGGCTGTCATCACTGACTGACGGCAGCAACCGGCAGCCGCTGTCATAATCTGCTCCCCGACCCTTTCCCTCCGCTCTCCCCCGCCTTCCGATCCCCCCACTCAACCTCCACGGTGCCTCCGACGTCCCTCTGGCCGTCCCGGTGTCCCGCTGTTTCGGATCATGGACGTCGCCATCTTGGAAAATGGCTGGCGCATGCGCCCGCTCGAATCTGCAATGCTGCAGATTCATTCATTTATTTATATCACTGTGATAAACTCTGACAGTGATCAAAATAAAAAAAGTAAATAAACCCCCCATTTATCACCCCCATAGGTAGGGACAAATAATAAAATAAAGAAAATATTTTTATTTTTCCATTAGGGTTGGAATTAGGGTTAAGATTAGGGTTAGGGGTGGGTTGGAGTTGTGATTAGGGTTGGGATTAGGGTTAGGGGTGTGTTGGGGTTAGGGTTGTGGTTAGAGTTATGATTATGGTTGGGATTAGGGTTAGGGGTGTGTTGGGGTTAGGGTTGTAGTTAGAATTGAGGGGTTTCCACTGTTTAGGCACATCACGGGGTCTCCAAATGCGACATGGCACCACCATTTATTACAGCCAATTTTGCGTTCAAAAAGTCAAACAGTGCTCCCTCCATTCTGAGCCCCGACGTGTGCCCAAACAGTGGTTTACCCCCACATATGGGGTATCAGCGTACTCGGGACAAAATTGCACAACAACTTTGGGGGTCCAAATTCTCCTGTTACCCTTGGGAAAATAAAAAATTGGGGGCTAAAAAAAATTATTTTTGTGGAAAAAAAAATGATTTTTAATTTTCACGTCTCTACGTTATAAACTTCTGTGAAGCACTTGGGGGTTCAAAGTGCTCACCACACATCTAGATAAGCTCCTTGGGTCCTCTAGTTTCCAAAATTAGTTCACTTGTGGGGGGTTTCCACTGTTTGGGCACATCAGGGGCCCTGCAAACCTACATGATGCCCGCAGACCGTTCCATCAAAGTCGCCATTTCAAAATGTCACTACTTCCCTTCCGAGCCCCGACGTGTGCCCAAACAGTGGTTTCCCCCCACATATGGGGTACTGGCTTACTCAGGACAAACTGGACAACAACTTTAGGGGTCAAATTTCTCCTGTTACTATTGTGAAAATAAAAAATAGTGGGCTAAAAAATCATTTTTTGAGGAAAAAAAATACTTTTATTTTCACGGCTATGCATTATGTGAAGCACTTCGGGGTTCAAAGTGCTCACCACACATCTAGATAAGTTCCTTCGGGGGTCTAGATTTCAAAATGGGGTCACTTGTTGGGGAGGTCCAATGTTTAGGCACACAGGGACTCTCCAAACACGACATGGTGTCCGCTAATGATTGGAGCTAATTTTCCATTCAAAAAGTCAAATGGTGCTCCTTCCCTTCTGAGCCCTGTAGTGCACCCAAACAGTGGTTTATGACCACATATGAGGTATCAGTGTACTCAGGAGAAATTGCCCAACAAATTTTAGGATCCATTTTGCCCAATATGTCAAGAAAAAACAATATCAGAATCGCTAGGATGCATTGAATCGTTCCTGAGTTATTACCTCATAAAGGGACACTGGTCAGAATTGCAAAAAATGGCCTGGTCATTAAGGTCAAAATAGGCTGGGTCTTGAAGGGGTTAAAGGCTGCCTTCCATTCATTGCCTTCTTTAATCCACATCAAATTATATGCCCCACGGAGATCAATCTTAGAGAACCACTTGGCTCCAACCAATTGGTTAAACAAATCCTGAATTAGCGGCAAGGAGTAAAGATTGTGCACAGTGATCTTATTGTTAAGCTGTAATGTCTATCATCTGTACAAGTCCCCTCTGAAATGTAAAGTGCTGCGGAATATGTCGGCGCTATAGAAATAAAGTTTATTATTATTATCTTATTATTCTCCCTGAAATTCAGACACGGCCTAAGACCCCCATCTTTCTTCTTGACAAAAAAGAATCCCACAGCCACAGGGGACTTGGAGGGTCTTATTTGACCTGCAGCAAGACTAGTCTGCAGGTATTCCTTTAAGGCCTCCATCTCAGGGATCGTCAGATTAAATAAATGACTCTTAGGGATAGTAGCACTTGGGACGAACTCAATAGCGCAAACGTAATCTTTATGCGGTGGTAGAGCTTGTGACACAACTTTAGAAAATACTTTCCAGAACTCCTGAATGGCTTCAGGTAGCTCATTTTTCACCACAGTAGCAATGTGTACATCACAACATTTCCCATAACACCCCTGACACCAGGATCTTATCGTATTTGATGACCAGTCCAGTACAGGATTGTGCATTTTTAACCAGGGTAACCCCAGGATGACTGGAAAAGACAATTTATCAAGTACAAACAAATCTAAATATTCCTGGTGCTCCATATTCACAGTGAGTGGAAACCCGGTGACCTTTCGAGAAATGCACCCATGCTCTAGCGGAGTGTTATCAATCGCCACTACAGGAAAAGAGGATGATAAAGGTACAGACTCAATCTTATAGCTGTCTAGAAATTGTTGATAGATCAAATTCAGTCCAGACCCACAGTCCACCATCACTTTAAAATCCATAGTATGACCATGACAGATAGAACTACCAGACAAAGTAACTCCTGTGGAGCGTAAAAATGCAATACGAACGGAAGGGTTACTCTGACCCCCTTTTTTTTTTCTTTTCCTGATTCATGCAACCTTCACATTGCTTGATAAAATGGCCAGTCTTACCACAATAAAGGCATACCCCCTCAGAGAACCTTATCTCCCTTTCCTGGGAACGAGAGGACATCGCCCCAAGTTGCATCTGTTCCCCATAGTCCATGGGGGGTCTCTTGAGAGACAGGACCAAGCAGAATTGAATCCTTCTTCTCATTCTGCCTGTCTCTCAATCTTCTATCCACCCTGATGGTTAGCTGCATGGCAGCCTCAAGTGTAGCAGGTGCAGGGTATGCAATGAGTAAGTCTTTAACCCTGTAATTCAGACCTGCTAAAAACTGACTTTTGAGTGCTGGATCATTCCAGCTGACTTCTGCAAACCATCATCTGAACTAAGTACAATATCCCTCAGCATCACCACAACCTTTGTTTCAGCTGTCTGAGTTTAGCCTTGGCTATAGCGACCTGATCCGGATAGTCATATATTAACCCCATAGCAGAAAAAAACGTTTCTACTGACACCAAACAAGGGTCATATGGACGCAATGAAAATGCCCAAACTTGCTGCTCCCCTCGCAATAATGACATAATAATCCCCACATGCTGTAATTCAGCCCCTGAAGACCTGGGTCTAAGCCGAAAATAAAGTAAACATGCATTTTTAAATGAAAAAAAATCCTGCCATTTACCAGAAAAACATTCAGGCAAACCCACCTTAGGCTCCTCAGGGAGGACTCCTGGGCAATTACTCATGTGCTGATGTAAACTGGCAACTTCCAACGTTAATCATTGCAGGCATTGATCAAGATCCTGAATGCTGTTCATATTGCAAAAAAACAGGGTTTTTGTTTTTTTTTTTGTACTTTCTCAGGCTGAACAAACTGTTACGGTTCTGCAGCACAGGACTAGGGTAGAAGGGAGGAAACTTACCCTGCACTACGACTAGGCTGATACCCTACGATGGAATGGGCAACCCATTCCTGCGAATAGACCCAACGATGATCCTAGGTTAGTCTCAAGCGAAGACCTATAGAATGTGGGGAGGGGGTCCCTGAAAGATCTAAGGACTGGGTACAAAAACGAGTCACCTCCTAATGGAATACAAAGAGAAGGCTGCAGAAACAAACTGAAAACAGAAACTAAGACTAGCAGAACCAGGGGTCCCAGAACTGCACTAATTAAACACACAGAAGGCAAAACAAAGCTCCAATCCAGAACTTAAGAAGATTAACACGGTTGTCCAGTAAGGAATGGGAGACAGGTGCAGGTAATAAAGGGTGATACAATCACCTGACCCAAGACAAACCCAGCACCAGAGGAAAAAGACCAGCAGTCAGAGCACTACAAGAAAATCGTGGATAGTCACAAACTGAACAGATTCTAACATCATGATTTGCAAATGATTAAAACAATGGAACTAAAATGAATAAAAATGTTTTTGTTTTTTTTTGGTGTGAAGTAGGAGCACCTTGCACAAAAACACATACATCCATGGCTGCTATCAATAAGTTTATTTCTGGTAGTCTGAGGAATGTTCTTCCACGTTAAATGCACTTGGGTTCAAAAATCATAAAAATCCTCTGCTGGCAGCTTCCTTTTGCAATTACTGACTAATAAGTTCCCAAACGTGTTCAATTGTAGACAAGTCTTGAGACACTGCAAAATCAATTTTGCATGGCCAGTAGTTTCAACTGTTAATGAGAAATCTGTGTTTAAAGTGATATGCAAATGGAATGAGATACTAATTAAAGATAAAAACCTGTATCACCAAGGCATTCTCCTCACCCATAATAACAAACCATCCAAAGCACAATGTATGATAGAACACCCACTCGACCCAGATCAGTGATAGGTAATAGAGGGCTTCCACAGGACACTCCACATTAGAACTTGATAACCAAAGACACCATAAGGAGTACAAAGTCCAAAGAATATAAAATATATATAATTTTATTAGACATAGTTGTCACAAACATGAATACATACAAAAGGATCAGGTAATGAAGGCAAGGTCACATTAAATACCATGTAAAAAATGCCAAAATGCATTATACCACCATGGGAATAGATTATAAAAGTACTGGCCAGTATATGTACCACTGTTGGAACCAGCCAAAATACAATTAAACATACATCATAAATAAATGCCCCAAGTGCTTACCCATAAGCGATATGAATCAAGACCAAAGCCCCACGCCACCGACGCGCGTTTCGCTGCTCTTTTTCAAGGTGCCGTACTGTGTGTCACACCAGGCCGATTTTTATATCCCTCCATTTCACAATCTGCGAATCACAGCGTATGTCAATGGTAACGCCCCCCGGAAGTTACATCACAATCGTCATAGTAACATAATGCCAGTCACAGCGCATACCACGAGTAACGCCCCCCGGAAGTTGCATCATCAGCGTCATGGTAACATAATGCCAGTCACATCACATACAACCGGTACCGCCCCCCGGAAGTTACATCATCAGCGTCACAGTAACGTAAAGCAAGTCACAGCGCATACCAGTAACGCACCCCGGAAGTTACATCATCAGCGTGATGTTAACATACTGCCAAACACAGCACATACAACCGGTACCGCCCCCCGGAAGTTACATCAGCGTCCTGGTAACCTAATGCAAGTCACAGCGCATACAACCGGTTACGCCCCCGGAAATTACATCATCAGCGTCATGGTAACATACTGCCAATCACAGCACATACAATCAGTCACACCCCCTGGAAGTTACGTCATCAGCATCATGGTAACATACTGCCAGTCACAGCACATAGAACCGGTCGCAACCCCCAGAAATTACATCAACAGCATCATATAATATGATGCAAACTCCAGCATATATAACCAGTAACACCCAGAAGAACCTATCAATGATTTCATAGCAACGTAATGTTGTGCACCAGATATTAGAATGGTCACAAAGGGACCATAATAGCAGCGCTGTCCACAAACATTAGCGCATATTTCTGGTAACACCCCCCGGAAATTACATCACAGGAGGCATGGCAAACAACGTCGTATGTCGGCAAGTCAACAGATATCACAGACACATACACAACATCACCCAGCACCCCCCGCAATGCTCCATGCAAGAGACAACCAGAAGTATGCACACTTGTGAAACAACCAAAGGGCACCTAGACATTGATCCGAAATTACATACAATAACCACATATTATAAATTATGTATCACAAAAATACATATAAAAAATGTGAAGTGAAAAAACAATTACAATTATATACATAAATGACAATAAAAAAACAGTATGTCATATAATAAAAATGTGAAGTGATATCACCACAAAAAGAATAAATATAATAATATAAAACAGTGCAAAAAATATATATCAGTGCAAGAAATATATATATATATATATATATATATATATATATATATACATATACACTCACTGGCCACTTTATTAGGTACACCATGCTAGTAACGGGTTGGACCCCCTTTTGCCTTCAGAACTGCCTCAATTCTTCGTGGCAGAGATTCAACAAGGTGCTGGAAGCATTCCTCAGAGATTTTGGACCATATTGACATGATAGCATCACACAGTTGGCGCAGATTTGTCGGCTGCACATCCCTGATGCGAATCTCCCGTTCCACCACATCCCAAAGATGCTCTATTGGATTGAGATCTGGTGACTGAGGAGGCCATTTGAGTACAGTGAACTCATTGTCATGTTCAAGAAACCAATCTGAGATGATTCGAGCTTTATGACATGGCGCATTATCCTGCTGAAAGTAGCCATCAGATGTTGGGTACATTGTGGTCATAAAGGGATGGACATGGTCAGCAACAATACTCAGGTAGGCTGTGGCGTTGCAACGATGCTCAATTGGTACCAAGGGGCCCAAAGAGTGCCAAGAAAAAATTCCCCACACCATGACACCACCACCACCAGCCTGAACCGTTGATACAAGGCTGGATGGATCCATGCTTTCATGTTGTTTACGCCAAATTCTGACCCTACCATCCGAATGTCGCAGCAGAAATCGAGACTCATCAGACCAGGCAACGTTTTTCCAATCTTCTACTGTCCAATTTCGATGAGCTTGTGCAAATTGTAGCCTCAGTTTCCTGTTCTTAGCTGAGAGGAGTGGTACCCAGTGTGGTCTTCTGCTGCTGTAGCCCATCTGCCTCAAAGTTCGACGCACTGTGCGTTCAGAGATGCTCTTCTGCCTACCTTGGTTGTAACGGGTGGCAATTTGAGTCACTGTTGCCTTTCTATCAGCTCGAACCAGTATGCCCATTCTCCTCTGACCTCTGGCATCAACAAGGCATTTCCGGCCACAGAACTGCCGCTCACTGGATTTTTTTTCTTTTTCGGACCATTCTCTGTAAACCCTAGAGATGGTTGTGCGTGAAAATCCCAGTAGATCAGCAGTTTCTGAAATACTCAGACCAGCCCTTCTGGCACCAACAATCATGCCACGTTCAAAGGCACTCAAATCACCTTTCTTCCCCATACTGATGCTCGGTTTGAACTGCAGGAGATTGTCTTGACCATGTCTACATGCCTAAATGCACTGAGTTGCCGCCATGTGATTGGCTGATTAGAAATTAAGTCTTAACACACAGTTGGACAGGTGTACCTAATAAAGTGGCCAGTGAGTGTATATATATGGTACATCATATAGATATATGTACAATAAGTGAAAATTATTATATATTATGAATACATAATTATGTAGAATAGACGGATCCACGCCAGAGTCGAAAGGATCATGGAAGGCCTGCAATGTGATTCATCTCTCCAAAATCCAATCCATCACATATAACAACTAGAAGACTAGAAAAAACAACCAGTTAAAATACAAGAGACAAATCACAAACAAGGACACAATTAAAAGAAAACCAGGATGCTAAGGAGATCAAAGAACACCCCTAGAGAAACGAGCTAAAACTCAATTGCTCATTTTGACCTGCCGGGGCTACAGTATCCAAAACCGCAATCCACCGACATTCTCGTTGAGCTAATACACGCTTGAGGTCACCACCCCTGATGCCGGCGCAAATCCGATCAATTCCCCAGGCAACGAAGCCAGTAGAATTACAATCATGCTTAAGGCGAAAATGCTTGGGAATGGCCTTCAAAGAATTGATGTCTTCCACTTCTCGAGCAGCCTCAATGTGCCCAACATGCTCCCTTATTCTTACACGTAATTCTCTGGATGTCAAACCAATAGTGTTGAGCGATACCGTTCGATACCCCAAAATATCATATCGGATGGTATCGCCCGATACGAAAAAAATATCGGGTATTGCCGATTCCGATACCGGAAGTCCCATTCAAGTCAATGGGACTTCCGGTATCGGAATTTAAAAAAGCTCTTTATTTCCTTGTTGGCTAATTCTACATAATTGAAAACAAATAAGAATCATGTAGAATGTATTGTGGTAGGTGGAGGAGACATTAAAGGCATAGTGGTTTATTCAAATCACATGGCATAGCATTAATTCCAATTTTTTTTTTCAAGACGTTCGGAGTTAAAAAGATATTGACTATGTTAATCTTTTTTTTATTTTGTCAGATATGTATGTTTCACAACTTCTATGCTCTTTACCTTCTTTTGTACTTCTCCCACACTTTCTCCTTCATGATCCGCAGCAGTAGCATTTTTTTCATCAACTTTTTCTTCACCTTATTCATCTTCTTCTTCTTCATCTTCTTCCCATTAATTTTTTTTTTCCATTCTACATATTGTTCTTATTCAGCTATTATTAATTTTCATATGCTATTTCTTCATCTTCTTCCTATTCTTCTTTTTCTTCATTTTCTTATGGTGACAGGCATTCCTGTAGTACTTATCTATAAAAGTTATAAGATTACACCTTACGTTCTGCCAGTCACAAAAGATTTACAACAGGATTTGTCCGCGTTCAGTTTGGCCTGCAGCAGCAGGCATTTTCCAGGGGCACCACAAGGAGGAACGGACTCACCCCCATTTACTGCTTAGTCTTCTGCTGCTTATAATTTTGATTTCTTCTATGATGATTTTTAGTCTTATGCTTAATGTTCTTCTGCTTTCTGTTCTTCTGCTTTTGCTTCTTCTGCTTCTTGTTCTTCTGTTTTTTGTTCTGTATCTTGGTAGTTGTCTTCATGTTCTTTGTCCTCTTGGTCATATTATTTAGGGTTATATTTCTGGTCTTCTTTGGTGTGGTCTTCAGGGTCGTCGTCATCAGGGTCGTCGTCATGCAAATCAATAAGGATTACTAAAGACAATTTCAAAAATCTTGATCTTGGAAATGTAACAAAAGGTACAAGAAGGCTGAGAAACTGGCGAGAACCAGCTGACAGTACTGGAACCCCTATTGGCAGCAGAAGGAACAATAGCCAATGGCACTACTGAGGAACAGCTGACGGTGCTGGACCCCGGTTACTATGCAGGAGGTACCTGTGCTAGAAACCACTACCAAGGACCAGCTGACCTTGCTGGACCTCGGATACCGAGCTGGAGGCACCTAGGCCAAAGGCTCTGGCGAGAACCAGCTGACAGTGCTGGCACCCGGATGGGTAGCAGAAGGAACAAGAGCCAATGGCAGACGTGACACATGGCAGACGTGACAGTACCCCCCTCTTTAAGCCCCCTCTCACCGGGGCTGGAAAGAAGAAAAAAAAAATTTTCTTCGGCAGAAACCAGAGTTTAGTACAAACCACTCCAACAATGTTGATCCGACATCTGAAACGGACACCTGCGCCGGTCAAGACACAGGAGCCGTGGACGAGACAAGGGAATCCAGTGGGGAGGACTGCAGGTAGACAAGCAAGTCTTCTTACTCTGGCTGCCATCATTTCCAAATGAGTCCAGAGGTCAAGGGCCGGGTCTGATTTACATCAGAAGAGTGGCCGGGGTACCGCCATATTCAGGAAAGTCCAGGAGACAGAGCAGATCAAATTCTATAACAGACGGGTCATCAGACGGGTAGCCGAGGTACCAGCGGAGTCCATGGCCTGATTAACTGTGACGGACTCAGCTCCTGCTGAGCCCATTTTTTGAGTGGACCCTCTGGGTCGTGGCACCCACCCACCGAGGGCGAGCTGACCTTGTGAGATTCCACCCCCTATTCAGGGAGTGTCAGGGGCAAGACCAAGGGGGTGAGCCACCACGACTGCTGGGACCAGACGGCCGGCTCAGGGGACACTAGACGAGTGTCTGACGACAAGGACGAGCAGGAAGCAAGACGAGACTAGACGTAGGTGCAAGGTATCTTCATTAGAATAACACAGGATCACATAAAGAGTAAACAAGCAAAACGTGCGAGGTGCGCGCGTGGGCACGCCAAGGTCCATAACATGGTACGTGCCAGATGGCACGCCTAGGCACAGGTAATGGCATGATGGCATCGGACTCCGGACTGCTGGCAAACCGACAGGGTCCAGGGATCAGGCTGCGGACGTCAGCTCCGGACATCAGGCCGTAGTCATCTGGTTCCGGACCTCTGGCAACGGTCGGCAGGTTCCGGGCATCCGGCAGGCAAACCAGGGTTCAGGCAAGGAGGCACGACAGATATCCAAGCAGGGTGCGTGTTTAGGGAACACGCCAAGGTCCAAGGCTAGGTGCGTGTGTAGGGGACACGCCAGGGTCCAAGGCTAGGTGCGTGTGTAGGGGACACGCCAGGGTTCAAGACTAGGTGCAAGGCAAGGTGCGTGTGTAGGGGACACGCCAGGGTTCAAAGCGAGGTGCGTGTGTAGGGGACACGCCAAGGTTCACAAACGAGACAGGGTGCGTGTGTAGAGCCACGCCAAAGCATAGGATAAGACAGAGTGCGTGTAGAGACACGCCAAGGCACAAGGTACAAGACAGAGTGCGTGTAGAGACACGCCAAGGCACAAGGCAGGGTGCGTGTAGAGACACGCCAGGGTTCAGAGCAGGGCTGCGTGCTAGGAGCTATGCAGGGACGCACACCTCACTGGCCAATGCACACGGCTGTAACGCCAGCACGAGGCACGACTAAGGCACAGGAGGGGGCAAAGGAGCCTTCGTGCTAGGAGCCACGCCAGGTTCAGGGCAGGGTGCGTGCTAGGAGCCACGCCAGGGTTCAAGGCAGGGTGCGTGCTAGGAGCAACGCCAGGGTTCAAGGCAGGGTGCGTGCTAGGAGCCACGCCAGGGCACAAGGAAGGGCTGCGTGCTAGGAGCCACGCAGGGGGCACGCCACACTGGCCAGTGCACACGGCTGTACACAAACACATGGCACTTACCACGGCACAGGAGACGGCCAAGGGGAACCCACGCCGGGGTTCAATGCAAGGACAAGGCAGGGAACAAGGCAAGGAACACAAGCAGAAACAGAGCCAGGTCAGAGCGAGGACAGAGTCTAGCAGCGGAGCGTAGGCAGAAGCCCAGAGCCGGGCCAAGGAAAGACCTTGGGACTAGACAAAGAAACGAGGACTAAGGAGAGGAGAAATGGTGCGTGTGCCAGGGAGCACTACAGAGCACCATAGGAGAGAGCGAGGCAGAGCAAGCAAAGACTGAGACCATAGGGAGGAACACAAAGCAAGGAATAGCAAGGCAGAGAACACAGGGAGGACTACAAGTCAAAGCATAGCAAAAGCAAAACATGGCAAAACAGGCGAGGCAGAGAACAAAGGAAGGACTACAAGTCAAAGCATAGCTAAGGCGAGACATAGCAAAACAGACTAAGACAAAGAACAGCAGAAGGACTACAAGGCAAAGCAAGGCAAAGACAAACATGGCACGAGAGACAACACAAGACATGGCACAAGACAAGAGGCGGAATACGAGCACGGAGCGTGTGCAGAGACGCACAACAGAGCAAAGTGCAAGGGCACAGAATAGAGGGAGCAACCCCACAGACCCAGAGCCTTGCAGGGAAGCAACACAATAATCAGGCCCTGAGCATAGGAAGAGGCGGCCTGATATAGGGCATAGCACCTCCTCCTCCAGGTCAGGACCAGGGGAGCACTTCCGGGATTCTAGACATGACGAGATGATAGCAGAACCAGACAGTGCAGGATCTTAGGAAACGTCACATGATCAGGGTTTCAGACATGACGAGATGATCACCGAACCAACCAGTGCAGGATTCTAGGAAGAACACATGATCCGGGATTCTAGACATGACGAGATGATTAAATACAATAACCAAGGTGTATATGAGCATATTAAGTATAAAATCATAACACACTGGTGCCCAGATATAGAACCGTCATGGATCAGTCGCTAATATACATTAAACATGGATGTGGAAACCACAAAAACACGACCAAAAGATCCTTTATCTTAATATAAATGTTTCTTTATTAGAAAGGACATAAAAGGACAAGAAGGCAGACATGTGCAAAATGCAAACAAAAGTGCAAGTAGTGCCTGAAGACCGCCTGGACCAACACCAGACACAGAGGAAAGGTAGAGAGATATACAAATCTAATATACAGGAGGCATATAGTGTGTTGAGGGCAGATAGAGGCCAAAATTTAAAGTATATCACAGAATTGCCCAGGAAACCTGTATCACCTCAAACAGAGGCACCAAAAATAAGTAAATATCCATGATTATGTGTATATATAGGGGGAATCACTACCTATATCCTGTGGAGTACACAACTAACCTCCTATCCACTATTACCGTGGGCCCCCATGTAGACTGAGCCGAGAAGGAAATCCTTCTCATACAAGGCTAAACTGTTACACATCCATAGGGGAGGAAACCACCCCCAACATACCTCAATGCAGTCCTCAAATGCCCAGGTGGTCCAGGGGTCACCCCAACGCGCGTTTCGGAGCCGATTGCTCCTTCCTCAGGGGGCATAAGTGTACCGCACTAATGGCCCGTATTTATATGCGCCTACCGGAAGTGGTGCGGGCGCTACTTGCACTTTTGTTTGCATTTTGCACATGTCTGCCTTCTTGTCCTTTTATGTCCTTTCTAATAAAGAAACATTTATATTAAGATAAAGGATCTTTTGGTCGTGTTTTTGTGGTTTCCACATCCATGTTTAATGTATATTAGCAACTGATCCATGACGGTTCTATATCTGGGCACCAGTGTGTTATGATTTTATACTTTATATGCTCATATACACCTTGGTTATTGTATTTTGTCAATACTGTTCTGTGTTTTGCACAGGGTCTCACCTAGGTCTAATGGACTACAGGGCCAGGGAAAAATCCTGGCTGGGGCAAGCGGATGAATTCTTTGGACAGGATGGGACAGGTGGTGCACGGGCTTGCAATCACAGGAATGATGTTTTATTCGAATCTACAAAGAAATTACTTGTTAAGCGTACTAAAATTTGGTGGAATAGAATTTTTCTTGAAAAGTATATTGTCAAGGGCATGATACCGAGGGGTCTACGAGTTCGGGTATTACCCACTTTCCCCATTGATGACAGTGAATTTGTGTCTGGTTGGGAGGACGCCTGCGGGACATGTTCAGTGGCTCTTATGAAATTACTGGTGGACCACAATACTAAATCAATCAATGGTCTGGATAAGGAAATAGATCAGGTGTTGATAGACCTTAGAGCTAATTGTACGAGTGAACAATTGAAAGGATATGAAGATGACCTTGAAAAGTTGGTTGATATGGTGGTGAAGAAAATTAAGGATACACAGGCTTCTAAATTTAATAGAGATCTTAAGGACTACCAAGAGAAGGTGGTCTACCAGTGGAAAAGATATTCTGGGAATTCGTCATCCTTACATCGGAGTGTTTCCAATACTTCCATGTCTTCGCTTGGCACCCACTCTGAGGCCTCTACTTCTTCAATAGTTACTCGGTCCAAGGGCAATTATGGGCGGATGAAAAATCATAATTTCCGCACATATAAAAGGATGAGAAATTATTCGGCGGAAGGCCCAAGTAGGGATAATAAGGTAATCAATTTGAGTAACCATATACTCACTAGATCTGATTGTGCATTACTTTATAAAGGCCTATCATTTTCACCAGCAGCTGGTTTTGATAGATTTACGGCCATCAAGGACCTGCATATTTTTGCTAGGTCCTTGTTATTTAAACGGTATTTCTATGATGATAACTTACATAAATTGTTCCCTACAGAAAAAGAACAATCAGCCCTGAGGATCCTTGAGGAACTGGCTGAGGAACACGTGTCCACGGTGGGAGGTAAGATACCTCCATCCTTGCAGATGCGCTCCAGGAAGTTCCCCCCTCTCTCGAATTGTAGTGTCATAGATTTATTCGTGAAGGTGGTCAGCAATGAATTTTTAAAGGTGCCAAAATATATCAAAATTGACAATCTAACTAGGGAGGAGAGGTTACGACTGAGTTACTTGAAGAGTCTCCCCGATGTAGTGATCAAGCCGGCGGACAAGGGAGGAAACGTCGTCTTATGGCCGAAAACGATGTACGAGAAGGAGGCCATGCGACAGCTCTCCAATGATGTTCATTACAGGAGGATGACGTTTAATCCCTTGTCCGCCTTTTGTACACAGTTGAAGGGGATTCTCATTAGAGCGAGAGAAGCTGACATCATTTCCGGTGAGCTTTGTACCGCATTAATAGTAGCTGAACCTTTGGTACCGACTTTTTATCTCCTCCCTAAGACGCATAAGAACATGCAGATCCCTCCGGGAAGACCTATAGTTTCGGGGCGGGGGGGCTATTTGGAGTGCGTCAACAAGTGGCTGGACTCCCTCCTCCAGCCGCTTGTGGAGGAGTTACCTTCCTTCCTCAAGGACACGAACCAGTTGTTGCGGAAAATGGATGGCCTTACGTTGGATGATGATACACTTTTAGCCACTATGGACGTGGAATCGTTGTACACGAGCATTCGCCATAGTGATGGGCTACGAGCAGTTAAATTCTTTCTATCAACATCCAATTTTTCCCCTGACCTGCGGGCCTTAGTTATGGAGGTCTTAGAGTTCTCCCTCACGCATAATTTTTTCACGTTCAGGGGGTCCTTCTTCCTGCAGCTCCAGGGGACGGCTATGGGGGCGGCCTTTGCACCTTCCTATGCCAACCTCTTCCTGGGGTTGTGGGAGAGGGACCTCCTGATGTCAGATCGGCTGTCATCTATGGAGCGCGTCCCTCTGTGGACGCGCTACATAGATGATATCCTGGTGATCTGGCAGGGGGATGCAACTTCGCTTGAGGGCTTTATCTCTGAATTGAATGGAAACAGCCTCAATATACACCTTACTGCCAAATTTGACAGGGATAGGGTGGAGTTCCTAGACGTCCTATTGAGTAGAGGTGTAGAGGGGACTATACAAAGCACCATCTATAGGAAGCCTACTGCCACTAATATGCTCCTGCACGCGTCCTCCTCACATCCGACACATATGGTGCGGTCTGTACCAGTTGGCCAGTTTTTGCGTCTCCGTCGATTATGCTCAACTGAGGTGGAGTTTGAAAATCAGGCAAGGGATTTGAAGGGTCGTTTTGCAGAGAGAGGATATAGCAATAGATCTATTAAGAGAGCTTATTTACGAGCTAAATATAGTAATAGAAACTCTCTCCTGTATAAAACGAATGTCGAGCCTAAAAAACCAGATGTAGTGAGATTTATTACTGACTACAATGCACGATCAGAACAAGTAAGGAGGATTATCGATAAATCTTGGAACATCTTGAAGACAGACCCGATTTTAGCCAAGATCATTCCCGAGAAACCCCAAATAACATTTAGGCGGTCTAAAAATTTACGGGATCACTTAGTTCGGAGTCATTATAGAGGGGATTCCCCCGGGACATTTTTGGATGAGTTTAATCGGTCCCGGAAGGGGGGTAGTATGGCATGTGGCCGCTGTGTGGCTTGTATTAATATGGTTAAAGATGACACTTTCATGGATTCTTCGGGACAGAAACAGTATAAGATTCTTAAAAACATTACTTGTACGTCCCGGAATGTCATCTATTATGCCACATGCCCTTGCTCCCTGATCTATATCGGACTCACTACACGACAACTGAAGGTTCGGATAAGGGAGCATGTCCTGGGTATACAAGCCGCGGTAAGTGAAGATGATATCCATCTGCTCAAAACACTACCAAAGCATTTCAAAATACATCATAATTGCGATAGTAGTGGTTTGAGAGTTAAAGGCATTGATATGGTGGATGTGGGGATTCGGGGAGGTAAAATATCTCAAAGATTAGCCCAAAAAGAAACTCGTTGGATATGGACTCTCAATACGGTATATCCAAAAGGATTAAACGAGAGTTTATCCTATATTCCATTCCTGTGAGGTGGCTGTCCGGCACGGGACGGTGCTGGTGCATATGTGTGTGCAGCAGTGGTTGTTTTTATCTTTTTATTTTTAGTATTGTTTTTTAATTCTTTGTTCGTTTTTTAGTTTTTCTCTTTGGAGTCATTCTCGGTTTTCGTATACACCGCACCTGGTGATGTGACTGAAGTGGCCAAGTCATTCTTGATCATTTGTGGGAGAAGTCGAGAAGATGAGTGATGTGAAGTCGGACACATTCAAACCAAGAAGACCCTACATTTTGGATGGTGGAGGTGTTTTTCCATCGACAATGAACTTGATACTGATAATGGTCTATTGGGACTCTAATGTATACAGTATTTTTGGAATATTGTACCTTTGTGCATGATAATTATTATTTTGTATGTATGAACTCTGTTTTTGGGTTTTTTGTTTTGACACTGGTTTTTTCTTTTGTTACTGACATATGCATATGTTCATTTACATTTAGAGATATGGCCCTATTTAATCTGCATCATTATTCCATTCATTGATGCTGTATAGGGGTATTTATTGTATGCATTTGTGTGTCGCATGCTTGTTAGTTAAATCAGCTTAATTTTGGAGCACATGATGTATTGATATCTTGACAGTTGTCCCCGGTGGGATACCTATTGTATCCCAGTTGGGACATGGATAGCGGGGATTTGTTTCCCCGTTTTGAGATTATATGAGAAGATTCTCTGGACTTTTTTGATACAGTACAACGTAGTGGGATTGATCATTCTCTTGGGATGTGTTGTGAAGTGATGATTGTTTATGGGTTTAATCATTATTTCACTTTCTCCCCCCTCCCGTTTTTGGTCACATTGTCCAAACAGTTTGGTTTAATGTGGCATGTTATATGCTGGTATGGCGGTATTCCGATGTTTTGGCCCCTTACTATGTGTTTTTTAACATTGTGCACGTTTGCTTTAGGCTTTGCCCTGTATAAAAATGGCCGCCGTATGATCACTGGGTTGCGCAGGCGCGCTCGCCACTCCTGTGTGGGTTGGTGCTCCGCCCATGTCGGGTGCCGGATCACGTGGGCCCGCGTAGATCCGGACGCGTCATGGGTAGGAGGCGCCACCCATCGCGGGATGTGCCAGAGCCGCGCCCGCACCACTTCCGGTAGGCGCATATAAATACGGGCCATTAGTGCGGTACACTTATGCCCCCTGAGGAAGGAGCAATCGGCTCCGAAACGCGCGTTGGGGTGACCCCTGGACCACCTGGGCATTTGAGGACTGCATTGAGGTATGTTGGGGGTGGTTTCCTCCCCTATGGATGTGTAACAGTTTAGCCTTGTATGAGAAGGATTTCCTTCTCGGCTCAGTCTACATGGGGGCCCACGGTAATAGTGGATAGGAGGTTAGTTGTGGACTCCACAGGATATAGGTAGTGATTCCCCCTATATATACACATAATCATGGATATTTACTTATTTTTGGCGCCTCTGTTTGAGGTGATACAGGTTTCCTGGGCAATTCTGTGATATACTTTAAATTTTGGCCTCTATCTGCCCTCAACACACTATATGCCTCCTGTATATTAGATTTGTATATCTCTCTACCTTTCCTCTGTGTCTGGTGTTGGTCCAGGCGGTCTTCAGGCACTACTTGCACTTTTGTTTGCATTTTGCACATGTCTGCCTTCTTGTCCTTTTATGTCCTTTCTAATAAAGAAACATTTATATTAAGATAAAGGATCTTTTGGTCGTGTTTTTGTGGTTTCCACATCCATGTTTAATGACGAGATGATTGCAGAACCAGACAGTGCAGGATCTTAAGAAACGTCACATGATCAAGGACTCCAGACATGACGAGAAGATCACAGAAGGCAGAGCAGAAACGCAGGTATCCTGCAGCTCAGAGATGAGGTGAGTCTGCACACTGCTCTAGGGAACATGCAGGACAGCAGACAAAACATGCGCATGCACATCGCTCCAGGAGTTCTTGAGACAGACATGGCAGACGTGACACATGTCAGACGTGACACCACTCGACCCATATCAGTGATAGGTAATAGAGGGCTTCCACAGGACACTCCACATTAGAACTTGATAACCAAAGACACCATAAGGAGTACAAAGTCCAAAGAATATAAAATATATATAATTTTATTAGACATAATTGTCACAAACATGAATACATACAAAAGGATCAGGTAATGAAGGCAAGGTCACAGATTAAATACCATGTAAAAAATGCCAAACGTGCATTATACCACCATGGGAATAGATTCTAAAAGTACTGGCCAATATATGTACTAAATCCCCCACTGTTGGAACTGGCCAAAATACAATTAAATATACATAATAAATAAATGCCCCAAGTGCTTACCGATAAGCGATATTAATCAAGATCAAAGCCCCACGCCACCGACGCGCGTTTTGCTGCTCTTTTTCAAGGTGCCGTACTGTGTGTCACACCAGGCCAATTTCACAATCTACGAATCACAGCGTATGTCAATGGTAACACCCCCCGGAAGTTACACCATCAGCATCATAATGACAGAATGCCAGACACTGCACATACAATCAGTCACGCCCCCCGGAAGTTACATCATCAGCATCATGGCAACATGATGCCAGTCACAACCATACAACCAGTAAAGCCACGGAAGTTACATCACAATCATCATAGTAACATAATGCCAGTCACAGCGCATACCACGAGTAACGCCCCCCGGAAGTTGCATCATCAGCGTCATGGTAACATAATGCCAGTCGCAGCACATACAAACGGTACCGCCCCCTGAAGCTGCGCTGTGATTTGCATTAGGTTACTATGACGCTGATGATGTAACTTCCGGGGGGCGGTACCGGTTGTATGTGCTGTGTTTGGCAGTATGTTACCATGACGCTGATGATGTAACTTCCGGGGTGCGGTACCGGTATGCGCTGTGACTTGCTTTAGGTTACTATGACGCTGATGATGTAACTTCTGGGGGGCGGTACCGGCTGTATGTGCTGTGACTGGCATTATGTTACCATGACGCTGATGATGCAACTTCCGGGGGGCGTTACTTGTGGTATGCATAGTGACTGGCATTATGTTACTATGACGATTGTGATGTAACTTCCTGGGCTTTATTGGTTGTATGGTTGTGACTGGCATCATGTTGCCATGACCTGATGATGTAACTTCCGGGGGGGCGTGACTGATTGTATGCGCTGTGTCTGGCATTCTGTCATTATGATGCTGATGATGTAACTTCTGGGGGGCGTGACTGATTGTATGCGCTGTGTCTGGCATTCTGTCATTATGATGCTGATAATGTAACTTCCGGGGGGCGTTACCATTGACATACGCTGTGATTCGTAGATTGTGAAATGGAGGGATATAAAAATCGGCTTGGTGTGACACACAGTACGGCACCTTGAAAAAGAGCAGCGAAATGTGCGTCAGTGGCGTGGGGCTTTGGTCTTGATTCATATCGCTTATGGTTAAGCACTTGGGGCATTTATTTATGATGTATTTTTAATTGTATTTTGGCCGGTTCCAAAAGTGGGAGATTTAGTACATATACTGGCCAGTACTTTTATAATCTATTCCCATGGTGGTATAATGCACGTTTTGCATTTTATGCATGGTATTTAATCTGTGACCTTGCCTTCATTACCTGATCTGTTTGTATGTATTTCTGTTTGTGACAATTATGTCTAATAAAATTATATATATTTTATATTCTTTGGACTTTGTACTCCTTATGGTGTCTTTAATTCTCCTCACCCAGCGTCACCTCCTCCTGCTTAACTGATGGCTCAATTGCCTGTAATCAGAGAGCATCGAAGCTGCCAATCAAACAAAAGGAGGCAGAGCTGGATGTGGAATAGAGCTTGAGTGACAGATTCTTTTGATCTATAAATAATTCTTCAGACTCATTTGCATATAATTTCAGATATTGATTTCTCAATAGCAGAGGAACATACTGGCCATGTAAGGGTTTAGCTGGACTTGTCCTTGAAAGAACTACATATGCATATAGTTTGGTAATGGGGGTGAAATCCTGCCGACAGGTACCCTTTAAAGTTGACTTTTATTTTCATATGACAACAAAAGATGAGTGCCTAGAATTGTTATGTTTTATAAATAATTTTGTCTATGATGTTCGAAGTTGCTCTTGGCATCTGCCTCTTTCATTGCAAACTCTTTTGATATTTTTTTATATCAAGATTGTTTAAACGACATGTTAAAATCAAAGAATATAGGAAAAATTGCTGAATTAACTAGGTAACACTTTAAATGTTCAGTAGTCTCTTAGTTTAAGGTTAAAAAGAGCCACAAAGTTCATTGAGTTTAATCTATAAGTTAATGTGTTAATTCAATGGAAGGCATAAAGCTACTACTAGTATCCATAAGCTGTGATGTTATATTTTTCAAGAAAGTCATCCTGGGCCTTCTTAAACTTGTTTAGTGAATTGAGCATTACAGCATTATATTGTAGAGGGTTCCATAAACTTACTGCTCTTACTGTAAATAATCTCCAACTGTGATGATGATTAATCCTTCTGTCTTCTAGACATAGATGATGCCCCCATGATATTGTTCAAATATATTTGGATATTGTTAAGATGAGATGCTTGAAGGCTGGGGAGAAGTATTATGTTAATTTTTTTCTCTTGCTTTTGTTATGCTCTGAAATTTGGAGAGACTTCAGAGAATAATAAAATGGAAAAGTCGATTAGCATAGAATTTATTTGACATGAATCGAATTTACTGGAAAAAAATTGAACGAATCTGCTGAATTCAAATTTAAGGAGTTTCGCTCATCTCCAGGTACTGATTTTCATTCTTTGTACATGTTCAAATGTCAAAATCTTTCTATATACAATATATAATAGAAGTCAGATCACTACGAATCGAGCCTGGGCCCATGTGCACAATATTAATTGAAGACTTAAACAAGTAATTTCAATCACAATCACGCAAAGTATACATTACATTCTATTTAAAAAAAAGCCTTGCAATTAGTATAATGTACAGATGAGGGAATCAATTTGATGCAAATCAAATTTATATTGAATTTTTAGTAATTCTCTGATCCCAGTTCAAACACCAAAATACCACTGATATTTTAACCATTACAAAAGATTGCATCAGGCAGAGAAAGATCAGATGACCTCAGGCAGGCATCCTTGCAATGCTTTGCATCTATCAAATCACAGCCAATCAGGAGGGACAATCACATAGCCTGTATAAAAGAATAAGCAGGAATGCAGCAGCCTTTTTGTGCTGAATCTGGGTAGTGATAGAACATCACAGCTTAGCCTTAGAGATAGGGAGGTAAAGCTATAAAACACTGAAGAAATTGTTCATTTAATGTATGACAGCACAGCAGTGAAGAAGATTAGTATGTGAGGAAAAGAGACAAGTGTGATACACAATTTTTAGGGTAATTGGAGGCTTTGGCGCTCTTATGATTTGCAAGAAATTGATTTACCAACAATTGGTGATTCAATTAAGTACTGTCCTTCTTCCCTTTCTGCTGCTTCCAGGAGTCTGTACACTGCTCACAGATCCCGGGTCACTGTGCTTAGGCTACACATGCACTCCCTTCTTCTTAAAGGGACAGTGCCTGGGCAACGGAGCAATGTGTAATGTCAATAGTTTGTATGCTTGCTTGTTCTCAGTACCCTGTACCCGCCAGTCAGTTTACCTATCCTGTACCTTTCCACCCACACTTGCCTTGTGTTTCTGTTTTTCAGCCATGCCTACCAGCCATTGCCTGCCTGTATATCAGCTGTACCTGCCTGCACTTGCTGTGCTCACCTGTATACCAGCTGTCCCAGCCTGCACCTGCTGTGCCTCCTGTATGTCAGCAGTACCTACTTGCACTTGGCATACCCACCTGTATTTCTGCCTTACCTTCCTGCTCCTGCCATGCCTGCCTGTCTTCCCTTCAAGGCCATTCCAGCTTCTTGCCCTTGAGGGACAGCTCCCATGCATCCAAGGTTCATCCTAGTGTAGTATCTGGTGTCCATCTGGAGTCAAGTCTAGTCCCACCATCAGTGGCTTTAGCGAACAGTCAGGTATTTACCTAGTTTTGCACCTCTGGGCTCTTCCGCTACAGTTTGCTCTTGCCATGGAATCTGCTGGCTCCCAATCATCTTCTATCTCTGACCTTTACCAGGAGGTCTCCCGCCAGAAAGACCAGTAGGTCAAAATCTTCTCTTATATGTGGACAATTACCACCCGCACTGATGTTACACACTGATATCTCCGGCAGCATCCACTCCTCCCCAAACTGCAGCAACCCCATCGGCGACCCTCCAGTCTCCAGCTTTGTTCCTGGTTCCGGACCCCATCTGCCTGCTCCAACATGTTATGACTATAATCCTGCTCTATGTCGAGCATTCATCAACCAATGTACGCTGCATTTTGAACTCTTGGCATACCAGTTTGCTTTGGATAGATCCAAAGTGGCTTCTATCAAGTTACATCTCACTGTCGAAGCTCTGGCATGGCTCAATTCCCTATGGAAGAGAAAGGATCCTCTTGTCGCCAACTTTCAGACCTTCTTAAAAGCATTCCGCAAAGGCTTTGATGAGCCAGGTCATGTTTTTCCGCAGCATCTTCACTCCTCAGGTTGCCCCAGAATAACCTCACAGTGGGTCAGTACACCGTGTGTTTCCGGACCCTGTCTGCAGAGGATGAGTTTGCTGGCCATGATATTCCCATGTCGTTCGATGACCTGGTGTCCATGGCTACCAGGATTAACATCAGGTTCCAGGTGCACTACAAGGAGGTGACCCACGAGAGAAGGCCTATGCATTTGGCTCCTATCATGTCGATCATGCCGCAGACTTCAGCTTTGACATTCTCCTCTGACTGCATATCGACTGGATGAAGCTGGGCAAATTATATAGCGGGGGTGTCTCAAACCAATGTCAAATATTTAGAGGTAGCAAATTGGTATATCATGATCAATAAAACATAACCTTTAATGATTCTTTAAAAACCATACATCAAATCAAAACAAACATGTGCCAAAGTGCAATTGTGCAGTGTTCTAATAAAAACAAACCGTTTTGTACTAAATAAGGTACCATATGGCCCTGGACATTAACGTATTTCTTGTCCAGGTGTTTCAAAACCTGGAATCTCCGACCATATGAGCCTTGTATATTTGTAATTGTGTGCCGACCAGGCCTTTATGTCATCAGAATTAATATTACTTAATAGACATATATCCAGCCCGTATATAAATTAGCACAGCATATGTACAGCATCGGTCAAATGCATAAGCATAAAATCACCTCATGAGCAAATTGTATCCATTTATGATACCACTATAGAAACTGAGACCGCTGTACTTATCTTTAAACGCTTCTATAAAGAACGGATGATCAGGTAAGGTCCATCTGAAAACCCAAAATCATGACCCGATCTCCAGACTTGTCACCCAACGCGTTTCGTCGATGCTTGACTCATCAGGGGTATTGTGACACCTTCTTCTGGCGCATAGCACGCCCGTTGTGAGATAGCTGCCTTTTATAAATCGCGGCATACCGCGGCTTATTGCCGTTTCCGGTTGCCCCGTACAGTACTTGCGGTTTGCGCATGACGCCGGCATCTGCTCAGGCAACTTGCCCCACTTCCTGGGTTTTCCTAAACAGACGCCGCGCGTCATGTTGAGACAGGAACCGACCATACCCTGCCCCACTTCCTGGGCGTAACCGGGCATGTCAGTCTGCATATCAAGATATTGCGTGATTGGTCTAGGCAGTCACCTGACCATCACGTATCAATAGGAGCCGCTCACTTTATTTTATTGCATCAATCTAATAGTGCGGCTTCATTTACTCAATCATAAATGTTGAATGCGTCCCCCTATCATTATTTATACGGGACCCGAATTATTAAGTCATTTTATGATTGCATAGGCGTTATGAATCAGTACAAAACGCCAACACCCATATTATGGACATTGACAGGAATTATCTTGTGAATGAAAACAAATTCTTTACACCCCGTCATAGGAAAAGAAGCAGAAAAAAGAGTCAGGATACCAACTGCAAAATATATGTGATGTGGAAATTATTCATTTAATTTAATTTTATTGCATGCATAAGAAGGGGATACCACCAACCTCCATATATCTGTAGGAATTATAGAAAGGGTGCCCGCTAAATCTGGCCCTATAGGTCCCTAACTAGCTGTTCCCTACCTCACGCGGAGGTTGGCACCCTAAATTCCTGCGCAAATGGCGCCCCCACTCCTCGTTGGCTCTCCCTGAACTAAAAAGCCCTATTAAAACTCCCTACAAGAAGGAAGAAAAGGATAGTGTCTCATTCAGTCCTTTGGGATATACAGATTGTAATGAGAAAATCCAATAGGTTTCTCTTTGGAGTATGCGTTTATCCCAATCACCTCCTCTTGGATTTTGGGGGACCTTTTCTATGCCCATGAAACTGACTGCCTTCACGTCACCCTTATGTCTTTGATTGACATGGGTGGCTACCGGTGTATCACGTTTATGAATTATATCTCTATGGTGTTCGCCTACCCTAACCCTCAGCTCCCTCTTGGTCTTGCCGATGTATTCAAGGCCACAGCTACAGGTGATTTTATATACCACTCCTATTGATCTACAATTAATGAATTGACCAATAGGGTAGATCTTTCCTGTGACATTGCTCTGAAATTCTTTGCTCTGTTGAATAGAGGTACAATATTTACAGCTACCACATCTGTAACAGCCTTTCGGCTGTGTACCTAGCCATGTTGAGCTGTATGAGGTTTTCTGGGTATAATGGCTGCGGACCAACCTATCCCTTAAGGAGCGGCCCCTTCTAAATGTAATTTGTGGATTGTCCGAGATCAAGCCTCCAAGATCCTTGTCCATACATAGTATTGGCCAATGTCGGTTCATAATGGCTCTCAGCTCATTTGCCCCATTGGAAAAAGTGGTGATGAACCTTATGATATTGTCTTCATTGGTTTGCTGTTTGGGTATAAGTAGTTCTTTTCTTTCCTTCTCTACCGTAGACTTATAGGCCCCTTTAAGAATGTCATCTGGGTATCCTCGTTCATGAAAACGAGATCTAAGGTCATCTGCTTGTCTCTTAAAGTCTCTCTGATCAGTACAATTCCTTTTCATGCGTAGGTACTGGCCTTTAGGAATACCTTTTTTCAAGGGGACTGGGTGACTGGATTCCCATCTTAGAAGGGAATTCGTAGAGGTAGGTTTCCTGTATGTTTCTGTGACTATACGGTCATTTTCTCCCCTCTTAATGACTATGTCCAGGAAGGGTAGTCTGTTGGCACTAACCTCACATGTGAAGCTAAGACCAATATCATTTATATTAAGATCTTTCACAAAAGTTCTAAAACTGTTCTCATCACCTCTCCAAATAACAAATACGTCGTCGATGTAGCGGAGCCATAGCACTATTTTGTCCTCCGCCACATCGACCTGCTCACCAAAAACAACATTTTCCTCCCACCAGCCCAGGAGCAGATTTGCGTACGATGGCGCACAAGGGTTGCCCATCGCAGTGCCCCTGAGCTGATGGAAGAACCTGCCATCAAAGAGAAAAAATTTTTTCGTGAGACAGAATTCCAGGGCCTGCATAACGAACAGGTTATGTCTCGTACATTGGACGCCTCTTGTCTTAAGGAAATAGTCCGCAGCCATCAGACCTTTATCATGGGGAATGGATGAATACAAGGCTTCTACATCTATTGAACCCAATATCATATCGGTGTCCAATTCGATGTGGTCAAGTTTCAATAAAAGGTCGGTGGTATCCCTTGTATAGGAACTAAGTGATATAACAAATGGTCTTAAAATTTTGTCTACATAGATACCCAGATTTTGGGTTAGACTTCCTATACCCGATATAATCGGTCGGCCTTTCAAAGGCGAAAGGCCTTTATGAACCTTAGGCAGAGCATAGAATGTTGCCACAGTCGGGTGTTGTGGAATCAAAAAATCTTTCTCATTTTTATCAATGAGTTTTGCTTGAAAGGCCCCATTCACCAACTTCTTAAGATCATTTAAAAAAGTGTTTGTGGGGTTATGTTCCATTCTTTCATACCCCATAGATCTATCTAACAGTGAGTAGCACATGGTTTTATACTGTGCTACATCCATCAACACTATATTCCCCCCTTTATCTGCGGGTTTCACTATTAGAGTATTGTCTCTCTCCAGCTCCAGAAGCCCATCCATCTCAGACTTGGTGAGGTTATGGAATCGTCTTTTTTTCCCATTACCCAGTTCCTTGATATCTCTAGATACCAAGTTGGCAAATATGTCAAGGGCCCCTATATCATTGCTAATAGGCGGCATTTGTTTACTCTTATTTTTTAATTGTGTGAATGGTCCCTCACCCAAATCATTGGGATTCATGTCCCCCAAATTGAACAAAAATCTCACATCATTAAGTAATTCTCCCTCTATACCCAATTCTGCGCAGCTTTTATTATCCATATTTATAAAGTGTTTTTTCCACTTAAGTTTACGGATGAAGAGCTGTAAATCCTTAGTCGTTTCAAAACATTCAAAATCAGATGTTGGGACAAAAGACATCCCCTTACTGAGAACCGCCATCTGTTCTTTACTGAGGGATTTCGAGGAAAGGTTAATTATATGATTGTCTATACGGGGTTCCTGCCGTTGAACCTGTTTCTTAATGGGTAGCTTGTGTCTAAAAAATGATCCCTCTGTGGGGAACCTCGACCAGATCCTCTCCCCGCACGTAGACCCCCCCTTCCCCTTACTCTCCCTCTTCCGGGTTTGTATCTCGTTTCTGAATCAGAAAACTCAGCCTCTGAAGATGATATATCAGTCTCCTGCGGTCTGAATGAGACACTGAATGAGACACTATCCTTTTCCTCCTTCTTGTAGGGAGTTTTAATAGGGCTTTTTAGTTCAGGGAGGTGCCATTTGCGCAGGAATTTAGGGTGCCAACCTCCGCGTGAGATAGGGAACAGCTAGTTAGGGACCTATAGGGCCAGATTTAGCGGGCACCCTTTCTATAATTCCTACAGATATATGGAGGTTGGTGGTATCCCCTTCTTATGCATGCAATAAAATTAAATTAAATGAATAATTTCCACATCACATATATTTTGCAGTTGGTATCCTGACTCTTTTTTCTGCTTCTTTTCCTATGACGGGGTGTAAAGAATTTGTTTTCATTCACAAGATAATTCCTGTCAATGTCCATAATATGGGTGTTGGCGTTTTGTACTGATTCATAACGCCTATGCAATCATAAAATGACTTAATAATTCGGGTCCCGTATAAATAATGATAGGGGGACGCATTCAACATTTATGATTGAGTAAATGAAGCCGCACTATTAGATTGATGCAATAAAATAAAGTGAGCGGCTCCTATTGATACGTGATGGTCAGGTGACTGCCTAGACCAATCACGCAATATCTTGATATGCAGACTGACATGCCCGGTTACGCCCAGGAAGTGGGGCAGGGTATGGTCGGTTCCTGTCTCAACATGACGCGCGGCGTCTGTTTAGGAAAACCCAGGAAGTGGGGCAAGTTGCCTGAGCAGATGCCGGCGTCATGCGCAAACCGGAAGTACTGTACGGGGCAACCGGAAACGGCAACAAGCCGCGGTATGCCGCGATTTATAAAAGGCAGCTATCTCACAACGGGCGTGCTATGCGCCAGAAGAAGGTGTCACAATACCCCTGATGAGTCAAGCATCGACGAAACGCGTTGGGTGACAAGTCTGGAGATCGGGTCACGATTTTGGGTTTTCAGATGGACCTTACCTGATCATCCATTCTTTATAGAAGCGTTTAAAGATAAGTACAGCGGTCTCAGTTTCTATAGTGGTATCATAAATGGATACAATTTGCTCATGAGGTGATTTTATGCTTATGCATTTGACCGATGCTGTACATATGCTGTGCTAATTTATATACGGGCTGGATATATGTCTATTAAGTAATATTAATTCTGATGACATAAAGGCCTGGTCGGCACACAATTACAAATATACAAGGCTCATATGGTCGGAGATTCCAGGTTTTGAAACACCTGGACAAGAAATACGTTAATGTCCACGGCCATATGGTACCTTATTTAGTACAAAACGGTTTGTTTTTATTAGAACACTGCACAATTGCACTTTGGCACATGTTTGTTTTGATTTGATGTATGGTTTTTAAAGAATCATTAAAGGTTATGTTTTATTGATCATGATATACCAATTTGCTACCTCTCCATGAAGCTGGGCAAGCATTGTCAGGAGGTCCGTCATGCTGAGGGAAGGTGCTTCTACTGCAGCAGTCCCAAACATGTAATCTGCTCCTGCCCTGAAAAAACAGGAATCTTCAGAGCCTAAGGTTTGTTGGAGAGGCTATCCTGGGCGAGGACCACTCCTCTCCTTCACTGACTGTGTCAGTATCCATTTCCTGTGCAACATTTGTTGAATCTGTCTATTTGTACTCCGCATGAAATTTCATTCAACAGACTGCTGTGGAGCAGTATCAAATCCTCATCCAACATCTGCAGAATGCGCTAGTGGTATCGTCCAAGGATGGGAGTCCTCTATCCGACTCAGAGAGAATATCTCTTTATGTAATCTTTGGTCTGTCCCTGCTCCTGGGCCTACCATGGCTACGAAAACACAAGCCTGTCTTTGATTCTAGATCTGGTGAAGTACTCTGATGGGGCCCGGTCTGCCAAAAAGGTGCCATTCATTCCGTCAGACCTCCAGCTACTCCATCAAATTTGCCTAGCCTGCTTCCAACTTATTGGACTTAAGTGGCTGTCTTCATTAAAAACGAGGCAGAGGCACTATTACCACACGGGCCGTACGATGCCCTTTTGACCTCCTTCCTTGCTTTTCTCTGCCATGAGGCCATATCTACCCTCTGTCCCAGACTGGGACCTGACCCATGTCCGAATATATGAAAGAGAACATAGCCAAGGGATTATCCAGAAGCCTACTTCCCCAGTGGAGCTGAATTCTTTGTTAAGAAAAAGGATGGTTTGCTTCGTCCCTATATAGACTACAGGGGCCTCAATCAAAAATAAATATCCTCTGCCTATCATATCAGAACTGTTTTGTTGCCTCAATGGGTCCAGAGTCTTTACCAATCTGGACCTGCAGAGGGCGTATAACTTGATCTGAATACACGTGGAACAAATGGAAGACTGCTTTTAACATCCTGTATATCCATTATTATTATATGCCATTTAGGCTCTATAATGCCCAGGAGTCTTTCAAGAACTGGTTAGCGATATCTTGCAGGACCTCCTCCACACATGTGACACCTCTGAGACAGGACTAAGGATAGACGCAGAGAAGGTATACTCTGTTCTGAAGTGGCCTCATCCTGATGGTTTAAAAGCAATTCAACGGTTCCTCGGATTTGTCAATTACTATCGAGAATTTATCCCGCTCCAATTTCTACCATTACCTGCAAGGGTGCTGACCACAGGGTGTGGACTGCAGAGGCTGAAAGTGCATTTATCTCCTTAAAACAGGCCTTTGCCACTCATTCAATTCAGCACTGACCGGACAACAAAAAACAATTCTTTTTGGAGGTGGATGCCTCTTCCGGAGTTGTCCTCATGTATAAATCTCCTTTCGGACGTTTGTTAATTTGTGGTTATTTCTCTAAACCCTTCTCGGTTCCAGAACGCAACTATTCCATAGGCAATTGAGAACTGATGGCGATAATACTGGCTCTGGAGGATGGCGCTTTCTGCTTGAGTTAGTGGTTTATCTTGAAGTTATCTATACAGACCACAAGAATTCAGCTTACCTTCAGTCCGCAGAGTGATTAAATCCGCATCAAGCCAGGTGGTCTTTGTTCTTCGTCCGCTTTGATTTTGTCCTCCACTTCCCACAGGCAGATCAGAACATCAAAGCAGATGCACTTTCCAGGTCTTTTTTGTCTTCTGAGCAAGAGGAGAAGCCTCAGAGCACTACTGAGGCCTCCAAGATGCTTACTGTTTCTCCACTGAACTTGTCTCAGACCCCATCAGAGAAGACTTTTTTCTCTGAACAGGACAGGAAGCAGATAGTTCACTGGGTGGGGTTACTTGTTCAAATAGGCTGATCATGCTAGACAGAAGAAAACAGCTGTTCTCATTTAACTGCACTATTGGAGGCCATCACGTTGCCAGGATATTGCGTATTTCATATTGGCCTGCCTACTTTGTGCCAAGAATAAGTCTTCCACTGCCAGTACCATCTGCTGCCTGGTAGCATATTGCGATCGACTTCATCACTGATCTGCCAGTATCAGCCAGAAGTACCATCATCTGGGTAGATGTGGATCACTTCACTAAGACATCCCATTTTAACTCCGCTGCTCCTTTGCTTGCCATGAAGTTTATTCAACATATTTTTCACCTCCATGAGTAACCTCTCCATATTGTATCTGATAGAGTCATCCAGTTTACATCCCACTTCTGAAAGGTTTCCTGCAATCTACTATATGTCACCTTAGACTACTCTTCAGCCTACCATCCTCAGTACAATGGCCAAGTAGAGTGGGTTAACCAGATCCTAACCAACTACCTGCGGCACCACAGTGATTGTGCCAAACCCCTGCCTTGATCTGAATTCTCACACAACAATCCTATAAGTGAATTTTCAGCTAAATACCCTCTTTTTGTGGTGTACGGTCAACACTTCAATATTCCATTTCCTGTGTCTGCAACCACCGACATTCCTGTGGAGGACAACAATACCTCTTTAATGAAATCTTTGGAATGGAGGAGACAAGAGGACAAGAGACGTCTGGATCCAGCTACCTTTCGCCCTGGGGATAAGGTTTGGCAAAATGTGTTTGTCTCAAGCTACCCTCATATAAATTGAGTCCTGGCTTCATCCGTACATTTCAGATTCCCAGACAGATAAATCCTGTAACTTGCAAGTGCGAACTCCTGGCCTCTTCACGGATCCCCAATAAATTTCATGTGTCGGCCCATACTTGCCTTGTGTTCCTTTTTTTCAGCCATGCCCACCAGCACTTGCCTGCGTGTATACCAGCTGTGCCCACCAGCATTTGGTGTGCCCACCTGTATATCAGCCATACCAGCCTGAACCTGCCATCCTCTCCTGTATATCTGTATATCAGCCTTTCCTGGGTGAGCACTAAAATGCTTGGGTGCTTGTTGCTCGGAACAAACAAATTGGAATGCTTGGGTGCTCGACCTGAGCAACGAGCCCAATGTACAGTAAGTCTAAGGGAAACTCAAGCATTTTTTCGGTGGCCCCTCCGGAGGTCTGCAGAGGGACTAGAAATTGTGAAATTCAATGTTAACAGTGCTCAAATGACATAGGAATAGCATGGGGAAAACCCCTGGAAGAATTTATGTCTCCTAGGTCACAGCTGTGAACAATGTTGTCAGAGTCTTACGCCACTTTTACAGACTCACAAGAAAACAAACAAAAACAAAACCAAAATGGATTTTCCTGGGAAATACACTGCTCAAAAAAATAAAGGGAACACTTAAACTGTGAGCACAACCCCCATCTGTGGACATCGGGCACTCAGACCATCCTAATGGAGTTGGTTTCTAACCATTTGTGCAGACACATGCACATTTATGGCCTGATGGAGGTCATTTTGCAGGGCTCTGGCAGTGCTCCTCCTGTTCCTCCTTGCACAAAGGCTGAGGTAGCGGTCCTGCTGCTGGGTTTTTGCCCTCTTGCGGCTCCCTCCACATCTCCTGGTGTACTGACCTGTCTCCTGGTAGTGTCTCCAGCCTCTGGACATTACGCTGATAGACACAGAAAAATTTCTTGCCACAGCTCGCATTGATGTGCTATCCTGGATGAGCTGCACTACCTGTGCCACTTGTGTGGGTTGTAGAGTCCGCCTCATGTTACCACGAGTGAGAAAGCACAACCAACATTCAAAAGTGACCAAAACATCAGCCAGAAAGCATTGGTACTGAGATGTGGTCTGTGGTCCCCACCTGCAGAACCACTCCTTTATTGAGGGTGTCTTGATAATTGCCAATAATTTCCATCTGTTGTCTATTCCATTTGCACAATAGCATGTGAAATTAATTGTCAAACAGTGTTGCTTCCTAAGTGGACAGTTCAATTTCACAAAAGTTTGATTTACTTGGAGTTAAGTTCTGTTGTTTAAGTGTTCCCTTTATTTTTTTGAGCAGTGTATGTTAAGGAACATCTTTTCCAGGATAATGATGTGTATATAAGGCAAAATAAATAACCAAAACCAAAAATGCTCCTCCACAGCTTGGGCTATGTTCACACGTAGCGTGTTTGATGTGTTTTTGAACTTTAGCATTGCTTTCAATGAAGACAAATGCATTCACTGGGAAATGTGATTTTAACATTTTACAACTTTATCTGGCTATGTGGTGCGTGACACATCATCAGACACATCCTGTTTCATTTAAGAAGGAGGGACTCTGAAAGTCACAGTTTACTATTCTTAAAGGGCCAGCAGTCGGACCTCATTATTCTTAAAGAACTATCAGCCGGCTATGTTTTGCTGTTCCCATTATTAACCCCTTCATGATTCAGCCTTTTTTAACCTTAATGACCTGGCCATTTTTGCAATTCTGACCAGTGTTCCTTTATGAGTTAATAACTCAGGAATGCTTCAACGGATCCTAGCAATTCTGAGAATGTTTTTTCCTGACATAGTGGGCTTCATGCTAGTCATAAATTTAGGTCAATAATTTTTGCGTTTATTTGTGAAAAAATTGGAAATTTGGCGAAAATTTTGAAAATGTCGCAATTTTTAAATTTTTAATTTTATTTTGTCAAACCAGAGAGTTATGTGACAAAAAATTGTTAATAAATAACATTCTCCACAAGTCTACTTTACATCAGCACAATTTTGGAAACAATTTTTTTTTGCTAGGAAGTTATAAGGGTTAAAAGTTGACCAGCAATTTCTCCTTTTTACAACAAAATTTACAAAACTTTTTTTTTAGGGACCACCTCACATTTGAAATCAGTTTGAGGGGTCTATATGGCCGAAAATACTCAAAAGTGACACCATTCTAAAAACTGCACCCCGTAAGCTGATCAAAACCTTATTCAAGAAGTTTATTAACCCTTCAGGTGTTTCACAGCAGCAGAAGCAACATGGAAGGAAAAAATGAACATTTAACTTTTTAGTCACAAAAATGATCTTTTAGTAACAATTTTTTTTATTTTCCCAAGTGTAAAAGGAGAAAGTGGACCCCAAAAGTTGTTGTCCAATTTGTCCTGAGTACGCTGAAACCCCATATGTGGGGGGGACCACTGTTTGGGTGTATAGTAGGACTTGGAAGGGAAAGAGCGCCATTTGACTTTTTGAATGGAAAATTAGCTCCAATCGTTAGCGGACACCATGTCGTGTTTGCAGAGCCCTTGTGTGCCTAAACTTTGGCGCTCCCCACAAATGACGCCACTTTGGAAACTAGACCCCCTAAGGAACTTATCTAGATGCATAGTGAGCACTTTGAACCCCCAGGTGCTTCACAAATCGATCCGTAAAAATGAAAAAGTACTTTTTTTCACACAAAAAAATTTTTCATTTTCATATGGGCAACAGGATAAAATGGATCCTAAAATTTGTTGGGCAATTTCTCCTGAGTACACCGATACCTCAAATGTGGTCATAAACCACTGTTTGGACGCATGGCAGGGCCCGGAAGGGAAGGATCACCGTTTGACTTTTTGAATGAAAAATTAGCTCCAATCATTAGCGGACACCATGTTGCGTATGGAGAGAACCTGTGTGCCTAAACATTGGAGCTCCTCTGCAAGTGACCCCATTTTGGAAACTAGACCCCTGAAGGAACTTATCTAGATAGATGTGTGGTGAGCACTCTGAACCCCCAAGTGCTCCACAGAAGTTTATAACGCAGAGCAGTGAAAATAATAAGCAATTTTTTTCCTCAAGAATTGATTTTTTTAGCCCACTATTTTTTATTTTCACAAGGGTAATGGGAAAAATTGGACCCCAAAAGTTGTTGTCCAGTTTGTCCTGAGGATGTTGGTACCCCATATGTGGGAAGGAACCACTGTTTGGGCACACGTCGGGGCTCGGAAGGGAAGTAGTGGTGTTTTGAAATGCCGACTTGATGGAATGGTCTGCGGGCGTCATGTTACATTTGGAGAGCCCCTGATGTGCCTAAACAGTAGAAACCCCCCCAAGTGACCCCATTTTGGAAACTAGACCCCCCAAGGAACTTATCCAGATGTGTAGTGAGCACTTTGAGCTTTACAGAAGTTTATAATGTAGAGCCGTGAAAATAAAAAATCATTTTTTTTCCACAAAAATAATTTTTTAGGCCCCCAATTTTTTATTTTCCCAAGGGTAACAGGAGAAATTAGACCACCAAAGTGGTTGTGCAATTTTTCCTGAGTACGCTGATACCCCATATGTTGGGGTAAACCACTGTTTGGGCACACGTCGGGGCTTGGAATGGAGGGAGCACTGTTTCACTTTTTGAACACAAAATTGGCTGGAATCAATGGTGGCACCATGTCGCGTTTGGAGACCCCCTGATGTGCCTAAATAGTGGAAACCCCTCAATTCTAACTCAACCCTAACCCCAACACACCCCTAACCCTAACCACAACCCTAACCACAACACACCCCTAGCCCTAATCCCAACTCTAACCCTAGCCACAAGCCTAACCATAATCCCAGCCCCAATCCACCCCTAACCCTAATCTTAACCCTAATTCCAACTGTAACCCTAATTCCAACCCTAACCCTAATTCTAACCCTAACCTTAACCCTAATTCCAACACTAACTCTAATTCTAACCCTGACCCTAAGCCTAATGGAAAAATAAAAATAAAAACATTTTCTTTATTGTATTATTTGTCCCTACCTATGGGAGTGATAAACGGGGGGCTAATTTACTTTTTTTTAATTTGATCACTATGATAGCTTTTATCGCAGTGATCAAAATGTACCTGCAGTGAATGAATGAATCTGCGGCCGGCTGGTGGTGCCCATGAAGAAACCACAAGGGACACCGAGAGGGACACAGGGACATAGGAGGTACCAGGGGGTGAGGGGGGAACAGAAGGTGGGGGGAGTGGAGTGGAGGGCAGGGGAGGGGGAGCAAATACTGATGGTGGCGGCAGATCGCCGCCATCAGTCGGTGGTGGGAGCTAATCGCCCCTGTCAGTCAGTGGGGGGGTCAGATCGAGGTCTCCAGCCATGGCCGATGATATTGCAGCATCGGCCGTGGCTGGATTGTAATATTTCACCAAATTTCATTGGTGAAATATTACAATCACTCTGATTGGCTGTTTCACTTTTAACAGCCAATCAGAGCGATCGTAGCCACGGGGAGGCTAAGCCACCCCCCCGGGGTGAAGTACAAAGGGTCCTGTACCTGTGGGTCGGTGACCCCGGTTTTGCAACAGGCAATGGAGGATTTGCTGCTGCAGTACCACAGATCCATGACAGACCAACATAGAAGGTTCAGAATAGGAAAAATGTGGTCAGACAATCCGCGCTGCGAATCACTAAAAACTCGAAATATTAACACAGTGGTCTTTATTCTACGCATTTCAGAGTCTCACAGAACTCCTTCCTCAGGAAAAACACCTTCCTGTGAAGGAGTTCTGAGAGACTCTGAAACGTGTAGAATAAAGACCACTGTATTAAGAATCCGAGTTTGTGGTGATTCGCAGCGCAGATTTTCTGACCACACTTTTCCTATCCTTATAATTCCACCAGTGGCACTGAAAACCCGCTCTGACAAAATGCTAGCGGCAGGACAGGCCAGGACCTCCAAGGCATAGAGAGCCAGTTCATGCCACGTGTCCAGCTTTAAAACCAAATAATTATAAGGCACAGATGAATCACGGAGGATGTTGGTACAGTCAGCAAGGTGCTCTCTCTCATCTTCCCAAACTTTGCACTCCTTGTGTGAGTACCGTGCGCTGCAGGGCCTGTGTGATGAGAAAGTATGAGAAAACTCTCCCAAATCGTTGTAAGTGTTCCCCTGACTTCTGGATTGGAGTTGTGTCTCTCTCACCTGTACTCCTTGGTTGTCCAATGAACTGTGGCCTTCTGGTACTGCCCCATTTTAGTAGGATTGTCTGCTTCGGGAATAAGAGATAGAAAGTTCTCCTTGTAGCGTGGGTCTAGAAGTGTCACCAGCCAGTAATGACTGTCATCCAAATTTTGGAGAACACGAGTGTCATGGGAAAGGCAGCGCAACATAAACTCATCCATGCATGCCAGACTACTAACAGGCATGACTTCCTTGTCCTCACCAAGAGGACAACTGACCATGCTCTCCTCCTCCTCCTCTTTCCTGTCCTCAGGCCATCCATGTTCAACAGATGGTATGAAAGTTATGCAGGTAGTAACATCTATAGCGCATGAAACTATCTCCTGTTCTTCCTCCTCTTCTTCATTGCTACCCAATCCATGAGATAAGGCTGGGCTGTGTGCAATCACCCTGTATGGTTCATTGCTACATCTCATCTCACTCTGCCTGCAATGCATCCTCTTTGAATGTGAGCAGAGAGCATTTCAGAACACAGAGAAGCGGGATGGTGATACAAATTGTGGCGTCATTGCTGCTCACCATCTTGGTAGAGTCCTCAAAGTTTTGGAGGATGATGCAAACCATATATACTTGAGTATAAGCTGACCCGAGTATAAGCCGAGGCACCTAATCTTGCCACAAAAAACTGGGTAAGCTTATTGACTCGAGTATAACCCGGGTATATATTGTCCCCTCATCCTTTTCCTGCTATGTGTGGCTCCCCCCGTCCTGTCCTGCTATGTGTGGCTCCCCAATCCTGTCCTGCTATGTGTGACTCCCGCTGTTGTATGCATGGCTCACCCCCCCTGCTTTGCTCACAGCCCCTCAGCATGGCTCACAACCCCCCAGCATGGCTCACAACCCCCCAGCATGGCTCACATCCCCTGCAAGGCTCACAACACCCCAGCATGGCTCACATTCCCCTCATAGCTCACAACCCCCCAGCATGGCTCACAAACCACTCATAGCTCACAACCCCTCAGCATGGTTTACAACCCCCCAGCATGGCTCACAACCCCCTCAGAGCTCACAACCCCCCAGCATGGCTCACACCCCCATCCTACTCACTCTTCTCGAGCATCTCTGCAATGCATCTCTGTTCAGTGCTGGCAGCTCTTCCTTGTTCCTGTGCTCAGCTGTCACATGGTACCGCTCATTAAAGTAACGAATATGCATTCCATAACTATGGGAGTAGAGACACGTGCATATTCATTACCTTAATGAGCGATACCATGTGACCGCTGAACACAGGAAGAAGCTGCCAGCGCTGGGACAGAGATGCAGGGATGGAGATGCAGAGACAGAGAGTGAGTGAGTATGAGTAAAGATGTCTTCTGGAAGCCGGCTTTCTGGACTATGACTCGTGTATAAGCCGAGGGGGGTGTTTTCAGCACAAAAAATGTACTAAAAATCTCAACTTATACATGAGTATATACGGTATGTCTGACATCCATGTCCACTACTGAGGTTTTATGTGTGAAGTCTGAAATGAATACCGACAACCTTGTTGATGCTGGTAGTCAACAACTGTCCTCTTCTGCTCATAAATCCTTTCCAACACACCAGTTGGTGAGCCAGAAGCTGCAAATGCTGCTGAAGCAGGGCAGGATCAACGAAAGCTGTAGCTGACCTTCTAAAATGGGCACAGAGGTGGCTTTTTTTCACAAGCATATCCAGCAGCTCCAGGTAGGATTTGAGAAACTGCTGAACCACGAGGTTAAGCACATGGGCCAGGCATGGTACATGTGTGAGCTTGCCTCACCTCAAAGCCACCACCAGGTTCCGGCCATTGTCACACACAACCATGCCTGGCTGTAGGTTCATTGGTGTCAGCCACAGCTGTGCCTGCTCTTTCAGTGCTATCCACAACTCTTCAGCATTGTGCGATTTTTCACCTAAGCATATTAGCTTCAGCACAGCCTTTTGCCGCTTGGCTGAGGCAGTGCAGCAGTGCTTCCAGCTTGTGACTGATATGGTCATTTCGGAGATGGAGACTGAAGATGAGGAGGAGGAGGATGAGGCGCAAGAGCTGTAGACTGTGAGGGCAACCCTGATTGACCTAGGTCCCGCAATCCTCGTCATCGGGAGGATGAGTTCCATCCCAAGGTCGGACTGGGTCCTGGCTTCCACTATGTGAACCCAATGTGTCATCAGTGAGATGTACCGTCCCTGCCCACAAACACTTGCCACATGTCCGTGGTTAGGTGGACTTTCCCAATAACTGCATTGTTGAGGGCACGGCTAATGTTGTGGTACACGTCCTTGTGTAATACAGGGATGGCACACTGGGAGAAATAGTGGCAGCTGGGGACCGAGTACCGAGGAACAGCTTCCGCCTTGAGGTTGCGCAAAGTTTCCATCTCCACAAGCCTAAAAGGCAACATTTCAAGAGCAAGCAGTCTCAAAATGTGGGAATTTAGTAGTGTGGCCTGTGGGCCACTGGCTGTGTATTTGCGTTTGCGTTCCAAGGACTGGGGTATGGACAACTGAACGTTGCGTTGGGAGAAGGACGTGGCCGTGCTTGATGATGGTGCTAGTTGAGTGTGTGAAACGACAGGTGCAGGGCAGGAGGCATCTTTGCATGCACCATGGACAGGGAATTGGCATGCACACACAAAAGCGGAAGAAGCATTGGTTTCACCCGCAAACACTGTTCCTGGGGTTTGGACCAAAAAGTCGGGTGCTTTGCTGCCATGTGCCTGATAATGCTGGTGGTGGTCAGGCTGGTAATTTTGCTACCCCTGCTGATGCTGACCTTGCAGATGGTGCAGATTACCTTTGTGGGGTTATCGACAGAGTCTTTAAAAACAACCAGACTCGGGAAGACCTAACAGACTGGCAACTTTCGTCATGTTGGTGTTATGGGGAACGGTTCCCCACCTTCTGTCTGCTGCCAACTCGCTGCTTCTTCCTGCCTGTTGGGGTGGTAAGCCTCCCTCCCCCTGTGTGCTGCTGGCCTCACTCTGCATGTCCTCCTGCCAGGTGGGGTCAGTTACTATATCATCTACCACCTAGTATTCCACTTCCTCACCCTGGTCCTCCTGACTTGCTGGCAACTGTGTCTCATCATCGTCCACCTCTTATAACACTTTCCCACCGTTTCTGTGGGAAAATTTTGTTTATTTGCATAGATTTTTGATTTATTATTCTTTTAGTAAGATTCAACTTATTTCTGTGACCATTGTGGGTTTTTCTGTCATTACACTAGGGGTACCAACAATTTTGACCACGTGTGTACATACTTCATTTGTCATGTCTCTGCATCTTTACCAGCAGACAATGACTGATTAATCAGCCATAATGTGCTTTTAACAACCGCCAGCTCAGCAAGCTCCATGCACGGTCATTAACCTGTTAAATGCTGATGTCAATCTCTGACAAGAGCATTTAACATGCACCGGCAGTGAATGTGTATCATTCCATGCCCCCATCAATGTGCCCTTGTGTCATGATCATGGCTCACCAATGGTTTGCCATGACAGCCATGTGATCTGCTGATGACATTGGTGCCTGTCATTATGATCCTGCTGATGCACTGCTATGTATAGTAAAAGCAATTGGACGATCACATCTTCAAATCCTCTAAAGGGACTATTAAATGCAGTAAAAAGTAAAAAAAAGTTTTTGAAAATATGAAAAAAGTGCACAAAATTTCAATTCACCTTCTCTTTTGCCCTATTAAAAATAAAACAAAAAATATGACAAATGCAGATATTTGTCATTTTTGCGGTCATAAAAGTCCTTTCTATCAAAGTATAAAGTAAATTAATCTGCTCGATAAATGGTGTAACAAGAAAAAAAATGAGGAAAAAAAAATTAAAAAGCAAGAATTACATTTTTTTGGCCCCCACAACATTGCAGTAAAAATAAATAAGAGGGATCAAAACCATTATAACTACACCCACATGGTATCAATAAAAATGTCAGCCCAGGTTGCAAAAAATAAGCCATTACATAGCCAAATATCCTGAAAAGGGATAGGATTACAGATCTCTGAATATGGCGACACATGCAACATTTTTAAAAAATTTCTGAAATTTTTTTCACCAATTAAATGAAAAAAATAGTGATGAGCGAGTATACTCGTTGCTCGGGTTTTTCCGAGCATGCTCAGGTGATATCCGAGTATTTTGGCGTGCTCGGAGATTTAGTTTCTGTCATCTTATCTGCATGATTTGTGGCTGCTCGACAGCCTGAATACATGTGAGGAATGCCTGTTTGTTAGGGAATTCTCACATGTATTCAGGATGCCCAGCAGCCGCAAATCATGCAGCTGAGATGACGAAAACTAAATCTCCGAGCACACCAAAATACTCAAAGGACACCAGAGCAACGAGTATACTCGCTCATCACTAGAAAAAACTATGCCCGTTTGGTATTTGTGTAATTGTAATGACCTGTAGAATCATATTACCAGGCCAGTTTTACAATTCAGTATTCAGTATATTTACTGTACTGGCACCAACGCAAAAAGTGAAATCCGTCACAGTTTAGTTCTTTTTTGCATTGAAGAAATAAGTATTAAAGACTCCAGATTTCTTTATCACACGTATAAGTTAGTAATAAAAAAACATATACCGTACTTTGAAGAAGGGTAGCTGCAAAGAACATTATTAAGTCTATAATATACCTTGAATATTTAACCTCCAAGTAACACGCTGCACAGCACAATTAAAGGACCCACAATCAAATGATCAGTCTTTCACGAGAAAAAAAGATGTTCTGTCCCTGTAAATAACCACTGGAGAGATATCCAGAATAGATGCTGTGTTACTGTACTATTAACCGTTTTAGGACTGGTTTGTTTTTAACCTTTTTTTTCATTGTTATGCTGCAAGAATCACCTTTTTTTTTTAATTTATCCATCAGTGTTGTTTTATTTCGACTTGTCAGCGGGGTGTGTTGTATTTTAAACTGGTATGTTTTTGTAATGCATATAAATTATAACTGAATTTATATTTATAGTTTTTTTGGGGGTGGGAATAAAATATTGATAAATTACTAACTAACATACCTTTTGGGAGGAAATTAAATTACTTAATGTTTTCGCTGTTTGAGTTTTATCTGCTGGAAGATGGCTAGCAGTAGGAAGCAATACAATAAATTAAGAAATAGAGGTTTCTATAATTTCACAGCGTGATGTTTGCAATTTAGAAATAAAGCTTGTAAATGCTCATTTATGGGGCTCATATTTCACAATTGTCATAAATTCTCATAATTTGGCTTATATATTGGTATTATTATGCTCGTTATTGATGATTTCCACAGCATTAATGTTGTTGACTCATAGCTACATGTGAATTAGTATGCTATACTCTTTTGCGTGGATCACAATAGAAGCAGTGCACAACACGTACCCTTTCTTTGTGGACCTCAGTAATGTCCAAAAAAGAAAAAAAAATGGTGGAAGGTAAATTTAACAGACAAACTGGACAGTAACTCGCTACACTATCTGACTGGTATATAACCACCTAGCTAACTACAGAATATACTCGTGTATAAGCTGATCATGTATAAGCCGACCCCCCTAATTTTGCCACAAAAAACTGGGAAAACGTATTGACTCGCGTATGAGCTGAGGGTAGTGCTGCATAAGGGTTAATGGTGGTCCAACAAGATGCTCCATAGATATACCCCCCATGTGCTGCTAAACAATGGTTAATGCTGGCCCAAGAAGATGCTCCATAAATACCCCCCATGTGCTGCTGCACAAGGGTTAATGCTTGCCCAAGAAGATGCTCAATAAATACCCCCCATATTCTGCTGCACAAGGGTTAATGCTGGCCCAAGAAGATGCTCCATAAATACCCCCCATATGCTGCTGACACTGCTGCAATTAAAAAAAAAATGGCATAATCACCTCTCACTGGGGGCCAGGTGCTGGTGTCCTGAGCAGGCGGTGACACTGGTGCGCTATGTGGGCCAGGTGCCAGTGTCGCCATTGGCTCAGGCCCCCGGCACTGGCAATATTTACCGGTCCCCACTCCATCACCATTCTCTCTCCCGGGTCTCTGCAGTGACGTTCAGCAGAGGGCGCGCACTGACTACGTCATTGCGCCCTCTGCTGAACGTCACAGCCAGAGGACCCGGAAGCCAGAGCAGTGCATGGTGATGGAATGGGGACAGGTGAATATTGCTCTGTCCCCTGTCATACTCACCCCATCCTGGCACATGGTCTTCTCTGCAGCCCCTGCTTCTCCCTTGGTTGTCTTCTTCCTGCATTCAGTGGTCACGTGGTACCGCTCATTAAAGGCGCACATTCATGACTTCAATGAGTAGTACCACGTAACCCTGAACACAGGCACAGGAGAACTACGGAGAAGCAGGGGCTGCAGAGTCCGTGCCAGGAGGGAGTGAGTATGGTCTCTGACACCCCTGCTCCATCTCCCCCGCCGTCCCCCGATGTATGACTTGTGTATAAGCCGAGAGGAGGACTTTCAGCCCAAAAAAATGGGCTGAAAATAGCGGCTTATACACGAGTATATACGGTAGCTTTAATCTGGGATACAGCAGGCTTTTTCATATTTACCTAGTGAAAAAATGTTAATTAGAATGCTATACTCATGCACGGAGAACAATAGAAGCAGTGCACAACACACTTGTAGGACATGAGCCCTGCTAGTTGTGTCTGTGGACCTCAGTAATGGCCCCCCCAAAAAATTCTCGAAGGTAAATTTTACAGCCATACTGGACACCATCTAGCTACAATATCTAACTGATATACAGTACAACCACCTAACTAACTTGCTAAAATCTTGCTGTTAACAGTGGCAGCATCAGGAGCAGCCTCTCTATGCTGTTACAGTTTCAAAATGGCGCTAAAAGAAGATGTCTGCTATTTAGCGGACATCAGCCGTTGTGTCAGGACATTGTGCGTGTTTCATGCACCCTGGTTGGCTAGTCACAATATGCACACATAAAGTTAGGGTAACAAAATGACTGCTGTGCTGTGCTTAGAAGAATGCCACGCATCTGGGCTTTGAAAACCCCATCCACTCATCAAACATGTGGCAAATGCTCATGATACACCACCATTATTGTTGCTAAAGTGCTGAAAATATTTTTGTGGGAACGCAAATATTTTCCCGCACTTTTACCCAATGTTACAGATTTTTAAAGATTTTAGAAAATTTGGCTCGGGTTTAGGACCACGAATTCGAATGTGCCATATTCGTGCTGAATTTATGCTTGGCGATCATTTTCTGAACATATTCGCTCATCTCTATAGTTCACAGACAGATGTAAATTAATTCTATTTAAGCGAATATCCTAAAATGAAATTTGCTTACGGGAAAAGGATCTCAGGATCCATTGCATCAGGATGTAGTGAGTATGAATTGAGGAAGGTGGGGGGTTAGTTTGATACTTTCCAAGAAAATATGTGACAAAGCACAGTGCTGTCTTAAGTAGTCATTTTTTCCTTCTTTTCCAGGGGAACCAGATGGTGTATATGCTGTTCTCAGCATTAGACTTCCCTTTCTAAGAAATCTTATTTGTAGTAAAAGTTACTTGAAACTTCTGAATAGAATTTAGTTATGTGATTCAATTTGGCATCCCAAATCTCTAATTTCCCTTACTAAGGGCATAGAAAGGTTGTAAACATGCTTATTGTATAGAACAGGAGTATAGAAAGCCAGTGAAACTAATAACAAAAAACATCTAATAAAATTGTTAATAATCAAAAAACGTCAAAATACATAATTACATTCATTTATTTACAGGTGTGTAAGAAAAATGTAAAGGAGACCCAAGGGTATTAGAGAAATCAGCATTTGAACTAATATGCAAATGAGGCAGAAGGACTACAGTAGATCTGGAGCCTCTATCATTCCAGTTCTATTCCTCGCCCAGTGCCACCTCTTTCTGCTTAAGGCCGGTGTCAAACGTGCGAGAAACTCGCATTAGTCTCACACGTCAATACCCGGCACTGCCGCTGACACTCAGGACCGGAGCGGTCAGCTGCAGAGACATACATGCAGCTGAACGCTCCAATCCGAGTGCCGGGTATTGACGCGCAAGACTCGTGCGAGTTTCTCTCACGTATGACCCCGGCCTAACTGACAGCCTCTATGCTGTGTGGCTTCATGCAAAGGAGTCATCAATCAAGCAGCAGGAGAAGGCAGCACTGGACAGTAAATAGAGCTGGAGTGACAGAGGTTTAAGATTTACCATAGCTCTTCAGCCTCATTGGCATATCAATTCAAATTTTTATTTCTCAGTAATGGAGGAAAGAGATAGTCAATTGGTCATGTAAAAATATTGCTGGACTTCTCTTTGAAAGAGCCACATGTATATATAAATCAGACATTTCTGTTCGCAGCGATACCAAATATATGTATTTTTTTAATTGTTTTATTTTTAGTGGGGCAAACAAGAGATGATTTGAACGTTTGTTTTTTTTTTACTTTTTACTGTGTTTAATAGTCCCCATTAGGAGACTTGAAGCAGCGATCATCCGATTGATTGTGCTACACATAGTAGTGCTTCAGCACTGCTTGTATAGCAGAAATCATGATATCCTATGAACTCCGGTCACGGGCTGGCATACACAGAAGAGCCATGATGATAAGCACAGGGATTTGCAGCAGATCCCTGGTGGTCATAACAACCCATCGGTACCCCACGATCATGTGATGGGCTATCTGATGGGCAGATGGAATGATGAACTTCTTCTCTGCGCATGTTAAATGCCACTGTCAGTGATTGATTTAACTGGTTAACATCTGCAAGTGCATCTCCGATCCGCAAACGACTGTTAGAGACACTTGTTGGCTGATTAAATTAGCCATCAAGTATGAAGAACAATGCAAGCTCAGCATTTGAGTGTGCACGAAAGGCAGGGACACAGCCAATGATGAACATGTACATGAAGCAGGCTCAGACTGGCTCATAGGGTAACAGGGGATTCCCCCGGTGGGCCCCTGTGCAGATCTGGGCCCCAAACCCCACTGTATGGACAGTACTTGGCATAATTCACTTGATTCACTCTGTACAGAAAAAAGCAACATCTCTTTTATTAACCAAACTACCTAGTCAATTATAGAGAGATATAGGTACAGTTTTGAAAGAGGTTAGTGTAATATTTGTATGCAGGTGAAAAGTGGGCCCCCAAAGTCAGTTACTGGTGGGCCCTTAGCACCCCAGTCCGACACTGACCTGAAGAGATTAAATTTGCTACCTTTCCCAAGTATTCCAAATAAATTTGCTACTGCAAAGCTTCTAATGTTTCTAAAACAGGTGAATATCACTAAGATTGTATTGAAGCCCTATTCAGCTCTCTAAGGCAGACATCACCTCATTAATATCCAAGTGACCAAAATTTTCTGGCAAGGTGAGAACGGATGGTAACAAGTGATAAATAACAAGCTATTAAATAACAAACTGTAATGTCATGCTTTTTTGGTTAATTAAATTGTAGAAACGGTCCAAAATTAAGCCAGATGCCAGCATTGCTGGTGGCCATACGTAGACAGTGCAAACAGAACAAGCCATGGCTATTTCATACAAGCTGCACAGGCTGATACAAAAGTTGTCAGCACGTTATTTGGGACGTTTCGTGAGCATTTTTATTTGCTAAACAAAGAAGCAGAAGCTTTTTTTACACTTCGTTCAAATATGGTCCTTTTATTTAGGAAGCAAAAACAGGTGTTTTTAAAGTGAAGAGGTAATGGATTCTTAACTAGTAGTAAAATATCCTTTATTGGGATCCATAATAAGATTCCAATTCACAAAACCAGTAAACAATTACAAAGGAGTTTTATCAAGGCTTCCAAAATCATCCCTTTTTAGGAGAGCAAAAACAGGCTAGCCATTTTTCAAAGTGGTTTGTTGTCAAAAAGCAATTTTCAGAGATGTTTGTCAGTGTACCATTCAGAAAGCATGAAATGCATCAGCAATACAGTCTATAACTATAAAACACAATGTGCAGTAAGGGGATGTGTGATTGCTGTTGTTGTACGATGACAGTGACAGTGGTGAAAATCATACAGTTGATAATTTGGAGATGTCTGGCAATGTAGGGGCATAAACAGCAACCTCAGTGGCAGCCGTAAAGTTTAACACTCCAAAATATAGCAGGCAGCGAGGAGATGTGTGTCTGGTATGGTTGTGCAGTAAGAGGGGCAATCTACAGAGGAGATCCCTGTCATGATCCCAGTGCAGGTTTTTGAGCTGCACACCGGGGGTTAATGTCTGGAGCTCTGTGCAGGTTTTGACCTGCACACTTGGGGTTAATGATTGTGGCCTCTTTCTGGTTCTGGGAGAGCTTCATAAACCCCTGGGTAGCTTCAATCCCTGCCAGTTATACTTTTGCCTTTGGCCGAGTGTACTGACCCCCCGTGTGCCTGTTTTTTGCTATAGCTTGTTTATAACTGTGTATAACTCATTGCCTGTGACCTGACTACTCTCTGCTCGCCCCTCTGGTACCTTGCAGCTATCTCTGTGTGTGACTCATTGGCTACATCCTGACTATTCTCACTGTCTATGCCCCTTGGTAACTTTGTCTCACAGTTACTCTGCTAGGAATTGTCTTGCAGCTCCTAGCTCTGTGGAGTTTAGGCCACGCCTCTAGCAGTCACGTGCTTCAGGTCCTGCGGCTCTGAAGTACACATCTACTTGGTTGCTGCACGCTCCACAGGTAGCTTTGAGCACTGTTCGCTTTACTCAGGACACGCGCACTGGCTCAGTGAGCAAGTTCAGTGCGGTGTCTCTGACATTATAACCGGCCTACAATTTTTTTTTTTTTCTCTCCTCACTTCTGCAGCATGGACCCAATGTGTGCTTTATCTGAGCAGGTGAAATGCTTGACTCAGGCGCTGCAGAAGCTTAGTTTGGAACACCAAGCTCTGGCCCAGTCCCAACGGCGGGTTGAGAACTCAGTTCAGGGGGTACTTTCCGCTGGCTTCCAGCAGGTGGGGAATAGAGATGTCATTTTAGTCCCACCTGAATCCCCGGTTAAATTGCCAGATATATTTTCTGGTAACAAGAATGATTTCAGGGCATTTAAGGAGGGCTGTAAGCTTTTTTTTTTCTTTGAGACCCCGCTCCTCTGGGGATGAGAAACAGAGGGTGGGGGTGGTGATGTCCCTGCTTAGGGGGTCCCCACAAGCCTGGGCATTCTCACTTTCCTCTTCTGCCCCTGAGAGAATGTCTGTGGATGCATTTTTTGAAGCCTTAGGGCTTATTTATGATGAAACACAAACAAAAAGCACAGAATGACAAATGTGCAAAAATACCTTGCAATAAGACATATAACAGTAGTCAGCAAGTGCTGATAAAAGGTAATAACAAACACAGGGTATTTAGTCTATACGTTTTTTTGCAAAAAAATATATACCAAGCTGCCTCACCAACGTCAAGGTAACCCGTATTGAAGCAGTCCCTATCTAATGTATTTAATACCTGAACATATGAACTGTGTCCAAATGAGCAGGATTAAGACAGGCGCTCTCTGGTATGGGCACGTGATGCAAGACAGCTCCTTATGTGCATGTCACACAAGAGTTATTACCTTTTATCAGCACTTGCTGACTACTGTTATATGTCTTATTGCAAGGTATTTTTGCACATTTGTCATTCTGTGCTTTTTGTTTGTGTTTCAGTCAGGGTGGAGTGAACATGGTCCAACAGACTTGTTCACATTGTGCATGTCACATGTGTGTTTTTAATCCAGTTTTTTTCATGCTTATGCATGATTTGAGAGACCCCACCCCTCTCTTGTGTGACATGCACATAAGGAGCTGTCTTGCATCATGTGCCCATACCAGAGAGTGCCTGTCTTAATCCTGCTCATTTGGACACAGTTCATATGTTCAGGTATTAAATACATTAGATAGGGACTGCTTCAATACGGGTTACCTTGACATTGGTGAGGCAGCTTGGTATACATTTTTTTGCAAAAAAACGTATAGACTAAATACCCTGTGTTTGTTATTACCTTTTATCAGCACTTGCTGACTACTGTTATATGTCTTATTGCAAGGTATTTTTGCACATTTGTCATTCTGTGCTTTTTGTTTGTGTTTCAGTCAGGGTGGTGTGAACATGGTCCAACAGACTTGTTCACATTGTGCATGTCACATGTGTGTTTTTAATCTTATTTATGATGAGCCTGATAGAGTGCGGTTGGCTGAGGACAAAGTAATGAGTGTCTGTCAGGGGGAGCACTCGGCCGAATGGTTCTGTACTGAATTCAGACGTTGGGCAGCGGAGATTTCCTGGAGTGACGCCGCCCTGCGGGGGCTGTTCCACAGAGGCCTGTGTGAATGTCTGAAGGATACTTTGGCACTCCATCCTCCGCCTGACTCCCTGGAGGATGCCATGGTCCAAGCGGTTCGCATGGATCGCAGGCTGCAGGCTAGAGGCATTATGCAACGGGAATCGCCCTTATTCTTCAGTGGAGATGAGACCCAGACTCTTCCTATGGCTATGGAGGTGAGCGCTGTCACCTGTGAGGGAAAGGAAAGAAGATGCCGCCAGGAAAAGCAGTTGTGCTTCTATTGTGGGAAATCTGGACATTGGAAGAAGGACTGCCCCTCCTGTCCGTCATCCTCCAAGATGGCGGGAAACGACTAGGTCTGGGTAGTAATCGAGAAGGCTACCCAGACCTTCTGGTACAATTTTCCTCATGTGCAAAGATGGTGCTGCAGGTGGAACTGGAACTTGGTTATGGTCCTGTTCAGACTACTGCTTTTATTGACTGCGGTTCGGCTGTGAACCTGATTGATACCAAGGTTATGACTCTTAATAAGATAGGGACAGTCAGGCTTCATGATCCTGTTAAACTTGTGGCAATTGACTCATCTCCTCTTACCCAAGATGGTATCTGTTGCAGGTCTGAACTTTTTTCTCTAAAAGTGGGTTCCACTCATGTGGAGAAACTAAGTTGTCTGGTGCTAGATAACTTGCCTGCAGGACTGGTACTGGGGATGCCTTGGCTTCAACGCCATAATCCTACCATTGATTGGGTTACAGGGGAAATCACTCAATGGGGATGCAATAATAAATGTGGTAACCGGGGACATCTTGTTAACGCTGTTAAATCCGTGTCTGTGTCGTCTGTCGATCTGGAAGGTATTCCGGAGTACCTGAAAGATTTCGAAGACGTTTTTTCCGAAAGTGAGGCTGAGGCGCTGCCACCACATATACCCTATGATTGTGCCATTGATTTAGTACCCGGAGCCAAGTTACCTAAGGCTCGATTGTTCAATTTGTCTGGGCCTGAGTGCCAAGCCATGAAGGAGTACATAGCTGAGAGTCTCCGCAAAGGGCATATCAGGCCTTCTGTGTCACCTGTGGCAGCAGGGTTCTTCTTTGTGAAGAAAAAAGATGGTGGTTTGCGGCCGTGCCTCGACTTTCGGGAACTGAACAAGATAACGGTTAGGAACTCTTACCCGCTTCCCCTCATCCCAGACTTATGTAATCAGTTAGCTGAGGCCCAATGGTTCTCCAAGTTAGATCTGCGGGGGGCCTACAATCTGATAAAGGTTCGGGAAGGGGACGAGTGGAAAACGGCATTCCTCACATCAGAAGGACTCTTTGAGAACCTGGTAATGCCATTTGAGTTAACTAATGCACCCGCTATTTTCCAAAATTTCATCAATGTTGTGTTTTCTGATCTGATAGGCCGTTTTGTTATTATTTATTTGGATGATATTTTGGTGTATTCCCCGGACAGTCAATCTCACTTGCAACATCTAAAGACAGTTCTCCAGAGACTCAGGGAGAACCAATTGTTCGCCAAATTGGAAAAATGTTCGTTTTTTGTACAGGAACTGTCTTTTTTGGGGTTGATTGTGTCCTGTGAGGGGTTTCGTATGGATCCTAAGAAGGTGCTGGCAATCGCTGACTGGGTTCAGCCTCAAGATCTCAAGGGGGCTCCAGCGCTTCTTAGGATTTGCGAACTATTACTGGAGATTCATTAAAGGTTTCTCACAAGTGGTGAAACCACTCACGGATCTTACCCAGAAGGGAGCTGATGTAAAAAATTGGTCTGTACTCACTAAGGAATCCTTCTCAGCGATTAAGAAATGTTTTATGTCTGCCCCAGTGTTGGTGCAACCTGACCCGTCCAAACCATTCATTGTGGAGGTGGATGCTTCTGAAGTGGAGGTGGGGGCTGTGCTGTCCCAGGGTCCGGCCACCCTTACCAATCTCAAACCCTGTGCCTTCTTCTCCAAGAAGTTCTCTTCAGCTGAGAAAAACTATGATGTAGGCAATAGAGAACTTCTTGCGGTCAAGCTGGCGTTTGAGGAATGGAGGCACTTTTTGGAAGGGGCGGCTCACCCTATCACGGTTGTCACGGATCACAAAAATTTGGCATACCTTGAATCTGCTAAGAGGCTTACTCCTAGACAGGCCCGTTGGTCACTTTTTTTTTACGATTTCAGTTCTCAATTACTTTTCGACCAGGATCCAAAAATGTTAAAGTGGATGCCCTGTCCAGAAGTTTTGATCCAGTGTCTCCCCCTGAGCCGCCGTCCTCCATTCTTCCCCCAGGGGTGGTAGTGGCGGGGGTCTCAACTGAGTTGGAACAAGAAATCCTAAGGGCTCAAGCCCTAGCTCCGGCAACCAGGCCAAGCGATAAACTGTTTGTTCCAGGTTCATTGCGGCCTAGACTTCTGCAGGAGTTTCATGATTCTAGGCTGAGTGCTCATCCAGGTATCACGGCCACTAGAGAGGCAGTAGCCAGGGGTTTTTGGTGGCCTTCATTAAGGTCCGATGTCAAGGAATTTGTTTCTGCTTGTGACATATGTGCCCGTTCCAAAAGCTTGCATAACCGACCAGCTGGGAAACTCATACCTTTACCGGTTCCTGATAGGCCATGGACTCATCTTTCCATGGATTTTATTACCGGCCTTCCACCTTCCAGGGGCAATACCGTGATCTGGGTGGTGGTGGATAGGTTTTCTAAACAGGCCCATTTCATTCCCTTGGCAGCATTACCTTCAGCAGAAACGTTGTCAAGATTGTTTGTGCAGCATGTGGTCCGATTGCATGGGGTACCCCTGAATGTTGTGTCTGACAGAGGTGTGCAGTTTGTGGCCAAATTTTGGAGGGCGTTCTGTATGAAATTGGGCATCTCACTCTCCTTCTCGTCGGCATATCACCCGGAGAGTAATGGTCAGACAGAAGGCACCAATCAATCACTGGAATAAATTCTCAGGTGTCTGACCTCCGCCAGACAGGAGGATTGGTGTGATGCGTTACCGTTGGCTGAATTCGCTTTTAACAACATGTCCCCATTCCTGATTAACTATGGCTTTAATCCGCATTTTGGGGAGTTTTCTCGGGTGGATTCCGGTTGTCCAGGAGCAGAGGGGTCCGTTCAATGGTTAAAAAACCTCTGGGCTGAAGTCCGGCGTAATATCTCTCGAGCCCAGGGGAAATACAAATATTTTGCGGACAAAAAGAGAGCCTCGGGAGACATGTTTCAGGTGGGAGAGAAGGTTTGGCTCTCCACGAGTAACATCAACTTAAAGGTACCATCAGTTAAGTTGGGACCAAAGTTCATTGGTCCGTACGAGATTATGGAGATAGTCAACCCTGTGGCATATAGGTTGCGTCTCCCCGCCTCCTTAAAAATATCTAATGTGTTCCATAAGTCTCTGTTGAAACCAGCAGGATCTGTCAAAGAGAACTCTGAGACTGTTGTTCCTCCAGTGCTGGTGGAGGGTCAATTGGAGTATGAGGTCGGACATATTGTGGACTCTCGGCGGGTGCGCCGCTCTTTGCAGTACCTGGTCCACTGGAAGGGATATGGACCAGAAGAGCGCTCATGGGTCCCTGCTCGCTCGGTACATGCAGATCGCCTGGTTCAGGCGTTCCATGCCAAGTACCCGGGGAAACCTGGGGGTCCAGAGGCCCCCCGTTGAGAGGGGGGTACTGTCATGATCCCAGTGCAGGTTTTTGAGCTGCACACTGGGGGTTAATGTCTGGAGCTCTGTGCAGGTTTTGACCTGCACACTTGGGGTTAATGATTGTGGCCTCTTTCTGGTTCTGGGAGAGCTTCATAAACCCCTGGGTAGCTTCAATCCCTGCCAGTTATACTTTTGCCTTTGGCCGAGTGTACTGACCCCCGTGTGCCTGTTTGTTGCTATAGCTTGTTTATATGGTTCTGACCCGATTCTGTTTCCCGTTGTGAGTTTGCCTGTTGATTTTGTACTGCGTTATTATCTGTGTATGACTCATTGCCTGTGACTTGACTACTCTCTGCTCGCCCCTCTTGTACCTTGCAACTATCTGTGTATGACTCATTGCCTGTGACCTGACTACTCTCTGCTCGCCCCTCTGGTACCTTGCAGCTATCTCTGTGTGTGACTCATTGGCTACGTCCTGACTATTCTCACTGTCTATGCCCCTTGGTAACTTTGTCTCGCAGTTACTCTGCTAGGAATTGTCTTGCAGCTCCTAGCTCTGTGGAGTTTAGGCCACGCCTCTAGCAGTCACGTGCTTCAGGTCCTGCGGGTGTGAATTACACATCTACTTGGTTGCTGCCCGCTCCACAGGTAGCTTTGAGCACTGATCGCTTTACTCAGGACACGCGCACTGGCTCAGTGAGCAAGTTCAGTGCGGTGTCTCTGACAATCCCGATACACTTGCTGGGTTCAAAGAAAAACTAATGTACACTCTTGAACTCTTCTCACTTTCTGTCTGTCAGCGGGTAAAACTTCTCCTCGGTCAGCTTGAAGGTCCAGCGGCTGAAGAAGTCTGTTCCTGGCCATATACTGGAAAGACCAGAGTAGAAGAGATCCTCACCCGCCTGTGAAAAGAATTTGAGCTCCAGTCGCCTACCGAGGTTCATCTAAAATTTTACAACCGATGTCAGGAACCAGGTGAGATCCTCCGGGACTACGCATTAGCCCTTTAGTCTGCATGCAGGGCTTTACAGCAAATAGACAAACTAGATCCTACTGTTACAGAAAACATAATCTCTGACTGATTCATAGAAGGTGTGGATTTCAGACTCGTACAAAGTCAACTCTGCATGCTAGCAGCACAAAACACCAGCATGACTTTCTTAGACTTTAAAGCTCAAGCCTTGTGGGTAGTGGGTAATGACTCGCCTTGTCCCAGCTATGCTCCTGTTCCTTGTTCTCTAGACCTGGCTGCCGGAATATCCACTGTATCTCCACCTTCACCTGCTCCATTTATGCAGGCCACAACGTACGTGCCAGCCACTAATCTCGGTCATACTCTTATTACCAGAGATGCACTTGTCCAAGTCCTTGACTCTATGCCAAGACTTAAAGGAACTAAAAAGCCAATCCCCTGCACCACGCGAGTCATCCGTAAGTCGGGCAGTGTCCCCAAAACCACGTTCTAGTCCCCCAGGTGCTGGAGGGCTTCCATCTGGAGATTGTGTGTACAGTACTTATTGTGAGTGTCCTGAGCACTATAAGTATCAATGCTATAAGTTAAACGGGTCACCGCTAAGGCCAAGGGCCGCCCCTCAGGAGATGAATCCAAAGGCCCAGACGGACAGTCACAATGAGTCTCCCGGTTTGTCTCCAAATGCCCGTATATAACCATATGCATTGATGGTGTACCCTTAGAAGCTTTGTTAGACCACCATCGACCACCGAACTTTTGAGAAGAATTGGGACTATGATATTCTGAATCCAGTGGGCAAAGCGAAGTTACTTGTGATTGCAAATAATGGTCAATCTGCTCCCCAGCTAGGCTATTGGGAAACCATCATCCAAATTGGGGATCGTAAGCTACCAGGTCAAGGTGTAATTGTTACTGAGGCTAAGGGAGATACAACAGCAGTAGGCATGAATGTTATGCGTCATGTGTTTCCTGAATTGCTTGCTGCCTTGAATGCTTCTCTCCCTTCTACTTCTCCCCCTTACAGGAAATCTGTTCAATGGACCATCAAAGTGCTCTGCGCCAAACAGAAGTTTGCCAACTGTAAAGGTGAGATCTGCCGTGTGCTTACACCGACACACTACCAGTTGCCTTGTCGGCCAACAGCGAGACTTTAGTCTGGTGCTCAGCCCGACCAGGAATTAACAACGACGACTATGAAGCACTTCTCGACTCCATCCCAAATGAAGGACAGCCACTGATAAAAGCTGCCAGAAATATCGTCACTGTCTCAAACGGTTCCAGTACGGCTAATCAACCTGAGTGATGCACCCATTGAGCTATACAACTTTAATTCAGTTTCTCAACTGTACAGCTTTGATCCTGAAGACATCCTAAATGATGAGACACTTGCTCATCAAAAGTCGAAAGCCGCTCCCAAAGGCTCTAATACACCCACTACTTTCTGGTGGAATGAACTTAATGTTGGGGATGCTAACACTCCCATCAAACACATCCAGGGTGTCACCAAAGCTTTCAGCAAGCACCCACTTGACTTTGATAGGACATCCCTGATACAACACAGAATCCAAACAGGTAATCATCCTCTTATCAAGGAAAGACACCGTCCAGTACCTCCTGCTAACTATCAGCAAGTAAAGACGCTGTTAAAAAAGATGAAAGATTCTAAAGTCATTTGAGAAAGTCAAAGCCCATGGGCTGCACCAATCATCCTTGTGAAGAAGAAAGATGGTAACATCAGGTTTTGTGTCGACTACAGATAGCTGAACAGCGTTATGCATAAAGACGCATGTCCTCTTCCATGGATTGAAGAATCCATCATGACTTTTGGCTCAGCTGCATATTTCTCCACTCTTGACTTGACCAGTGGCTATTGCCAGGTACCCATGGCTCCTGCAGATAGAGAAAAGACAGCCTTCACCACCCTGATGGGACTCTACAAGTTCGACAGTATGCCATTTGAGTTATGCACTGCCCCTGCTACATTTCAGCAACTCATAGAGAGATGTCTTGGTCACCTCAGCTTCCAAAGTGTAATGTTATATCTCGATGATATGATCGTGTATTCCCGTACTTATGAAGAAGACTTATGCCATCTTGCAGAATTATTCCAGGTACTCATTGAACATGGCCTGAAACTAAAACCATCAAAGTGCTATCTGCTCAAGCCGAAGTCAAATACCTGGGTCATGTTGTAAGTGCCGAAGGTATCCAGCCTGATCCTGACAAAATATTAGCTGTAACTGACTGGGATACTCCAAGAACTATGAAAGAAGTCAAGAGTTTCCTAGGGTTTGCAGGCTACTACCGCCACTTCATCCCTCATTTTGCACAAATAGCAGAACCCCTTACAGAACTGCTACGAGGTTGCCCTAGAGAACACTACGACAGAAGACTTCCAATTGATTGGTCTGAACGACAAGAAATTGCCTTTCAGATGCTGAAAAGCTTACTAACTTCCCCTCCAATTCTGGCATATCCTGACTACAACCACCCTTTCTGTCTCTACACTGATGCCAGCTATCAAGGCCTCGGGCGGTACTATCACAAGTCCAGAATGGCAAAGAGAGAGTCATTGCCTATGCCAGCCGAAGCTTGAGAGGCGCTGAGAGGAATGATAACAATTACAGCTCATTCAAGTTAGAGCTTCTAGATCTTGTGTGGGCCATCACCGAGAGGTTCAAAGATTACCTCGCGGCTACCCCCTTCACCATTTACACGGACAATAGTCCTCTCGCTCACCTTAATACTGCATGGCTATGTGCTCTGGAGCAGAGATGTGCTTCAAGATTGGCGAGTTTCTGCTTTGACATTTAAGTATCGCAGTGGCAAGATCAACATCAATGTGTTATCTCGTTTGCCCATAGGAGAAGAGTCTCCTGAGGAAGATCTTTGGGAAGATGTCGAAATGCCTCCTTTCTATCAAAGATTTGCTACACAGAACGCCACTGCTGCTACACAAACTGATGCAGTCTCAACCAAAACTGGATTTGTCCAAAGATCCATTGAGATGGCAAACCCTTCAAAAGGAGTCTCGTGTCCTAAAAGAGATGTATGAATACCAGACTACTGGGAGAATACCTGCCTGACGACGCAGACGATGCCCTGATGTTGAGCTTAATCGTCTATGGAGACAGCACAAAAGATTCTTCATTCAAAAGTGCTTGATCTTGTGCAATTTCCTGGACCCTGCTTCAGATAAAAGATTACATCAGATTCTAATCCCACGGCAAGATGCCAGAATTGTTCTCAATGCCTACCATGACCAGTCTGGGCACTTTGGCGTACACAAAACTGAATACACCATACACCAACGCTTCTATTGGATTGGGATGCGTTCAGATATAGGGAATTGGTGTAGCGCATGTTCAGCTTGCAATCTCACTAAGGCTACTTTCACACTTGCATTTTTTTTGCTGCGCGCTTCTTGCGCACATAAACGCATGAAAAAACCGCATCATGCGTTTGTGTGCATTTTTTGCGGTTTTTTTTTAAAAAACGCATGTTTTTTTGCGCATACGTGTGCATTACAATGTGCACGTATGTGCACCCATAGACTTTAATGGGTGTTTTGCTGTAAAAAAAATGCATTGCGTGCGCATGCGTTTTTTGGGGGCAAGTCAGACGCACAAAAAATGCAACAGGATGCATTTTGTGCGCCCACGCGCACACTGCAAAAAAACGTATGCTAAGTGGGTTGCCATTATACCGGTGAAAGACCTTACAGCTCGGACTACAGCTATCACCTTCTACCACGAATATGTGAGACATTACGGTTGCCCTGAAGCAGTCCTCACAGACCGTGGACCTGCCTTTGAGTCCCAACTATTTCAAGAACTCTGCCAATTCCATGGGTGCAAGAAGCTAAAAACCACTGCCTATCATCCACAAGGGAATGGCCTTTGTGAGAAAGTCAACCAGACCTTCATCAATATGCTTTGAACAGCATCTGTAATCAAACAAGCTGAATGGCAGCACGGTGGCTCAGTGGCTGGGGTCCTGGGTTCGAATCCCACCAAGGACAACATCTGCAAGGAGTTTGTATGTTCTCCCCGTGTTTGCGTGGGTTTCCTCCGGGCACTCCGGTTTCCTCCCACATTCCAAAGACATACTGATAGGGAATTTAGATTGTGAGCCCCATCAGGGACAGTGATGATAATGTGTGCAAACTGTAAAGCGCTGCGGAATATGTTAGCGCTATATAAAAATAAAGATTATTATTAAGATTATTATAATGGCCTCAACTACTTGATGAGTTAGTCCAAACCTGCAACAATACTGTACATTGTTCTACCGGCTACTCATCATAATACTTGATGTTTGGAAGTCAAGGTCAACTCACAAAAGATCGTGCTTTGGGAATCCAGGTTCCCGATGTGATCAATCCCCTGCCTATAACTGATTGGGTCTCAGAGCATCAGCAAAGAATACATGAAGCCCAGCAGATTGTTGATCACCGCATGGGCGAAGCTCACCATCAACAGGATGACAGCTACAATCAAAGAACTTATGCTTCCCCACTTCACCTTGGAGACAAAGTCTGGCTAAAGAAGTGCCACCTTAGGGAAACTCGATTCACTCTTTGAAACAGAGCCCTACACTATTACAGCTATCATATATCCGGAGTGCGATGTGTATGAAGTGAAGAAACCCGGAATGGCCCCCACAGACGGTGTGCAGAAACCGCATGAAGTTATGTACAAAAGAGAATCCACTGGTGATGTCCTCACCTCCTCCACAAATCATACCGGTTTACACACCAAATCCTACCTTGGAGCCATCACCCAGACAACCCATGGTGGAAGAGTCTCCTTTCCACTATCAATTTATCCTCCCGTGCTATCAATATGTCTCCGTCTCGATTCCTGCTATAGTTGTTGCTCCTTTGCCAATCCCACCTGAACCCAGCAGACTGTTTCATTCCTGCTCAAGAGGAAGATGAAAGGTTGAGGTGTTCAGAGCGAAGCACAAAGGGAACACTTCCAGTCCTCTACAGAGACTAAAAAAAAAATAATATCCTGTTTCATATGTATATTTAGTTAGCTAGTCAGTTTAATAATGTTTACACCTCTGCAACTAGATAATACACCATGCACTTTGCTTATTGTTTGCATTATTTTCCTATGTAGCCGTGGACTTATTATGGACTGTGGTTGCCACTAAATTGCCTCTCCAGAGCCTTTCATATGGACGATAGTATATTGCCGAAAGAGACTATTTCACACTGGCACTTCCACCTTCATGTTTTGCAGATGTTTATTGCATATTGTTCTCCCATATGTCTGAGCATGCTTGCCTTGGTGTTGCTTTACATTACCTGTATATTTCCCTCTTTAGTAGTCCACCACTCGCACAGTCGCCGAGGATGGTTTATCTTCAGAGGGGAAGTATGTAGTGACCCAGTCCAGAGTGTGTCCGTCCCTTTAAGTAATACTGAATTGTGAGTAGCTTCTGTACACTACTGCTCACTCTCTAACATTATTTGTGAGCTGTAATTATCCATTTCTAGTCACCTTCATTTTAGATGCAATGCATTTCTCGTTTGCTGTGTACTGTCACTATCTAATGGTGAAAGTGTACAATGACTAAATTAGTGCTTTGTAAGGATCTGAGTAGTGAATTCGGTCTTGTCATGACCCTGGATACACCGCCTCCAGTAGGGCGAATTTAAATAATAAAATGTGCAGCTGGATACACCGCCTCCAACTGGCAAATTTAGGTAATACACGTTATATATAGAGTAATCTGGAAACCCCGTCTCCAGTAAGGCGAATTTAAATAATAAAGGGGAAACCTGGGTAACAATAACAATGGTTGGCCCTGCGATAGGGAATAGGGACGTGGAGACCTCCTGTACTCCCCTGAGCCAGTGTCCATGCACTCCTAAAGTTCCCTATGCTGGTTCTGCACCGGGCGACGCACACGTACCTCAAACCCTGACTCGCCCTGCACCTAAACCCTCACTAGAGAATTGGTCGGTGCGGAAACTAATCCCACCACTGCACTAAACACACATAAGGGAAAATGACAATACAGGGGAACACCACTTAGCTTTGCTCTGTTGCATACGCTCCTAGCAACAGAGCCTACCACCTGCGTGCATCATCTCCAACTGGATCCATCACCATAACCGGATCCATCACACTAGTGCAGCCTTGGAGCAGAGTCCACCACCAGTTGAAGCTGCCCAGTAAACAGAGTCCCAAAGATGAGTCCAGCTTCTGCCAAAAAGTCCAACATGCTTGAGTCCAACTTTTCTGCCAATAAGTCCAGCATGCTTGAGTCCAGTTTTCAGCAACCAAGTCCAGCATGCTGAGTGCAACTCTCACCATAGTCGCCACTCCACCAAGCCATGCAAGCACTTCCTGCTGACACCATAAACTGCGACTCCACCACGCCATGCCAGTCCTTCTTGCAGACCACATCGTTGGACTCCACCAATCCATGCCAGCACTCCCTGCAGACTTCATAGCTGACTCAACCCCTCTGGGGCTGCCCAGGACTCTCATTCAGCTCCTTCATCACCCAGGCTTCCTTGTGAATGACTAACTATCACCAACAGTGACCAAACACACCTGACACTCTTTTATAGAGCCTCACACCTGATTTATAATTACGTGCACATTAAACCAAAAGTGTAATACCACTCACCACCACCGGGGCAACTTAGAACAAGCAACACCACGTGTAACAATTCTAATGGCCACCGGGGGGCAATCAACCCACTTTGGCACCAAGTCAAAGGAAAAAAAGTTCACTTTGTCCATTTACTTGTCAGATCCACCTTGGATCATGACAGGTCTCCTATTGGCCAGCTCCTAGTCACATGGTCAATAGGAGTAGCTGTTTTTCCAGGCAAGTCTAGAATGTTCATTAGTCTGAGGGATGCCTTCAGGGAGAGCAGAACACACGTGGGGGAGGTTTTTACCTCAAGATCTCCTGAAGGCATAAATGTCTAAGTTCCCTCTAACCTGTACAGACATCATTCTATTGCTGACAGGATTCACCACATGTTAAGTATTGCTGACAGGATTCACCACATGTAAAGTATTGCTGACAGGATTCACCACATCTAAAGTCTTTATGACAGGATTCACCACAGTTTCTACATTCACCTCTAAGTACTTGTGCATGTGCCGTGACACACTGTGGAGATAACCCTAAGTACAGGTCTGTAACCTCTAATTGCTGCGTCTACCTCCCTCTGTAAAATACCAAAAGATACTGTCCAGTGCTCTTAAAGCTCCAGACCCCAATCACATCTCAGCATCTAAGTGTGAACTGTAATTGCCGTGGACTACCCATGAGAGACTGTTCCTTATTTGTTCCAAATTATAATTCCCGTTCCTGCTGAAGTAAAAGCAACTTTTATCCCCGAGACCAGTGTGTGTCATAATTCCTTTGGCAGCAGACACCGTGTGGGGGGTGGATAGCAGGGAACGTTCGGCCTGGTCATTACAACAGATGGGGGAGCTTTAGGAATGTAGGGAAAAAGATTAGCATTTATTATGTTACTATTTATTTTTATTTGCTTTTACTGGGGGTCACTATTTTAAATTTGGCAGAATTCCATCAGCACGTCTTTTTCTTTTCTCTCACAAAATTACAAGTGGAAGGAAAGGTGGAGAGCTGTGGGAGAAGCAAACTAATCATGACTGCTGCGCTCAGTTTAGGAACCTTTGACAATGAATAAGAAGTCAAAGATGCACCTGGCTGCTTTAGTCATCTAGTTCCTCGTCCGGCAGGTTGGATACTCACGACAAGAGATGAGCGAACGATTACCGAATCCGAATGTGCCATATTTGTGCCAAATTTATGTTTGACGAACTTATGTTTGACGACCGTTTGCACAACATATTCGCTTATCCCTAGTTGTGCCATATGAGCAAATATGTTTGGAAATTATTGCCAAGCATAAATTCGGCATGAATATGGCACATTCGAATACGCTCAAGTTTGTTCTTCTCTAACGATGGGTATCCAACCTGAATGCCGAATTACCGAATGACACATTTAGATTCGGTGAACGTTTTCCAAACAAGTTCGCTAATCTCTACTCCAAGAAGAAGCAACAATGGGGGAAAGAAAGCAGGGGAATAAAGAATATAGCGCCCTTGTTCCCTTCACCTTCACACAATGCCAATATAAGGAGGACCTGCAGTGTGGGCAGCACGGTGGCTCAGTGGATAGCACTGCAACCTTGCAGTGCTGGAGTCCTGGGTTCGAATCCCACCAAGGACTCCTGCAAGGAGTTTGTATGTTCTGTGTGGGTTTCCTCCGGGTACTCTGGTTTCCTCCCACATTCCAAAGACATAGGGAATTTAGATTGTGAGCCCCATCGGGGGGACAATGACAATAATTAGTGTTGAGCGATACCATTCGATACTGAAAAATATTGGATCGGTCGATATCCAAAAAGTATCAGGTATCGCCGATTCTGATCCTGGAAGACCCATTCAAGTAAATGGGACAGAAATATCGGAATTAAAAAACCCTTTCTTTCCTTTTAGGTTAATTCTACATGAAGCAAAACAACTAATAATAATGTATAATGTATTGGGGGAGGTGGAGGAAACATTAAAGGCATAGAGGTTTAGCCCAATCAAATGGAATAGCAGGAATATATATATTTTTTTTTTTAAAGACGTTCGGAGTTACAAAGATATTGACTATGTTAACCTCTTTTATATTTTGTCAGATATGTATGTTTCACTACTTCCATGCTCTTCACCTTCTTTTTTTACTTCTCCCACACTTTCTCCTTCATGATCCTCAGCAGCAGCATCTTTTTCATCAACTTCTTCTTCACCTTATTCATCTTCTTCTTCACCTTCTTCCTATTATTCTTTTTTTTTTACATTCTTCATATTCTTCTTATTCAACTATTATTCTTCTTCATATTCTACTTCTTCAGCTTCTTCCTATTCTTCTTCTTCATCATATTCTTATTTGTGACAGTCATTCCTGTAGTTGTTATCTATAAAGGTTTGAAGATTACACCTTCCGTTCTGCATGTCACAAAAGTTTTACAACAGGATATATGTCCATGTTCAGTTTGGCCTGCAGCAGCAGGCATTTTCCAGGGGCACCACAAGGAGGAACGGACTCACCCCCATACACTGCTTAGTCTTCTTCTGCTTATAATTTAGATAATATCATTTGCTCAGATTTTTAGTCTTAGGCTTAATGTTCTTCTGCTTTTGGTTTTTCTGCTTCTTGGTCTTCTGTCTCTTGTTGTTCTGAATCTTGGTGGTTGTCTTCATGTTCTTTGTCCTCTTGGTCATCTTCTTCAGGGTCATCTTTTTGGTCTTCTTCGGTGTGGTCTTCAGGGTCGTCGTCTTCAGGGTTGTCATCAGGGAGATCCAGAGTGAGAACCAAAAACCATTTCCACAAGCTCGAACTTGGAAAAGTAGCAGAAGGTACAAGAAGGCTGAGGAACTGCTGAGAACCAGCTGACGGTACTGGAACCCGGATGGTTAGCAGAAGGAACAAGAGCAAATGGAACTAGCGAGGACCAGCTGACGGTGCTGGAATCCGGAGGGGCAGCAGAAGGAACAAGAGCCAATGGCCCAACTGTGGACCAGCTGACGGTGCTGGAACACGGTTGCTAAGCAGGAGGTACCTGTGCTACAAAGCACTACCAAGGACCAGCAGACGTTGCTGGAACTCGGATACAGAGGAGGCACCTCGGCCAAAGGCACTGCCGAGAACCAGCTGACGGTGCTGGAGCCCGGATGGGTAGCAGAAGGTACCCATGATAAACAAAGTTGCAAGGCCGCGAGCCGGCCGCAGTTACCGAAACCCACAGTCCTACAGGGGGTGCTTGTCCTATTGGCACTACGGAACCAGCCTTTATTACCAGAACCCACAGCTCACATAGAAAGCACCTAAACTGCAGGCACCATAGGCTCGACTAACCCGACCGCAACACAACAGGACAACGTATTGGTGGCAAAGTGACGCTGACACTCCCCGAAAACAGCAGGCGTGCTGGAACCAGGATGGGAAGGAGGGAGTACCTGTGCCAAAGACACTTCTGAACAGCAACTGGCGATGTTGGAGCCCAGGGTCAATCAGGGTGTAGGCTGAGGCCTAATTTCATCAAGTTTAATATCTGTTGTAGACTACTACTGATTTAAAACGTGCTCCAACTAGGCCTCTGGCTCCACTCTGTCTCTAGTATTTCCCCTGGCCTCCAACCCCGCCAGTCTGCACAATCAACACTTGATCCTGTGTTACTGGGGTTCAGTAACGTCAGCTGTTCACCTGATATGTGTCCGGCAATGTCTCCTGCTCTGTCCACATTCCCACTAATATTAGTGGGAATGTGGACAGAGCAGGAGACATTGCCGGACACACATCTGGGGTTAAGCTGACGTTACTGAACCCCAGTAACACAGGAACAAATGTTGATTGTGCAGGCGCCACTTCTGAGCAGTAACTGGCGGGGTTGGAGGCCAGGGGAAATACTAGAGATAGAGTGGAGCCAGAGGCCTAATTGGAACAAGTTTGAAATCGGTGGTAGTGTGAATGTGGAGGCAGCAGGAGATATTGCCGTCCACACAGCAGGGAAGCAGCTGGCGTTACTGAACCCCACTAACACTGGAGCATGTGTTTCTCTCTGTGCAGACGGCACTTCCAAGCAACAACTGGCTGTGTTGAAGCCCAGGATCAGTCATGGAGCAGGCTGAGGCCTAATTGCAGCAAGTTTTATAGGTGATGTAGTTTGAATGAGGAGGCAGTAGGAGATATTGCCGTCCACACAGCAGGGGAGCAGCTGGCATTACTGAACCCCACTAACACAGGAGCTAGTGTTGAAGCCCAGGGATTACAGTTCAGGTGGTAGAAACATGAACACAACAGAAGACCTGGATACTGTTGCCAACCAATTATTTATTCTGAAAGAGGACTGGCAAATTCTGGCGAGATCCAGGCCTTGATCGTTTTCAGAAAAGTAAGCCGATCAACATTATCGGAGGACAGTCGCGGGCGACGGTCTGTTAGTACACCACCTGCGGCACTAAAGACGCTTTCCGATATTACACTGGCAGCAGGGCAAGCCAGCACCTCCAATGTATACTGGCTAAGCTCTGGCCATGTATCCAGCTTAAAGACCCAAAACTTGAAGGGGGAAGAGCCGTCTGGGAGTACACTGACAGGGCAAGACATGTAGTCTGTCACCATCTGACGGAAACGTTGCCTCCTGCTGACTGGAGCCATCTGTGATGGTGTAGACATTTGTGGCCAACACACAAAACTTTGCCACATTTGGGCCATACTGGTCTTGCCTTGTGCTGAGTCTCTGCCTCTGCTCCCTCTTTGTGCAGAGCTTCCTCTACTGCCTCGACGCACAGAGCTGCTTTGTAAAGCACTAGAAGCACTGCTCTCGGGTGGAATGGAGAACATGATGTACTGCACCAGTGTGTCTTGGTACTCCCGCATTTTACTCTCCCGATTCAGCAGTGTTATGAGGCTTTGTAAGTTGTCCCGGTAGCGAGGATCTAGGAAGGTTTACACCCAATAATCAGCTGTGTTGAGAATGTGGGCGATGTGGCGGTCGTTTTTCAGGCACTGCTGCATGAAATCAACCATGTGCTGCAGACTCCCAACTGCCCAAGAAACGCTGTCCCCTGCTTGAGGCATCATCCCTGCCTGCTCTGCATCACCCCACCCTCGCTGTACATACTGTCTAGAGCACTGTGTACCTCCCTCCTCTGGAGAGATGTCTTCCTCCACCATTGACTCCTCCTCATCCTCCTCACAAAGTGTCCCCTGCCTAGGCCTTTGTGAGGAACCACGTAGCGCAGACTGTCCAGCAGCAGATGGCATTTGTGACTCCTCATCCTCCACCTCTTCCAAACCTCCTCCCTTAGTGATTGCAGTGTTTTTTGAAGCAGGCAGATAAGGAGGACAGTCATGCTGACTAGTGCATCATCTGCACTCGCCATCCGCGTGCAATCATCGAAGGCACGCAAAACGAGGCAGATGTCCTTCATAGAGGCCCACTCAGTGGCGCTGAAGTGTGACCGGCGCACAGTGCGACTTGTTTGCGCCTGATGCGGTACTCCATTACTGCTGCCTGCTGCTCACACAACCGCTCCAACATATGTTACGTTGAATTCCACCTGGTGGGTAGGTCACATATGATGCGATGTTCAGGAAGGCGTAATCGGCGCTGGAGAGCAGCAAGGCGCGATCTTGCCGTGCTGGAACGCCGCAAGTGAGCGCACTCTATGTGGACCTTGTGCAGCAGTGCATCAAGATCTGGATAGTCCCTCAGAAAGCTCTGCATGACCAAGTTTAGCACATGTGCCAGACATGGGATGTGAGTGAGGTGGCCTAGGCCAAGAGCTGCCACCAGATTTTGGCCATTATCACACACTACCAAGCCCGGCTGGAGATTCGCTGGCACAAACCACACGTCGCTCTCCTGCTTGATGCCATTCCAGAGCTCCTGCGCTGTGTGGCTTCGATTCCCCCCAAAAATTAATTTGAGTATGGCCTGTTGACGTTTGGCCACGGCTGTGCTCATATCGGTCGTAACAGGCTCCTGCTGCGCCGTTTCAGAGGAACTTGAGTAGGAGGAGGAGTCTATGTGTACAGACTGGATTCCTGCAATCCGTGGAGTTGGCAGAACACGTACAGCGCCACTCTGCAGATCTATACCCGGCTCCACAACATTGACCCAATGGGCAGTGAGGGAAAGGTATCGTCCCTGTCCATGGTTACTGGTCCACACATCGGTGGTCAGGTGGACCTTGCTACTGACGGCGTTTAGTAGCGCATGTTTTATTTTTCCCTCCACATACTTATGCAGGGCAGGGATGGCTTGCCTGCTGAAATAAAAGCGGCTGGGCATGGTGTATTGTGGGACTGCCAATGCCATGAAGTTCCGGAAGGTGTTAGTCTCCACCAGCCTGAATGAGAGCATTTCAAGGGCCAGTTGTTTGGCAATGCCAGCATTCAGAGCCTGTGCTCGGGAATGGTTTGCCAAGTATGGCCGCCTTTTATCCCATGCCTGTGCTACCGATGGCTGTAGAGTGGCCTGGGAGTGTGAGGATGACTGGGAACATGGTGCTGTGGGTGGAATGTCACTGGTTCTCTGAACAACAGTGCCAGAGTTTCTTCCTTGGCGATCCTGTGAGGAAGCCGAACCAGCTGTGTGTGAGCTTGAGGAAGAGGCCCCAACACGAGCTGAAGAGGTGGTAGGTGGTGCTGTACGTTTGCCTATGTCTTCAGTGTGTCTGTGTAACTCCAGCTCGTGCTTGGTCCGCACATGTTTCCACATATTTGTGGTATTGAGGTTGCTGACATTTTTCCCTCTTTTGACTCTCTGATGGCACAGCTTGCATTTGACAAAGCAAATGTCATCTGCAACTGTGTCAAAAAAGAACCACGCACTGCAAGTCTTGGGAGCGCCCGTTTTGGCTTTTGGAAGAGGAATGCTCCTAATGGGTGCAGAAGTGGAGGCTACAGGAAACCAAGTCTGCCCCCTCCCTCTCCCTCCTGTTTTGGCCGTTCGGGGAATCTCATCCTCAGACTCAGAGCTGCTCCCACCACCTTCCTGTTCCTCACTCCATGATGGGTCAAGGACCTCATCATCTACACTCCCCTCTTCAAACACCTGCTTCTCCTGGGTAGTCTCAACAGCACCGTACGCACCAGAAAGTGGCACCTGAGTCTCGTCATCATCTGATGCGTACTAAGGTGTGCTGACCATAGGCACTGGCCCACCCACCTCTTCAGATTCAGAGGGACAAAGCAGTTGCGCATCATTGCATACTCCCTTTTCTTCACATTCTTGAATGCTGCTTGGCTGTCCCCCTCTTTCCAAGCCAGCAGATTCAGAGAACAGAAGCAGAGACTGTGATGGCTCCTGTCCAGGGCTCTCTGACTGCCTGGGCACTTTGGCAGGTGGTGAAGAGACAGATGGTTGCTCTTCAGTGCTCTGGCCCTAAGAGGACGTGGAAGTCATTGAAGTCGATGCGTTAGCTGCCATCCATCTGACAACGGCTTCAATTTGTTCCTCCCCCAGTAGTGGGGTACGGCGAGGTCCTACAAAGCTGCGCATAAAGGACTGTTGCCTGGTAAAACTGGGGGATGTTGACTCACTGGTGCCAACAGCAGGCACGGAATCCCCACGTCCTCTCCCTGCAGAATCCCCACGTCCTCTCCCTGCTGAAACTCCACGCCCACGCCCACGTGCCTTACTCCCTGCCTTCTTCATCTTGGTAGACTGATAAAGATAGGCAGAAAAGTACAAAGGGGGGGCTTAGTGTGCTTATTCCTGAACAGCTGCTGCTGTTGGTTTACGGGCCTAAGGCGGCCACAGTGACGGATCTGACAGGAGCGTCGAAGAGTGAAGAGGGGACGGTGTGTACATGTACGTCCCCGCTGTAAAGTACGGTGCACTTGAAGCGGCCCTGGATATGGATGGCCGTAAAGGAGATATTGTGGTGTACTGTGAGGGCCGTCAGTCGGACGGTGAGAGAATAAACTTGGACCTGTTGAACCCAAAACTTGCTTCATCTTGTGTCTATACGTTGCTGCGCGGTACCCAGAGGGACCACCCCCCAGCCCGGTCCACTGACCTTACAGATGCACACTAATAGGAGAATGAAAAATGATCTGCAATAAAAGAAAAATATGTGTGAGGCAGTGACGCACGCTGAGCGGCCTACAACCAGATGTAGCTGCAGGACACACAACATCGAGAGCTGCACTCACACACAGAGACCTCTCAGACAGCCGTGAACAGTGCAGAAAACTGGGCACTAGCACTGAAAGGCTGCAGAGAGGCTCCGCTGTCTACTACTAGTGTTTGCAACCAACGCATATGGATACGGATGGAAGCACACTAATAGGAGAATGAAAAATGAGCAGCAAAAAAAGAAAAATATGTATGAAGCAGTGACACACGCTGAGTGGCCTACAACCAGACGTGGCTGCAGGACACACTACACAGCGTGAGCTGCACTCACACAGACCTTGCAGACAGCTGTGAACAGTGCTGCAAGGCAAAAGAAAGCTACAGTGGTTGATTATGTAGCCTGGGTAAAGCACAATATTATTTGGAAAATCGCTATCTCTAACTGTCCCTCACAGTCTTGAACAGCAGCCTGTCCCTAACTGAATTCACAGCAGAGTGAACCAGAAATGGCGGCGGCAGCTTTTATAGTTCATCAAGACATCATTTCAGCAGCCAATCACAGCCATGCCATTAGTTAACATGCCTACATGCCTAACAGGATGTGCCCACACTTCTGAGGATTGTCATTGGCTGAATCAAATCAAACTAGCTCATAGCATTATGGGAACTTCCGATTCCAGTGATCGATATGCAAAAAGTATCGGAACTCAGTATCGGAATTCCGATACAGTGAATATCGGCCGATACCCGATACTTGCGGTATCGGAATCCTCAACACTAATGATAATGTGTGCAAACTGTAAAGCGCTGTGAAATATGTTAGCACTATATAAAAATTATTTATTATTATAAGTAACACTGCCCTAGATATAACACAATGTATTACACTTTTCTGCAATGTCCCTTGATTTACTGTATTTTTCTTGTAATGCGCACATAATGACTCTTGTATATTCTACTTCTCGATACATTCCCATTCTCCTTACTTTTCTGCTGTAGAAGTCGCCTTTGCACATTTCTCATATTCAGCAGTGAGGTTTTTACTGCAGCAAATTCTTCCTCTATAATTTACTCACATTCATGTTTTCCTTTGAAAATGAACATTGTAGCTGAAACATAATGTATGTCAGTGCCACGGAAGATGAATCTGAATCTTCATTGCACGTTACTAGCTCAAACACATAGCGCAGCGCTCATGCATCACAGCGAAAGAAAAGTTGACAAAACGATAACTCTCGGTAAACAACAGTCTAACTTTGCCGTCTAGATTAATGGTAGGAGTTTAATTTTGCCACATAACATACCGCTCTGGACATGTTCATTGGGAATATTCTAACATCTGCTAGATTCTTTTTTTCCCAGCTCAACGATACAGCTCTCAGTGTTCAAAGGTAAAAGCGTTTAGGCAGGTGATCGAAGAGGAAAATGAATAATAGTAATTGTAATGGCCTTTCAGGAGAGGGATATGTTTCAAAGCTCCATTTTTTTTTTATGCATTTGCTCCTAATGCATAAGATAAGACGGGATATTTATGACCGGACTTTAAATTCATTTTCCGTTGCTTCGTCCTGCTCATCTGATTTCATGCAACAGATACAAAAGGTAACAAATCTGTGAATTTGATATTTGCGATGAATAATTAACAATATAGAAGAATTTATGTACATAGGTATAATTTGCTCTGCTCATCAGTTCGACCATTCTAGCAGTCAGAACAGACATGTTATCTTAGCCTTCTAGGAAAAGGGAAGATTTGGGGTTTTAAATTAGCCGTGGGTGACGTCATTGCAGCATTCCAGGAAGAGCACGTTTTTTCCCGTGTCAGGCTGTGTGTGGTTTTACATAAACATGGGACCCGATATTCTAGTATGAGCCCAAAGAGGTTCAGAAAGGGAATAACAAATATAACATACGTCAATGATACAGCTAGCAGTGTAAGTAATTACAGCTTCTCAGCCAAACACTAAAGTCTTTTGGCTTACTGAACATCTGCCTGGTTCATGATTCAAAATAAGAAGTAGACATAACCAGATTTATCTTCAATGCCAGTGCGTGGTTTTATAAAAAATCTATATTTAATATGGTCAGGAAGAAAAGAGAAGAAGAAAAAAAGGAAAAACCTAAAAAGTAAAACGATAAAAGCAAACAGTCGGAAAGTAAGTTTTTGTTTTCAGACTGAGACTATATGACTTCATTTATCAAACTATTGACCATAGTAATAAGAGTTCAGCTTTTTTACTGTTTTAGAACAGCTGGAATCAGCAATGGTAGAAGACTTACTAAATAGAGTTTGTATAAAAGTTTTGTATCTATAAAGGGATATGCCCAGAAGAGTGAATTTATTCGTCTTGACTTCTACAAAAAATGTGGACCTCCTGGACCCAATTTTTTTTGCAGTTCACTTTGTGCGAATCAAGAAAAATTTAGTAGCTGATTTATCTTCCTCTCCCTTACTTCTTGCAATACATTGCATTGTATTAATAAAATGCAAAGGAAAGGTGCATTATAGCAGCTTTGTATAAGTGAGCATAGTTGTAACCTAGCTTTCCAACAGCTCTCCAGCAGCAACCAATGAGTGTGAGATAAATAACATGATAACCATAATGCAGAGATGCAGTAAAGTTTTGCTCACATTGAAAGAGCCACTGTCAGGGCTGCCAGTAGGAATTTTGGGGCACCATGCTGGCCAAATTTTCGAGGCCCCCATGAGACTCCATCCAGGCTCCTCCTCAGCACCACCTACACCCCTCAAACCGTCCACAGTCCCACAGCCCTTTCTTGGAAAAACTCCACTTCTGCAGCACATCCTCACCAATCACTCATTAACAGTTCCCATGACCATATCACATACATAGCCATCAGCTTTTGTTTTGGCCAAAAGATTTTTTAATCCACCACCACAAGAAGGTAGACTCCTCTGGCCGGGCCTTACTCTACTGTACCTTAATAAACATTTGTTAAAATTTCCAATTCTCTTTAGGTATATTTTTCTTTACTTTTCAATTTTTAAAATGACCAATAATATCAAAGACGAGGGGCAAATACTGTAACACCATGACCAGACCACATATTACCATCACAGTAACTGAATAATACTACATACAAGGAACAAATACTGCCACTTCATGACCTGACCACATATTACCATCACATAGCGACTGAATAATACCACATGCAAGGAACAACTATCGCCACACCATAACTGGACCACATATTACAACCACATAGTGACCGAATAATACCACATACAGGGGACAAATACCACCACACCCTGGCCAGACAGCATATTACCACCACATAGTGACCAAATACTACAATACTGATAATTAATAAAAAACACAATACTAATATCACCATAAGTGACATTATACAACGGAGATTTGCACTTAGTATACAGTGTCAGTGTACAGGTAATACAGTGATCACGGTGACTTTATACACACAAGCGCTATATATAGTGTACAGGTAATACAGTGATTATCAGTGACATTATACACAAGACCTCTGTATATAATATACAGTGTTAAATGTGTGTGTGTGTACATGTAATACACTACCTCACCAGTGATGTCTCTAGATGAAGGCCTTCATCTTTGCTTTTCATCTTCATCCAGCACAAACCACCTTAATTTCTTCAAGCCAGGACTCCTCTCTGCAGGAAATAACAGTTATCTAGAGCACCGATTGCAGAGCACATTACTTAATTTTTTCCCAACTTCTACACTACAAAAGATGAAGAAAAAAGGCAACATAGTGAAACACAGTAACAGGACCCCCATTGAAAGCGGAATCCTCAAAAAATAAAATACATCACTGCAGTAATAATATCCTTTAATTAGAGTCTACAGTAATAATATACCCCATCCTTGCCCCCTTGTGTCTCATTCCTGGCTCCAGCCATATGTTCTACCACCCTGGCCCCATATGTTTTCCCATCCTGCCCTCATGAGTATCCATTTTGCCCCATGTGATGTCCCATCCTGCCCAATATGATCTCACCATCTGTCTCCATCGTGCACCATGATCCTGCACAATGTGTCTCCATCCTTTCCCATGTGTCTCCATCCTGCCACATGATCCTGCACTATGTGTCTCCATCCTGCCCCATCTGTCTCCATCCTGCTCCATCTGTTTCCATCCTGACCCATGATCATGTCCCTTCTGTCTCCATGCTTCCCCATGATCCTGCCACATCTGTCTCCATCCTGCACCATCTGACTCCATCCTGCCCTATCTGTCTCCATCCTGCCCCATCTGTCTCCATCCTGCCCCATCTGTCTCCATCCTGCCCCATCTATCTCCATCCTGGCCCATGATCCTGCAACATGTGTCTCCATCCTGCCCCATCTGTCTCCATCCTGCCTCATATTTCTGCCCCATCTATCTCCATCCTGTCCCATCTGTCTCCATCCTGTACCATGATCCTGCAAAATGTTGCTCCATTCTACCCCATCTGTCTCCATCTTGCTCCATGATCTTGCATCATGTGTCTTCATCTGGCCCCACCTGTCTCCATCCTTCCCCATGATCCTGCACTATGTGTCTCAATCCTGCCCCATGTGTCTCCATCCAGCCCCATAATCCTGCCCCATCTGTCTCCATCATGCCTCAAGATCCTGCCCCATCTGTCTCCATCCTGCCCCATCTGTCTCCATCCTGACTCAAGATCCTGCACCACGTGTCTCCATCCTGCCCCATGTGTCTCCATGCTGCCCTATGATCCTGCCCCATCTTTCTCCATCATACCCCATGTTCCTGCCCCATGTCTTCATCCTGCCCCATTTGTCTCCATCGTGCCCCATGATCCTCCACCATCTTACCCGGCCGTGGTCCAGTGGTGACGTCCCCTTCAGCCATTTCAAGTGCTGACTCACCGATGAATGACAATGACATCATACGCTGGCAACGTGAATGCTGATCTTAGCTGCCAGCCTCCGATGGGCTGGCTGCTTTTAACTATTGTCATGCGGGCTCACACGGCAATAGATTTTAACTGAACCTGCGTTATAATATATTTGATTTATAGTTTCACTTATTTTTTATGTTTCTTTTATGTCCATGTACGCCTGTAAGAATATTGTTGTTAATGATTTTGCACAACTATGCTATACAGTTTTACACGTACACTATATACAAGTGTAATGTTTGTCCTAAAAATGGCTTGTGTAACATTACATGTATTGCTCTAAGCCGATATGGATGTTATTTTGAATTTTAAAATGTACAAATAAAGAATATTTTTATGTCCGTGGTGCTTGATCTCTCCCCTTTGTGTCAAGTAATATTAACATTGTAATATAACATTGACACAAGATGAGGGATGTTTATCACTTACTGAGACTTTTTGAAGATGTTACAAAATGTGATGCCTAGCCAGACAACATTTTCTCACAGCCTTCCTGTGGAATCTTAACCCATTCATTCATTTATCACCATTGGTCTCCAGTTTACTAATATTTTGGGGTATTCATGTTGAAGCCACATTTTCAAATTCCTTTCAGATTTTATGTAGGGTTCAAGTCAGGTGACTCTGATGCCCATTCCAGAATCTTCCAAGACTAAAACTAAGCCTTGGAGGACTTTAACGTATACTTTTGATCTGTCATCGGGGCACTGCGCTTGGTAGCCTGGTAGTTCCCAGAGTGACTTACACAGTTATGCTATTGACCAGAGGAGCAGGCTGGAAGAAGATGGTAGAGAAGTCAGAAAAACAGCAGAAATGTTAGGTTAAAGGGTAGTTAGAAAATAATCCAAGGTCTGTAACTGGAACAAGCACTAGCAAAGAAGGAGCTGAGATCAAGGATGAAGATCAGGTCAAACAAAGCTTGCTCAGGGAATTAAGTTAATTGTGGGATTATGATGTCTCTCCACCCTGCTGGATTTGAGGAACGAATCTAAAGACTATTGTATATTCCTTGGCGTCGGATTACTGAATGGCACCCCTGTATTTGTCCCACTTGTGTGGCCACCTTGCAGACTTTAAACCCCATTCTTTTGGTGTGGAAGGGTGGAGTCAGTGCCTATGTGCAGCTGCTGATACCAATCCAGCTGTTTTGCAGAGCCATTGTCCCCTACCTGGTCAGATGAGACCAAGGGTTCTGCTGTCTGTATTGCATTGTTATTGACAGTGAACAGCTTAGCAACTGTGGCATACCAAGGTAGTGTGGCCTCCTCCTCCCCACAATTTAAGATGCGTACAGATACCCTCCTCTTATGGACATGAACTACCCCTCTGGCTGTCAGGACAGTGGGCCTACAGTGGGAATACCCTGGTTCTACCAGAGCTTGGTAGTCTCTTCCCCTCAGGCCTATGGCTGCCCGACACCAAATTAACATTTCACTCCTTGGGGTGTTGCAATGGGGAATGAATCACTCACTCTGATGCTGCCAACTTTTCCGCCAGATAGCTCTACCTGCTGTCTTTGCATCAGGGCCTTGATCTCCTTTTGCAGGACCCGTTGCTCACTGGAACCAGCAGTTTCAGCTACCTGTTGCAACAAAACAATAACCTCGGCAAGACAATTTTCCATCACATTAGTACCTAAGGTCACTATTGGGTTACATCTCGTCGATCAATGTCTACAATCATCAGGCCTTGGTTTTTTTTTACTCTACTCGCCCCACCTTAATGGTCATCTCCTTACACCCCCTCTTGCAGCAAAGGCTAGCCATTGCTGGCAACTACTGTCAGCTCATCACCTGGGCCGCGAGTGAGTTCAGAGTGAGCCCAATACCATTTGTAAAGAATATATGGCATAGTTGTCACCTGAGAGCCCGTGTCTAGTAAATCGTTCATGGGGATGCTGTCAATAACCACTGGGAGGACCGGTCACCCTCTGACATACTTGGCTCACCAGTTCTGTGGGCCTGGTTGTCATACTCCTTGGTGGTTGGCTCTCTGCCTCAGGGGTTGATTGTGTAAATAGCAGAATCTTGCGATGTGGCCTGCTTTGTTGCAGCGGCAGGAGATGGGTCATCCGTTCTGGTCGTAGTGATGGTTGTCTCTCCCTCTGATCGGTGGGATTCTCTTTCATCATAGCCATGGGACGTCATCTGAACTGGAGGCAAGCTGGATATTCTCCTTTGGGGGCGCTTACATGGGCTGCACGGTTTTGGCTAGTGCAGCCATACTTTTGGTCAGTTCCTGGATCTGAAGATGTAGCTCTGCAGATGGATCATTATCCAGGGTCTGTGTGTCTGCCTCAATAAGGATCTGAGGGAAGAATGCTGCCTTTTGGTGGTATGTAATTGCTGAGTGCCTAGGGGGCGCTGGGCGAATGACATTTGGTTCATGCAGCACCCAGATTGCCCTGTCTTTAAAGTCTGCAAAGTTCAGATCAGGGTTTTGTAGGGCCATGATGAGCAGCTGTGTCCTTTTAGTGCTGGACAGGAGTCTCTCAATAAATTGCTCCTTTAACAATCTGTCTCCATCCTGCACGTTCTCTGGGTCAATCTGCTTTACGGCCCTCAGCGCCTCCTGAAGGTTAAGAGCATAGTCCTGTATATTGTCCTGCACCCTTTGTTTGCACCCAAAGAACCTCATTTTTTATTTATGCTGCAGCGCGCATGTCAAAGGTGCTCCTCAGCTTAGCCAGAACTTTCTTAACAGTCACTTTATCACTGTCCTGCCAGGACTTTACTTCTCTTTGAGCTTCACCAGTTAACTGTCCAATGAGAATGTTTGCTTACTTTTTGGCTTTCAGTCAGGGGATACTCTTCAAATAAACTGCACAGTCTCTCCTTGAAATCACTCAGGGTATGTGACTCCCCTGAGTATTGGGGTAGCCAGGCCACTCCCGCCATTGATAGCGGCATTATAGGGATCGCAGTTGTGGTCGCCAGATTTTGCTGCAACCTGGGGGTGGCGCCGGCCGCTGGATTCTGCTGCACTATAGGGGCTGCAGCTGCTCCTGTCTCCGTATTTGGCAGTGCTATGGGGGCTGCGGCTGCATCCGCAGCTGAATTTTCTACTGCGTCAGACATTTTCTTCCCCTCCTAGTTAATCTTAGCCAGGCTCTGAATTTCCACTGGCTTACCAGGCTGGATGAACGGTGTGCGCCGGGATTCCAGGCCTCAGCTTTATGCTTTTCTGCCAGATGATGTCTTCGCGCACAGCACTTCTCTTTTTGCGCTCTCTCTCCAGCTTCACCCATGATGGCACGCCCATTTCTGCCTTCCGCGTGCCGTGCGGCATTGTAATGGTGGCAATTACACAGTTCAATACAATCTATGGCACACAGTACCCGGTGATTCCGGGCTTCGATATCCTGTTTGTAACACCAAGTTGGAGCACCTGCCAGGGCCGTGCGGTACTCAGTACCAGGCCGCTTCTTAAAGGGGCAGTGTCATAGCGGCGGTGACCCGGTCCGTGGTCCTGGGCGTCCAATAAATGGGATATATTTATAAGGGATGAGAAATAGAGTTTTTGCAATGAGTGTTTGTGATGCCACCTATGGTATCTGATCAGAAGCGACCAGCGCTGCAGTGCAGATCCGCTGGGACTGATGGTGTGTTGCAGCAGAGTTGGAATAGCTCTCCACAGGCATAGCTAGGTCCCAGGGCAGATGAAAGATGTTGAGGAAGATGGGGATGTAGTAGGTAGCAGGGGATGTAGCAGTGCTGGAAGGTATTGCAGAAAGAATTCAAAGGACACAACAGAGTGTAGTTTCCTTTACCTTTTACTGTGCTTTGTAGGTAGAGTCCAGGGCTCAAGTTGCAGTTGGTACAGGAGTCGGTCAGCATGGAAGCAATTTGGGCATCTCTCTATACAGGTTGGTTTTGAGGTCTCCTCTCTAGCGCTATTTTCTGAGGTACTTGCTGTTATGAACTCCACTCAAGTTCCTCTTTCTGTCTGTTCCATAGATAGAACTCCACTCCCATGACAGGCAGCTGTAGCCTCCTTCAGGAATCTCTTCTATCTGGCATCTCCAGCTCACACATGCTGCTGTGTCATTGAGTCTTAGTTGGGAGCAAAGGATGTGCAGCCTCTCGTCATCCGGTTTCTGCTTTGGGACCTTTAGCATCCACACAGCCTCGGTCTCCGGCGTCCGATCTCTTGCACTTAAGCTTAAGGGTGAGCTCATCTATAGCTCCAGTCCCACAGCTCCTTTACCACATGTCCTCTCACTTCCCTGTCCACACTCTAACTAAGTCTAACTTCCTCCCCCTGACCAGAGCGAGCAGCCCTCCTGAAGTTGGGTTTAGAGCTTCCTCTGCTGGCCTGGAGCAGGAACTGTGTTGTGTGCTGGAACTACCTGATAAAGATATCCCTTCCTTGCTTCCAGGCATGAAATCACTCTCCCTAGGAGGTAAGTAAGACCACTGTGGCAACCGTACTCCCAGGGTGCCACAATATAGTACAGTGAGGTATTTTGCCACGTGGCCTGAGTCTCCCAATCTGGGTTCTCCAAATATCTTTTTGGGTTCAGTGATGCACAGTGGAGCAGATCTGTATTCCACCAGCTGGAACCATGGTTCATTGGGCTATTGATGAAGAGTCCCTCTGGAGAGGGAGACAGAGACTTTATACCCATAGCTCCCATTCAGGACATACTCCCACAAAATAGAGTTACCATCATTCTTCCCTGACCTCAGCCCTATTGAGAACCTTTGGAGTATCCTTAAACTAAAGATCTATGAGTGTGGGATGCAGTTCACATCAAAACAGCAGCTCTGGAAGGTGATTCTGATATACTGCAAAGAAATTCAAGCAGACACTATCCAAAAACGTATAAGTTCAATGGATACAAGAATTGTGAAGGTGGTATCAAAGAAGTCTCATATGTTTCATGTAACTTGACTTGTAAAGATGTTTATGATTGAGAGTCACTTCTAAGTTCAGTAAATGTAACCTCATAAAGCTGCGAATTCAGCAAAAATGACTATTTTCTGTCCTTTACAACCTTTAAAATGTTTAGAAACTGTTGTGCATAATAGTTTGGAACAGTAATTTTTGATTTTTTTTTTGTTCTGAAATAGTACTGTTATTGTGAGGTTTGTCCAATAAAATTTGATTAATCATCTAGCAATTAGGGATGAGCGAGTAGTGAAGTATTCGGACTCGCTATACTAGTACCGAGTATACCATAATACTCGGTTATTCAGTACGATTAGCGAGTCCAATGATAGTCAATGGAAAATGCGAGTAATTGTCTGCTGGACCCTACGAAGCAGTCTGGGGGCTGAGAAAAAGGCAAAAAATGTGTAAATGTTAAAAAAATGTATGCTGTAAACAAATGTATATAACATGGGAGCACCTGGTCAGGGGCTGCAGGAGTGGTTTTACACCACTGCTTCACTAGAATGTGCAAACACTATTTGAAGTCCTGTGTTTTTTTGCCAGAAGAGCAGTGACTCCTACGCCACTTACGCCGTGCCAGTGATATATCAGAAGTGCCGTAAGAGCGAGTGATGATGGAGGCGATCTTCTGACAGCTAAGTGTGTAAGTGGTGTAAGGAGAATGATCTGCCCTAGGGGCTGTGTGATGGTTAATGCAGGAAGAAGCCACCCATCTTTATGATCACAAGGGATTCACAATATTAAAGCTTGGGCTACTGTCCTTGTTGTTCCACTGCCACTGTCTCCAAAAATTAGCCCAAGGGGCTGTATCATAGTTGATGAAGGAAGCAAGACAGGTCTGGAGGGCCAAACAATTATGATGAAGCTAGGACTACTAGCATAGAGGTTGCAGTGCCCAGTGTCCAGGCATAGCCATAGTGTCTCCAAAAATTAGCCCAAGGGGCTGTATCATAGTTGATGAAGGAAGCAAGACAGGTCTGAAGGGCCAAACAATTATGATGAAGCTAGGACTACTAGCAAAGAGGCTGCAGTACCCAGTGTCCAGGCATAGCCATAGTTTCACCATTAGAGTTGAGCGATACCAGCCGATACTTGAAAATATCGGATCGGAATGGATCGGCCGATCTTAAAAAAAAAAGTATCGGTATCGCCGATTCCGATACCGGGAACCAATGCAAGTCAATGGGGCCAAAATATCGGAATTAAAAAAAACCCTTTCTTTCCTTGTAGGTTAATTCTACATGAAGAAAAACAACTAAGAATAATGTAGAATGTATTGTGGGAGGTGGAGGAGACATTAAAGCCATAGAGGTTTAGCCCAATCAAATGGAATAGCAGGAATTAAACTTTTTTTTTAAAGACGTTAGGAGTTACAAAGATATTGACTATGTTAGCCTCATTTATATTTTGCCAGACATGTATGTCTTCTTCTTCTTTCTTCTTTCTTCTTCTTTCTTCTTCTTCTTCCTTTTTTTACCTTCTTCTTCTTCTTCTTCTTATTCCTTTTTTTACATTCTTCTTCTTCTTCTTCTTCCTTTTTTTACATTCTTCTACTTCCTTTTTTTACATTCTTCTTCTTATTCCTTTTTTTACATTCTTCTTCTTCCTTTTTTTAAATTCTTCTACTTCCTTTTTTTACATTCTTCATATTTTTCTTATTCAACAATTATTATTCTACATATTCAACTTCTTCATCTTCTTCCTATTCTTCTTCATCATATTCTTGTTTGTGTCAGGCATTCCTGTAGTTGTTATCTAGAAAAGTTAGAAGTTTACACCTTCCGTTCTGCCTGTCACAAAAGATTTACAACAGGATTTGTCCGCGTTCAGTTTGGCCTGCAGCAGCAGGCCTTTTCCAGGGGCACCACGAGGAGGAACGGACTCACCCCCATACACTGCTTAGTCTTCTTCTGCTTATAAATAAGATAATATCATTTGCTCAGAGTATTAGTCTTATGCTTAATGTTCTTCTGCTTTGTTTTTTTATGCTTCTTTGTCTTCTCTCTCTTGTTGTTCTGCATCTTGGTGGTTGTCTTCCTGTTCTTTGTCCTCTTGAACCAGCTGACGGTACTGGCACCCGGAGGGGCAGCAGAAGGAACAAGAGCCAATGGCACTACCGAGGACCAGCTGACGGTGCTGGAACCCGGTTACTAAGCAGGAGGTACCTGTGCTACAAAGCACTACCAAGGACCAGCAGACGTTGCCGGAACTCGGATACCGAGATGGAGGCACCTAGGCCAAAGGCTCTGACGAGAACCAGCTGACGGTGCTGGAACCCGGAGGGGTAGCAGAAGCTGCAAGAGCAAATGGAAATAGCGAGGACCAGCTGACAGTGCTGGCACCCGGAGGGGCAGCAGAAGGAATAAGAGCCAATGGCACAACCGAGGACCAGCTGACAGTGCTGGAACCCGGTTACTAAGCAGGAGGTACCTGTGCTACAAAGCACTACCAAGGACCAGCAGACGTTGCCGGAACTCGGATACCGAGATGGAGGCACCTAGGCCAAAGGCTCTGACGAGAACCAGCTGACGGTGCTGGAACCCGAAGGGGTAGCAGAAGTTACCCCTGAAAAGCAAAGTTGGCATGCCGCAAGCTGGCCGCAGTTACCGAATCACACAGTCCTACAGGGGGTGCTTGTCCTACTGGCACTACGGAACAAGCCTTTCTTACCAGAACCCGCAGTCCACATAGGAAGCCCCTAAACTGCTGGCACCCTAGCCTCGGCTAACCCAACCGCAACACGACATGGCAAACTTGGGGTGGCAAACTGACATTGACACTTCCCGGAAACAGCAGGCAGGGCTGGAACCAAGCTGGGCAGGAGGGAGTACCCGTGCCAAAGTCAGTTATGAGCAGCAACTGGCGATGTTGGAGCCCAGGGACAAGCACTTAGCAGGCTGAGGCCTGATGTGCTGTCAATTGGGAGGCAGCAGGACAGATTGCCATCAAAACAGCAGGGGAACAGCTGACGTTACTGAACCCCACAAACACAGGAGCTAGTGTTTTACTCTGTGAAGACGGCACTTCCGAGCAACAACTGGCTGTGTTGAAGCCCAGGGACAAGCACGGAGCAGGCTGAGGCTGCATTGAAGAAATTTTAAGATCGGTTGTAGACTTCTACTAATTTTAACCAAGCTCCACTTAGGCCTGTGGCTTCACTGATTTTCGTATTTCCCCTGTCCTCCAACCCCGCCAGTTACAGCTCCGAAGTGGCGTCTGCACAATCCACACTTGTTCCTGTGTTACAGGTGTTCAGTCCGGTCAGTTAATCCCCTGATGTGTGTCCGGCAATGTCGCCTGCTCTGTCCACATTCCCATAACTAGGACAAGGGAAATACGAAAATCAGTGGAGCCACAGGCCTAATTGGAGCACGGTTAAAAATCAGTAGTGGTACGACTGTGTAGGCAGCAGGAGACTTTGCCATCCACATAGCAGGGGATCAGCTGACGTTACTGAACCCCACTGAGACACGGGAGCAAGTGTCTCTTTCCGTGTGGACGGCACTTCCGAGCTACAACTGGCTGTGTTGAAGCCCAGGAAATAGGAGGGTGTAGGCAGAGGCCTACTGTCTTTGGAATGTGGAGACAGCAGGAGACTGCCATCCACACAGCAGGGGATCAGCTGACGTTACTGAACCCCACTGAGACACGGGAGCAAGTATCTCTTTCCGTGTGGACGGCACTTCCGAGCTACAACTGGCTGTGTTGAAGCCCAGGAAATAGGAGGGTGTAGGCAGAGGCCTACTGTCTTTGGAATGTGGAGACAGCAGGAGAGACTGCCATCCACACAGCAGGGGATCAGCTGACGTTACTGAACCCCACTGAGACACGGGAGCAAGTATCTCTTTCCGTGTGGATGGCACTTCCGAGCTACAACTGGCTGTGTTGAAGCCCAGGAAATAGGAGGGTGTAGGCAGAGGCCTACTGTCTTTGGAATGCGGAGACAGCAGGAGAGACTGCCATCCACACAGCAGGGGAACAGCTGACGTTACTGAACCCCACTGAGACACGGGAGCAAGTGTCTCTTTCCGTGTGGACAGCACTTCCGAGCTACTACTGGCTGTGTTGAAGCCCAGGGACAAGCACGGAGCAGGCTGAGGCTGCATTGAAGAAATTTTAAGATCGGTTGTAGACTTCTACTAATTTTAACCGTGCTCCACTTAGGCCTGTGGCTTCACTGATTTTCGTATTTCCCCTGTCCTAGTTATGGGAATGTGGACAGAGCAGGCGACATTGCCGGACACACATCAGGGGATTAACTGACCGGACTGAACACCTGGAACACAGGAACAAGTGTGGATTGTGCAGACGCCACTTCGGAGCTGTAACTGGCGGGGTTGGAGGACAGGGGAAATACGAAAATCAGTGAAGCCACAGGCCTAAGTGGAGCATGGTTAAAAATCAGTAGTAATAGGACTGTGTAGGCAGCAGGAGACTTGCCATCTCCACAGCAGGGGAACAGCTGGCAGTGTTGAACCCCACTAACACTCGAATGAATGTGTTTGGCTCTGTGGAGACGACACTTCTGAACACCAACTGACGCTGTTGGAGCCCAGGATTAGGTGAGGAGCAGGCTGGGGCCTGTTGCTTTTGGCAGGTGAAGGCAGCAGGAGACTTGCCATCTCCACAGCAGGGGAACAGCTGGCAGTGCTGAACCCACTAACACTTGAACGAATGTGTTTGGCTCTGTGGAGACGACACTTCTGAACACAAACTGACGCTGTTGGAGCCCAGGATTAGGCGTGGAGCAGGCTGGGGCCTACTGGATTTTGGCAGATGAAGGCAGCAGGAGACTTGCTATCTCCACAGCAGGGGAACAGCTGGCAGTGCTGAACCCCACTAACACTCGAACGAATGTGTTTGGCTCTGTGGAGACGACACTTTTGAACACCAACTGACGCTGTTGGAGCCCAGGATTAGGCGTGGAGCAGGCTAGGGCCTACTGGATTTTGGCAGGTGAAGGCAGCAGGAGACTTGCCATCTCCACAGCAGGGGAACAGCTGGCAGTGCTGAACCCCACTAACACTCGAACGAATGTGTTTGGCTCTGTGGAGGCGACACTTCTGAACACCAACTGACGCTGTTGGAGCCCAGGATTAGGCGTGGAGCAGGCTGGGGCCTACTGGATTTTGGCAGGTGAAGGCAGCAGGAGACTTGCCATCTCCACAGCAGGGGAACAGCTGGCAGTGCTGAACCCCACTAACACTCGAACGAATGTGTTGGCTCTGTGGAGACGACACTTCTGAACACCAACTGACGCTGTTGGAGCCCAGGATTAGGCGTGGAGCAGGCTGGGGCCTACTGGATTTTGGCAGGTGAAGGCAGCAGGAGACTTGCCATCTCCACAGCAGGGGAACAGCTGGCAGTGCTGAACCCCACTAACACTTGAACGAATGTGTTTGGCTCTGTGGAGACGACACTTCTGAACACCAACTGACGCTGTTGGAGCCCAGGATTAGGCGAGGAGCAGGCTGGGGCCTGTTGCTTTTGGCAGGTGAAGGTAGCAGGAGACTTGCCATCTCCACAGCAGGGGAACAGCTGGCAGTGCTGAACCCCACTAACACTTGAACGAATGTGTTTGGCTCTGTGGAGACGACACTTCTGAACACCAACTGACGCTGTTGGAGCCCAGGATTAGGCGTGGAGCAGGCTGGGGCCTACTGGATTTTGGCAGGAGAAGGCAGCAGGAGACTTGCCATCTCCACAGCAGGGGAACAGCTCGCAGTGCTGAACCCCACTAACACTTGAACGAATGTGTTTGGCTCTGTGGAGACAACACTTCTGAACACCAACTGACACTGTTGGAGCCCAGGATTATGCATGCCGCATGCAGAGGCCAATGGGCAGCGGTTTTTATGGAGGTTGTTGACTACTACTGATTCTAACCATGCTCCACTTAGGCCTCTGGCTCCACTGTCTCTACTATTTACCCTGGCCTCCAACCCCGCCAGCTACATCTCTGAAGTGGCGTCAGCACAATCTACACTTGTTCCTGTGTTACTGGTGCTCAGTCCCGTCAGTTGATCCCCTGATGTTTGTCCGGCAAGTTCGCCAGCTCTGTCCTCATTCCCACTACTGGTTATGGGAATGTGGACAGAGCAGGAGACCTTGCCGGACACACATCAGGGGATAAACTGATGGGACTGAGCCACAGGAACACAGGAACAAGTGTAGATTGTGCTGACGCCACTTCAGAGATGTAGATGGCGGGGTTGGAGGTCAGGGGAATAGTAGAGACAGTGGAGCCAGAGACCTAAGTTGGGCACGGTTAAAAATCAGTAGTGGTTTGAATGTTGATGGAGCTGGTGACTTTGCCGTCCACACAGCAGGGGATCAGCTGGCGTTACTGAACCCCACTAACACAGGAGCTAGTGTGTTTCTCTGTGCAGACGACACATCTGAGCGACAACTGGCTGTGTTGAAGCACAGGGATTATAGTTCAGGTGGTAGAAAAATGAACACACCAGCAGACCTGGATACAGTTGCCAACCACTAATTTAGTGTGTAAGAGGAATGGCAAAGTCTTTGGAGATCCAGGCCTTGTTCATTTTCAGAAAAGTCAGCCGGTCAACATTATCGGAAGATAGTCACGTGCGACAGTCTGTTAGTACACCACCTGCGGCACTAAAGACGCGTTCCGATAATACACTGGCAGCAGGGCAAGCCAGCACCTCCAATGCATACTGGCTAAGCTCTGGCCATGTATCCAGCTTAGAGACCCAAAACTTGAAGGGGGAAGAGCCATCTGGGAGTACAGTGACAGGGCAAGACATGTAGTCTGACACCATCTGACGGAAGCGTTGCCTCCTGCTGACTCGAGGCGTCGCTGATGGTGTAGACAATTGTGGTGGACACACAAAACTTTGCCACATTTGGGCCATAGTGGTCTTGCCTTGTGCTGTGGCGCTGCCTCTGCGCCCTCTTTGTGCAGAGTTTCCTCCACTGCCTCGACGCACAGAGCTGCTTTGTAAAGCACTAGCAACAATGCTGTCGGGTGGAATGGAAAACATTATGGACTGCACCAGTGACTCTTCGTACTCCCGCAGTTTACGCTCCCGGTTCAACGTTGGTATGAGCCTTTGTACGCTGTCCCGGTAGCGAGGATCTAGGAGGGTGTACACCCAATAATCAGCCGAGACGAGAATGTGGGCGATGCAGCGGTCGTTTCTCAGGCACTGCAGCATGAAATCAACCATGTGCTGCAGACTTCCAACTGCCAAAGAACTGCTGTCCCCTGTTTGAGGCGTGACCTCGGCCTGCTCTGCATCACCCCACCCTCGCTGTACATACTGAGTAGAGGTTTGTGTACCTCCCTCCTCTGGAGAGATGTCTTCCTCCTCCATCGACTCCTCCTCATCCTCCTCACAGAGTGTCCCCTGCCTAGGCCTTTGTGAGGAAACACGTAGCGCAGACTGTCCAGAAGCAGATGGCATTTGGGACTCCTCATCCTCCACCTCTTCCGAAACCTCATCCCTTAGTGCTTGCAGTGTTTGTTGAAGCAGGCAGATAAGGGGGACAGTCATGCTGACTAGTGCATCATCTGCACTCGCCATCCGCGTGGATTCATCGAAGGCACGCAAAACGAGGCAGATGTCCTTCATAGAGGCCCACTCAATGGTGCTGAAGTGTGAACGGCGCACAGTGCGACTTGTTTGCGCCTGATGCAGCTGGTACTCCATTACTGCTGCCTGCTGCTCACACAACCGCTCCAACATATGTAACGTTGAATTCCACCGGGTGGGTAGGTCACATATGATGCGATGTTCCGGAAGGCCAAATCGTCGCTGCAGAGCAGCGAGGCGCGATCTTGCCGTGCTGGAACGCCGCAAGTGAGCGCACTCTATGCGGACCTTGTGCAACAGTGCATCAAGATCCGGATAGTCCCTCAGAAAGCTCTGCACGACCAAGTTAAGCACATGTGCCAGACATGGGATGTGTGTGAGGTTGCCTAGGCCAAGAGCTGCCACCAGATTTCGGCCATTGTCACACACTACCAAGCCCGGCTGGAGATTCGCTGGCCCAAACCACACATCGCTCTCCAGCTTGATAGCATTCCAGAGCTCCTGCGCTGTGTGGCTTTGATTCCCCAAAGAAATTAATTTGAGTACAGCCTGTTGACGTTTGGCCACGGCTGTGCTCATATCGGTCGTAACAGGCTCCTGCTCTGCTGTTTCTGAGGAACTTGAGTAGGAGGAGGAGTCTATGTGTACAGACTGGAGTCCTGCAATCCGTGGCGTTAGAAGAACACGTACAGCGCCACTCTCCAGATCTGTACCCGGCTCCACAACATTGACCCAGTGGGCAGTGAGGGAAAGGTATTGTCCCTGTCCATGGTTACTGGTCCACGCATCGGTGGTCAGGTGGACCTTGCTACTAACGGCGTTTAGTAGCGCATGTTTTATTTTGCCCTCAACATGTTTCTGCATGGCAGGGACGGCTCGCCTGCTGAAATAAAAGCGGCTGGGCACGTTGTATTGGGGGACTGCCAATGCCATTAAGTCCCGGAAGGTGTCAGTGTCCACCAGCCTGAATGACAGCATTTCAACTGCCAGAAGTTTGGCAATGCCAGCATTCAGAGACTGTGCTCGGGGATGGTTTGCCGAGTAAGGGCGCCTTTTATCCCATGCCTGTGCTACCGATGGCTGTGATGGATGGGAACGTGCTGCTATGGGTGGAATCTGACAGGGTCTCCGGACAACAGTGGCAGAGGTTCTTCCTTGGCGATCCTGTGAGGAAGCCGAACCAGCAGTGCGTGAGCTGGAGGAAGAGGCCCCAACACGAACTGAAGAGGTGGTAGGTGGTGCTGTACGTTGGCCTACGTCTTCAGGGTGTCTCTGCAACTCCAACTCGTGCTTGGTGCGCACATGTTTCCACATATTTGTGGTATTGAGGTTGCTGACATTTCTCCCTCTTTTGACTATCTGATGACACAGCTTGCATTTGACAAAGCAAATGTCATCTGCAACTGTGTCAAAAAAGGACCACGCACTGCAACTCTTGGGAGCGCCCGTTTTGCCTTTGGAATGAGGAATGCTCCTAACGGGTGCCGAAGTGGAGGGTACAGGCAACCAAGTCTTCCCCCTCCCTCTGCCTCCTGTTTTGGCCGGTAGGGGAATCTCTTCCTCCGAGCTGCTCCCACCACCTTCCTGTTCCTCACGCCATGATGGGTCAAGGACCTCATCATCTTCCCTCCCCTCTTCAAACAGCTGCTTCTCCGGGGTTGTCTCGCCAGCACCGTACGCACCAGAAAGTGGCAACTGAGTCTCGTCATCATCTGATGCGTACTGAGGTGTGCTGACCATAGGCACTGGCCCACTCGCCTCTTCAGATTCAGAGGGACAAAGAAGTTGCGCATCACTGCATACTCCCTCTTCTTCACATTCAGGAATGCTGCTTGGCTGGCCCCCTCTTTCCAAGCCAACAGATTCTGAGAACAGAAGTAGAGACTGTGATGGCTCCTGTCCATGTCTCTCTGACGGCCTGGGCACTTTGGCAGGTGGTGAAGAGACAGATGGTTGCTCTTCGGTGCTCTGGCCCTGAGAGGATGTGGAAGTAATTGAAGTGGATGCGTTAGCTGCCATCCATCCGACAACGGCTTCAATTTGTTCCTCCCGCAGCAGTGGGGTACGTTGAGGTCCTACAAAGCTGCGCATAAAGGACTGTTGCCTGCTAAAACTGGGGGATGCTGATCCACTGGTGCCCGCAGCAGGCCCAGAATCCCCACGTCCTCTACCTGCAGAATCCTCACGTCCTCTCCCTGCAGAATCCCCACGTCCTCTCCCTGCTGAAACTCCACGCCCACGCCCACGCCCACGCGCCTTACTCCCTGCCTTCTTCATCTTGCCAGACTGCTTAAGATAGGCAGAAAAGTACAAAGGGGGGCCTTAGTGTGCTTATTCCTGAACAGCTGGTTACAGGTACAAGAAACACTAATTTTATGAAGTGTGTGTGTGTGGACTACACTTTAATAGGAGCTGATGTGGCCTACACAAGTTCCAAATGTAGTGTTTGGTGAACTTTTTTTGTGGTTTCTTTGTTGGAAACAAACTCAAAGTATGTGAACAAAGAATTGAAACTGATAGTATCACCAACTTTTTGGAGCTATTACAATGCAGGCAGGTAACCTACAATGCAAAAGATGAGGCTCCAAAAAAATTGGGTAATACTAATCTGGCTGCGCCGGCAGGGCACAAGCCAGAAAAAAAGGCTCCTCTATCTACTCCTATATAGTGTTTGCAACCAACCAATGTTGATGGATACGGATGGATGCACACTAATAGGAGAAGAAAAAATGAGCTGCACTCAAAGACAAATATGTGTGAGGCAGTGACGCACGTTGAGCGTCCTACAACCAGACGTAGCTGCAGGACACTCTACTCTGCGTGAGCTGCACTCACACACAGTCAGAGACCTCTCAGACAGCCGTGAACAGTGCAGCTAAGTGGGCACTGGCACTGACAGGCTGCAGAAAGGCTCCGCTGTGTACTCCTATATAGTGTTTGCAACCACCGTAGATGGAGACGGATGGATGCACACTAATAGAAGAAAAAATGAGCTGCAATAAAAGAAAAATGTGTGAGGCAGTGACACGCTGAGCGTCCTACAACCAGACGTAGCTGCAGGACACACTACTCAGCGTGAGCTGCACTCACACACAGTCAGAGACCTCTCAGACAGCCCTGAACAGTTCAGCAAAGTGGACACTAGCACTGAAAGGCTGCAGAAAGGCTCCGCTGTCTACTACTAGTGTTTGCAACCAACGTATATGGATACGGATGGAAGCACACTAGATTGAAATTATGTAAAAAATGCAGCTCAAAAATTAAAAGATGTATGAGGCAGCAGTGATCACACTGGGTGGCCTACAGCCTGACGTGGCTGCAGGACCCACTCCACAGCGTGAGCTGCACTCACACAGCCCTTGCAGACAGCTGTGAACACTGCTGCTAGGGCAAAGAAGGCTACAGTGGTGGTTTATGTAGCCTGGGTAAAGCACTAGAAGTTTGGTGGAATCACTATTTCTAACTGTCCCTCACAGTCTTCTACAGCAGCCTGTCCCTAACTGAATTCACAGCAGAGTGAACCAGAAATGGCGGCTGTGGTGGCTTTTATAGTGCATCATGACATCATTTCGGCAGCCAATCACAGCCATGCCAATAGTTAACATGCCTACATGCCTAACAGGATGTGCCCACACTTCGGAGGATTCCCATTGGCTTAATCAAAGCAAGCAGGCTCATAGCATGATGGGAACTTCCGATTCCGATTCCGGAATCCGATATGACAAAAGTATCGGAAGTCAGTATCGGAATTCCGATACCGCTAATATCGGCCGATACCCGATACTTGCGGTATCGGAATGCTCAACACTAGTCACCATTAATTAGCCCAAGGGGCTGTATCATAGTTGATGAAGGAAGCAAGACAGGTCTGAAGGGCAAAACAATTATGATGAACCTAAGACTACTAGCATAGAGGTTGCAGTGCCCAGTGTCCAGGCATAGGCATAGTGTCTCCAAAAATTAGCCCAAGGGGCATGATACCATGGTTGATGAAGGAAGAAGGGTCTCACTCTCATCACAAGTGCCTCTGATGGGAAATATTAATTAACGCAAAATTGTTTTTAGCTTATTGACCATGAGGTACATGTGGCAGAAGCAGGATTTGAAAACATGTGTAAGGAGAAGAAAAGGAGCTTGTATTGGAAAGGATGAACGTGATCACCAATTTTAAAAAAAATAACGTTTTGGGTGACTTTAGGTTGGGATACTGTCATCTGGAGGGCTTAAATACTGTTGCAAAATCCAGTCCTTGTTAAATTTTATCAGAGTTAGCCTGTCTGCATTCTCTGTAGTCAACCGTGTGCATGTATCTGTGATGATTTCCCCAGCGGCACTGAAAACACGCTCTGACATCACACCAGCAGCAGGGCAGGCCAGCACCTTCAAGGCATATAAGGAGAGGTCGGGCCAACTATGCAGCTTGGATACCCAGTAATTAAACGGTACAGAAGCATCAGGAAGGACGCAGGTATGGTCACTTACAGTAGATAGTCGTTGACCATCTTGTTCAACTTCTCCCTCCTTGACATTGCTGCTGTTTCAGCTAGTCCTTGGTGATGAGCTGGTTTATTGAAGATGGCCCAGTTTGTAGACATTTTACCACCACCTCGTTTGGACCTGCTTGGCGTGTCTCTCCCCATTAATGCATGCTGTTGCACAGAGCTGGTACCTCTGCTAGCAGTGGTGTCTGAGGGTGCTGTTGCCATCAAATGATCGACAACGGTCTTCTTGAAGGATTCCATTGTGAAACCCCTTGGTGACTGTAACAGTAGCGAAGGAAATTTGTCCTTGTACCGTTGGTCTAGAAAGGTGGAAAACCAGTGTAGGTTACTATTGAAAATGTGGATTACGCGAGGGGCTTGGCACAGACAGTTAGATATGAAGTGTGCCATGTGTGCCAAGCTGCAAAATGGCAAATCTTCTGTGACCCCAGAAGGAGGAACAATACCCATCCTCTCCTCACACTGACTCTCCTCCTCCACCTGCTCCTCTCCAGCCCACCCATGCTGGACAGACATGAAGCTAGGTAGGATCACCCATTGTGAAATCTTGCTCCATATCCAGCTGCTGGGCATGCAAAGATTCCATTTTTTGTTTCTACAGCGATTTTTTTTTTCAGCAGACATAGCATAGGGATGGTTACGCTGATAATAGCCTGATCATCGCTCACAAGCTTGGTGCAATACTCAAAGTTATCAAGCACCTCACAAATATCAGATATCCACACCCATTCGACAGTTGTTATGTGTCTTGCCTGAGTCTCAGTGTGACGGGCATGTTTAAGCTGGTATTCAGAAAGTGCTCTCTGCTGCTCACTTACCCTTGCCAACATATGATATGTTGAGATCCACCGTGTTGGCTGGTCGCAAATGAGTCTGTGGTTTGTCAAATTAAATTGCTTTTGAAGTGCTGTAAGACCGGCAACAGCGGTGGAGGAATGGCGGAAAGGGAGCAAATACGGTGCACCTTCTCAACTAGGTACGGCAAGTCAGGGTATGTTTTTATGAATTTCTGCACCCCTAGGTTCAGCACGTGAGCCATGCATGGCAGGTGTACTAGCTTCCCGAGCTTTAAAGCCACCACCAGGTTGCGTCCATTGTTTCAGACAACCAGACCAGGTTGGAGTTGCAGTGGGGAGAGCTACTGATCAGTCTGTTGTTTTAGTCCTTGCCACAACTCTGCTGCAGTGTATTGTGTTTCACCTAAGCAGATCAGCTTTAGCAGAGCATGTTGCCGCTTGGCGATGCGCTGCTGCACAGCTCCCAACTTGGGAGTGATGTGAAGGGTAATTCAGCATAGGATGACGAGGCGAGGAAGGAGAAGGAAGAGGGGAGACTGGACGTACATGATGAGGTGGAAACCCTGATTGAGGTTGGGCCTGCTATTCGTGGCGTGGGTAGGATATGTGTTGATGGTCCAGTTTGAGACTTTGTCCCACCCTTCACCAGGTTAAGCCAGTGTGCCGTGACAGAGATGTATCGTCCCTGGCACAAGTACTTGTCCACATGTCTGTTGTAAGATGGACCTTCCCGGTTACGGCGTTGGTGAGAGCCCGCTTTAGATTGTTTAAGATGTGCTGGTGTAACGCGGGGACGGCACACTGGGAAAATAGTGCCAGCTGGGAATCGAGTATCGTGGGGCAGCCACAGCCAAAAGATCATGGAAAGACTTTGTCCCCACAGGCCTAAACAGCAACATCTCCACAACTAGCAACTTGTCAATGTGCGCGTTCAGTATTTGTGCTTGTGGGTGTCTGGCTTGGTATTTACGCCTCTTTTCATACATCTGGGGCACGGACAATTGGACGCTTTCCTGGGACAAACAAGTGGATGAGCTTGTTGTGGCCTGTGTCTGTGCAACCTCAACTTGTGAGCAAGAGGTATGTTGATCACCTGCTTCCTGCCCAGCAGATTGGAAAGGACATATAGAAGGCGACATGGCAGTGGTTTGACCCGCAGTCGCAGACACTGATTTGGTACCCTGTTGTTCAGCCCACCGATTAGGGTGCTTGGCTGCCATGTGTTTCAACATACGGGTGGTGCTTTGTTTTCCTTTGCCCTGGCCTCTGCTCAGCTTCCTATGGCAGATGCTACAGATGACAACATTTGGTTCAAAAGGACTATCGGAAAAATATTTCTAGACAGCGGCTGAATGCACCCTTGCCTTGACTTGGAGCACAGAGGGATTGCTCTTGGCAACAGTTGACACACTTCGCACTCTGCTCAAACCAGTAGCCCTTGGTGCCTTTGTTGGTGCTACATATCAACCTTCTTCCTCTGTGCTGCTGTGCTGGCTATGCGGGCCAACAGTCCAGGTCAAATCGGTGGTCTCATCATCGACCACCTCATCGTCCATGTCATCCTCCTTCCATGTTGATATAGGCGACTGGCCAGATGGCAACTGAGCGTCATCACCATCAGCCTCCACCTCTTCACCCGGTATATCATGTGCATGAAAGTGGCTTTCTTCTGGCCGTGGGGTTTCAAATATTTGGCCATCATCAAATCATCAACAGACGATAGCCCCTCACGTTTCTCTTCAATGTTGCATGGTGATAGGCCAGAGGCAACTAAAGGAAATGGATCAAACAGATCTTCGGAGTGACCAAGGTTGGGGTCAAATGTTTCCTGTGACTCCTGACCGAGTGATGAACTAGGAACAGGTTGAGAATAGGATGACCCAGCGTTATCTGTATGGACAGTAGACTGTTTTGTCATGGACAATTGGGTGCTGCTAGAACATTTCGTTGAGGCCTTATCAGCCATCCAAGACAGTATCTGCTCTTGTTCTTCTGGCTTCCAGGCCAATTTATGCTCCAGACCGGGAAATTTCACCAGGAACCTAGATGCATCAACCTTCTTCAATCTCCCAGACTCTGTGCCTTGTTGGGCACCAATGACAGCCCCATGTCCATGTCCCTGTCCCTTCACAACAGCCTTTCTAGGAATTTTGGAGTTTTCTGCTATAGTTGCAGATTTTCAGATGCAGATATTGGGGAACAATACCTTTGTGGAAGGTAGCACTACAGCCTAGTACTGCAGCAGCACAAAAATATTGCTCTGAGGTTTAAGGTGAGATTACACACCCCAGTAACCAAACAAGACAATGGTGCTGTCACTAAAAAAATGCCCTGAGGTTTAAGGCAAGATTATGCACCCCATTCACCACACAAGACAGCGGTGCTGCCACTAAAAAATTGCCCTGAGGTTAAAGGCGAGATTATGCACCCCAGTCACCACAAAAGACCGGAATGCTGCCATTAAAAAATTGCCCTAAGGCTTAAGGCAAGATTATGCACCCCAGTCACCACACAAGACAGCGGTGCTGCCACTAAAAAATTGCCCTGAGGTTTAAAGTGAGATTACACACCCAAGTCACCACACAAGACAGCAGTGCCGGCTGCGTGTCAGTTGTGCAGTACCGTACGTGCGTCCTATTCGCTGTGAACACAGCACCGCAACAGCACAAAAAACCTGCCCTGAGGTCTAAGGCAAGAATACGCACCCCAGACATCACACAAGACAGCGGTGCTGGCTGTGTGTCAGTTGTGCAGTAACGTGCGTGCGTCCTATTTGCTGCTCGTGTTTGAACCAAACCGCGTTGCCTGTGAACGCTACCTAATGCCTACCTGAGAGTGTGAATCCCTACAGCCCATAGAAATGAAAAAAATAATACTGTTGTTCTAATTATTTACATTCTTAAAGTAGAAAGGATATCAGATATCATGTAATATTCCAGGCTGCCAGGGTTTTACTAATATCTATATATTGATTTCTTTCTTTCACTAGTTTGTCCAGTCTGCACACACTAACCAAGACAGGGTGGGTTAAGGATACAGAATTGAGTGACAGATTTTTCCCCCACCCCATCCCCTTTAGACTTTCCTGGATAGAAATTCAGCTTTAAATTCCAGATAAACTAAGGCAAAGCCAAATCTCTGCTTTAAAGAAGCCAATTACATTGTAAGATCTTTTACATTATTGTAGTTTTTGTCAGCTAAGAAAAACTACACCTGTAAGAGAGACGACTTTCATATGGTAAAATGATGTCAGTGCCATAATTCTAGGAAGTTTATTTGTTTTTCTCCACTCATCAGCTATCTATCATTTTAAGATACCACAGCTTTTCATAAAATTCTTGGATTTTTATATTTCTTGCTGCTAAGTAAAATCCAAACAACTGTAGATGATATTTGAAGACGTTTTTGTTGAAATATTCTTTAAACCTCGCTGTCTTCAGCAGGAAAAGTTCACGTTTGTTTTTGTCACTAGGATCAAATATTGGTACCTCATTAATCTTAAGGTTTCCCCAAAGATTTAAAAAGTGCTTTTGGGGGCAGCATACGAAAATCACAAGCTTTCCAACAAATTACCTAATTGTGTCCTCCCATGATTTTAACTGCTTTCCATATTTCCTATTAGGGTTATATAGGACTTCATGCTAAGGACTCTATTCTATGAGTCAGAAAGAAGAGCCACCCAAATATTTCCCCAAACAAGGGACATATCTGGCCAGACTACAGCTGTTATAGAAGCCAGACCTAGGATGATCAGCAGATGAGACAAGCTTTAATAATACATTTCTAACCCCTGACCACACGAACTCTGTATCAAGTCTCATCACACCATATTCATGTGGTGTGTGAAGATGTCTTATCCATAGTAGAGAGTAGCAGGAGAGCCTGGATGAAGTGCTTGGCAGTGTGAAATGGACGTCGCTCTTTTTTCTGTCTGTATCCTCCACTCAGTATGATGTAATAAAGGAATATCTTTTAGATACGGGGTGAGTGCCACAATTTTTTTTCTGTTCTTATATTGCCTTATTCATAGCATCTGATCAATTTAGCCAATCCCCCTCTACAAAAGATGTTTATATGAAAGAACGTAAATGATTGGTTGCACAGTTCTAACTAGTAGAAAAATAGAGGTATCTTCATCATTTCCTGCATCGACTACTGCAATATCTCCTCTGTGGCCTCCCTGCTAACTCTCTCGCACTATTCCAGTTCGTCCATAACTCTGCTGCCCGACTAATCCACCTCTCTCTTCTCTACTCCTCCACTTCTCTCCTCTGCAAATCCCTTCTTTGACTCAGAATTCTCCAACTAATCCACTTCAACCTACTAACTTTGAGCTACAAAGCCGTACATAATCTGTGTCCTCCATATAGCTCTGAACTAATCTCCTGATATCTTCCCACACATTCTCAGTTCATCCCAAGACCTGCTTCTCTCCTCTACACTCATTCGTTGCTCACCTAATCACCTCCAAGATTACTCCAGAGTATCCCCATCCTGTAGAATTCTGTACCCCAACACCTCTGATTATCCAAACACTCTGAAATTTCAGACACAACTTGAAAATCCATTTCTCAAGAAATCTTTCAGCCTGCAATATTCCCACCTCACCACCATCGGAGCTGCTACAACCCCCCAACCTTCTGTTTCCCTTCCTAATAACATATCCCCACCTCACCACCACCGGAGCTGCTACAACCCCCCATCCTTCTGTTTCCCTTCCTAATAACATATCCCCACCTCACCACCACCGGAGCTGCCACAACCCCCCAACCTTCTGTTTCCCTTCCTAATAACGTGTAGACTGTAAACCTACAAAGGTAGGGCCCTGTTCTTTCTCTACCAGTCTGTCATTGTTAGTTTTTTCATTCTAATTTATATTTGTATTTTGTATGTATGTATGTACCTTCTCATGCACAACACCAGAGAACCAATGGTGCCTGAAAATGAATTAAAATAATATAAATAATAATAGGGAATCAGAGCTCAAAATAGAGGAAGACAGAGATCAAGCTTTGTGATATACAGTATAAAAGGATAAGGTGCACAATGATTGTGATGTGCTTATAGAGAATCTGTCATCAGGATTTCACCTCCCAATTATTTATATGCACATGTAGCTCTTTCAAAGACAAGTCCAGCAATTCCTTTACATGGCCGCTCCATTACAGGGTTACTGAGAAATCAGCATGTGCATTGGTATGTAAATTAAGTTGGTAGATCTGAAGCCTTTTTCACTCCAGCTCTATTTCACACACAGCTCTATTTTGCACACTGATGTCCTCTATGCTGCGTGACTACAGGTAAAGGCGCTGTCAATCAAGCAGGAGGAGGTGGTGCTAAAAGGGAAATAGAGCTGGAGTGACAGAGGCTTCAGATCTACAAATAGCCCTTCAGCCTCATTTGAATATCAAGTCAAAAGCTGATTTATCAGTAATGGAAGAACTGTCTGACCATGTAAAGATGTTGCTTGACTTTAAAAGATTTCCTTTAAACTGTTTTCAAACATTTATGAAAAGTGTTGGCTAGAACTACACAGTCAAGGTCATTTGGTGTGACAGGCATTCAGACAATGCCTCACTCCTTACTAGAGTTGAGCGAAACGGGTCGAAAAAATTCAAAAGTCGCCGACTTTTGGCAAAGTCGGGTTTCATGAAACGAAACCCGACCCTAGGATGAGGTCGGCCACGAGGTCGGCGACTTACGCGCCAAAGTCGCGTTTCAAAAGATTGTTTTGCGCTCTTTTTCAGCCAATCAGGATCCACGGACACTGTGGGCAACGTGATGACCTAGGCACGGGTCACCACCATTTTTCAGAAGGGCATGCAAGTGATTGGCTTGCTTTGGTGGGCGTCACAGGGGGTATAAAAGGGCGTGCACGCCGACCGCCATCTTACTTCTGCCGATCTTTGTATAGGGAGAGGTTGCTGCTGATTCTGTAGGGAGAGCGTTAGGCAGGGAAGAAGACAAAAAAACTGCTTCTGCTGCTAGCGATTTGGCCTGCACAACACACAAGTCACTGTGTGTGCAGTGCAAGGGGAGGCTATATTGTGGTGTATCAGTGGTGTTGGTTGTTGGGCTGCCTTTTAAGGCTTCCTGACACGCTGGCATTGCTGTTTACCCACTGCTCCGCAAACTGCTTTTTTAAAAGCAATCCAATCTCCCTTATCCTCTAGTCACTTTTGTCACAGCTGTGCCATCGAGCGTGTCACATAGCGCTCAGATATCAGTGGGCCTCACACAATCCACAAGTGTCCAGTGTCCAAAAGTGTACGCAGAGATTCAAAATCTCCATTATCCTCTCGTCACTTTGGTCACAGGCAGCTGTGCCATCGAGCGTGTCACATAGCGCTCAGATATCAGTGGGCCTCACACAATCCACAAGTGTCCAGTGTCCAAAAGTGTACGCAGAGATTCAAAATCTCCATTATCCTCTCGTCACTTTGTTCACAGGCAGCTGTGCCATCGAGCGTGTCACATAGCGCTCAGATATCAGTGGGCCTCACACAATCCACAAGTGTCCAGTGTCCAAAAGTGTACGCAGAGATTCAAAATCTCCATTATCCTCTCGTCACTTTGGTCACAGGCAGCTGTGCCATCGAGCGTGTCACTTAGCGCTCAGATATCAGTGGGCCTCACACAATCCACAAGTGTCCAGTGTCCAAAAGTGTACGCAGAAATTCAAAATCTCCATTATCCTCTCGTCATTTTGGTCACAGGCAGCTGTGCCATCGAGCGTGTCACATAGCGCTCAGATATCAGTGGGCCTCACACAATCCACAAGTGTCCAGTGTCCAAAAGTGTACGCAGAGATTCAAAATCTCCATTATCCTCTCGTCACTTTGGTCACAGGCAGCTGTGCCATCGAGCGTGTCACATAGCGCTCAGATATCAGTGGGCCTCACACAATCCACAAGTGTCCAGTGTCCAAAAGTGTACGCAGAGATTCAAAATCTCCATTATCCTCTTGTCACTTTGGTCACAGGCAGCTGTGCCATCGAGCGTGTCACATAGCGCTCAGATATCAGTGGGCCTCACACAATCCACAAGTGTCCAGTGTCCAAAAGTGTACGCAGAGATTCAAAATCTCCATTATCCTCTCGTCACTTTGGTCACAGGCAGCTGTGCCATCGAGCGTGTCACATAGCGCTCAGATATCAGTGGGCCTCACACAATCCACAAGTGTCCAGTGTCCAAAAGTGTACGCAGAGATTCAAAATCTCCATTATCCTCTCGTCACTTTGGTCACAGGCAGCTGTGCCATCGAGCGTGTCACATAGCGCTCAGATATCAGTGGGCCTCACACAATCCACAAGTGTCCAGTGTCCAAAAGTGTACGCAGAGATTCAAAATCTCCATCATCCTCTCGTCACTTTGGTCACAGGCAGCTGTGCCATCGAGCGTGTCACATAGCGCTCAGATATCAGTGGGCCTCACACCATCCACAAGTGTCCAGTGTCCAAAAGTGTATGCAGAGATTCAAAATCTCCATTATCCTCTCGTCACTTTGGTCACAGGCAGCTGTGCCATCGAGCGTGTCACATAGCGCTCAGATATCAGTGGGCCTCACACAATCCACAAGTGTCCAGTGTCCAAAAGTGTACGCAGAGATTCAAAATCTCCATTATCCTCTTGTCACTTTGGTCACAGGCAGCTGTGCCATCGAGCCTGTCACATAGCGCTCAGATATTAGTGGACCACACACAATCCACAAGTGTCCAGTGTCCAAAAGTGTACGCAGAGATTCAAAATCTCCATTAACCTCTCGTCACTTTGGTCACAGGCAGCTGTGCCATCGAGCGTGTCACCTAGCGCTCAGATATCAGTGGGCCTCACACAATCCACAAGTGTCCAGTGTCCAAAAGTGTACGCAGAGATTCAAAATCTCCATTATCCTCTCGTCAATTTGGTCACAGGCAGCTGTGCCATCGAGCGTGTCACATAGCGCTGAGATATCAGTGGGCCTCACACAATCCACAAGTGTCCAGTGTCCAAAAGTGTACGCAGAGATTCAAAATCTCCATTATCCTCTTGTCACTTTGTTCACAGGCAGCTGTGCCATCGAGCGTGTCACATAGCGCTGAGATATCAGTGGGCCTCACACAATCCACAAGTGTCCAGTGTCCAAAAGTGTACGCAGAGATTCAAAATCTCCATTATCCTCTAGTCACTTTGGTCACAGGCAGCTGTGCCATCGAGCGTGTCACATAGCGCTCAGATATCAGTGGGCCTCACACAATCCACAAGTGTCCAGTGTCCAAAAGTGTACGCAGAGATTCAAAATCTCCATTATCCTCTTGTCACTTTGGTCACAGGCAGCTGTGCCATCGAGCCTGTCACATAGCGCTCAGATATTAGTGGACCACACACAATCCACAAGTGTCCAGTGTCCAAAAGTGTACGCAGAGATTCAAAATCTCCATTAACCTCTCGTCACTTTGGTCACAGGCAGCTGTGCCATCGAGCGTGTCACCTAGCGCTCAGATATCAGTGGGCCTCACACAATCCACAAGTGTCCAGTGTCCAAAAGTGTACGCAGAGATTCAAAATCTCCATTATCCTCTCGTCAATTTGGTCACAGGCAGCTGTGCCATCGAGCGTGTCACATAGCGCTGAGATATCAGTGGGCCTCACACAATCCACAAGTGTCCAGTGTCCAAAAGTGTACGCAGAGATTCAAAATCTCCATTATCCTCTTGTCACTTTGTTCACAGGCAGCTGTGCCATCGAGCGTGTCACATAGCGCTGAGATATCAGTGGGCCTCACACAATCCACAAGTGTCCAGTGTCCAAAAGTGTACGCAGAGATTCAAAATCTCCATTATCCTCTAGTCACTTTGGTCACAGGCAGCTGTGCCATCGAGCGTGTCACATAGCGCTCAGATATCAGTGGGCCTCACACAATCCACAAGTGTCCAGTGTCCAAAAGTGTACGCAGAGATTCAAAATCTCCATTATCCTCTCGTCACTTTGGTCACAGGCAGCTGTGCCATCGAGCGTGTCACATAGCGCTCAGATATCAGTGGGCCTCACACAATCCACAAGTGTCCAGTGTCCAAAAGTGTACGCAGAGATTCAAAATCTCCATTATCCTCTCGTCACTTTGGTCACAGGCAGCTGTGCCATCGAGCGTGTCACATAGCGCTGAGATATCAGTGGGCCTCACACAATCCACAAGTGTCCAGTGTCCAAAAGTGTACGCAGAGATTCAAAATCTCCATTATCCTCTCGTCACTTTGGTCACAGGCAGCTGTGCCATCGAGCGTGTCACATAGCGCTCAGATATCAGTGGGCCTCACACAATCCACAAGTGTCCAGTGTCCAAAAGTGTACGCAGAGATTCAAAATCTCCATTATCCTCTCGTCACTTTGGTCACAGGCAGCTGTGCCATCGAGCGTGTCACATAGCGCTCAGATATCAGTGGGCCTCACACAATCCACAAGTGTCCAGTGTCCAAAAGTGTACGCAGAGATTCAAAATCTCCATTATCCTCTCGTCACTTTGGTCACAGGCAGCTGTGCCATCGAGCGTGTCACATAGCGCTCAGATATCAGTGGGCCTCACACAATCTACAAGTGTCCAGTGTCCAAAAGTGTACGCAGAGATTCAAAATCTCCATTATCCTCTCGTCACTTTGGTCACAGGCAGCTGTGCCATCGAGCGTGTCACATAGCGCTCAGATATCAGTGGGCCTCACACAATCCACAAGTGTCCAGTGTCCAAAAGTGTACGCAGAGATTCAAAATCTCCATTATCCTCTCATCACTTTGTTCACAGGCAGCTGTGCCATCGAGCGTGTCACATAGCACTCAGATATCAGTGGGCCTCACACAATCCACAAGTGTCCAGTGTCCAAAAGTGTACGCAGAGATTCAAAATCTCCATTATCCTCTCGTCACTTTGGTCACAGGCAGCTGTGCCATCGAGCGTGTCACATAGCGCTCAGATATCAGTGGGCCTCACACAATCCACAAGTGTCCAGTGTCCAAAAGTGTACGCAGAGATTCAAAATCTCCATTATCCTCTCGTCACTTTGGTCACAGGCAGCTGTGCCATCGAGCGTGTCACATAGCGCTCAGATATCAGTGGGCCTCACACAATCCACAAGTGTCCAGAGTCCAAAAGTGTACGCAGAGATTCAAAATCTCCATTATCCTCTCGTCACTTTGGTCACAGGCAGCTGTGCCATCGAGCGTGTCACATAGCGCTCAGATATCAGTGGGCCTCACACAATCCACAAGTGTCCAGTGTCCAAAAGTGTACGCAGAGATTCAAAATCTCCATTATCCTCTCGTCTCTTTGGTCACAGTCAGCTGTGCCATCGAGCCTGTCACATAGCGATCAGATATCAGTGGACCTCACACAATCCACAAGTGTCCAGTGTCCAAAAGTGTACGCAGAGATTCAAAATCTCCATTATCCTCTCGTCACTTTGGTCACAGGCAGCTGTGCCATCGAGCGTGTCACATAGCGCTGAGATATCAGTGGGCCTCACACAATCCACAAGTGTCCAGTGTCCAAAAGTGTACGCAGAGATTCAAAATCTCCATTATCCTCTCGTCACTTTGGTCACAGGCAGCTGTGCCATCGAGCGTGTCACATAGCGCTCAGATATCAGTGGGCCTCACACAATCCACAAGTGTCCAGTGTCCAAAAGTGTACGCAGAGATTCAAAATCTCCATTATCCTCTCGTCACTTTGGTCACAGGCAGCTGTGCCATCGAGCGTGTCACATAGCGCTCAGATATCAGTGGGCCTCACACAATCCACAAGTGTCCAGTGTCCAAAAGTGTACGCAGAGATTCAAAATCTCCATTATCCTCTCGTCTCTTTGGTCACAGTCAGCTGTGCCATCGAGCCTGTCACATAGCGATCAGATATCAGTGGACCTCACACAATCCACAAGTGTCCAGTGTCCAAAAGTGTACGCAGAGATTCAAAATCTCCATTATCCTCTCGTCACTTTGGTCACAGGCAGCTGTGCCATCGAGCGTGTCACATAGCGCTGAGATATCAGTGGGCCTCACACAATCCACAAGTGTCCAGTGTCCAAAAGTGTACGCAGAGATTCAAAATCTCCATTATCCTCTCGTCACTTTGGTCACAGGCAGCTGTGCCATCGAGCGTGTCACATAGCGCTCAGATATCAGTGGGCCTCACACAATCCACAAGTGTCCAGTGTCCAAAAGTGTACGCAGAGATTCAAAATCTCCATTATCCTCTCGTCACTTTGGTCACAGGCAGCTGTGCCATCGAGCGTGTCACATAGCGCTCAGATATCAGTGGGCCTCACACAATCCACAAGTGTCCAGTGTCCAAAAGTGTACGCAGAGATTCAAAATCTCCATTATCCTCTCGTCACTTTGGTCACAGGCAGCTGTGCCATCGAGCGTGTCACATAGCGCTCAGATGTCAGTGGGCCTCACACAATCCACAAGTGTCCAGTGTCCAAAAGTGTACGCAGAGATTCAAAATCTCCATTATCCTCTCGTCACTTTGGTCACAGGCAGCTGTGCCATCGAGCGTGTCACATAGCGCTCAGATATCAGTGGGCCTCACACAATCCACAAGTGTCCAGTGTCCAAAAGTGTACGCAGAGATTCAAAATCTCCATTATCCTCTCGTCACTTTGGTCACAGGCAGCTGTGCCATCGAGCGTGTCACATAGCGCTCAGATATCAGTGGGCCTCACACAATCTACAAGTGTCCAGTGTCCAAAAGTGTACGCAGAGATTCAAAATCTCCATTATCCTCTCGTCACTTTGGTCACAGGCTGCTGTGCCATCGAGCGTGTCACATAGCGCTCAGATATCAGTGGGCCTCACACAATCCACAAGTGTCCAGTGTCCAAAAGTGTACGCAGAGATTCAAAATCTCCATTATCCTCTCGTCACTTTGGTCACAGGCAGCTGTGCCATCGAGCGTGTCACATAGCGCTCAGATATCAGTGGGCCTCACACAATCCACAAGTGTCCAGTGTCCAAAAGTTTACGCAGAGATTCAAAATCTCCATTATCCTCTCATCACTTTGGTCACAGGCAGCTGTGCCATCGAGCGTGTCACATAGCGCTCAGATATCAGTGGGCCTCACACAATCCACAAGTGTCCAGTGTCCAAAAGTGTACGCAGAGATTCAAAATCTCCATTATCCTCTCGTCACTTTGGTCACAGGCAGCTGTGCCATCGAGCGTGTCACATAGCACTCAGATATCAGTGGGCCTCACACGATCTACAAGTGTCCAGTGTCCAAAAGTGTACGCAGAGATTCAAAATCTCCATTATCCTCTCGTCACTTTGGTCACAGGCAGCTGTGCCATCGAGCGTGTCACATAGCGCTCAGATATCAGTGGGCCTCACACAATCCACAAGTGTCCAGTGTCCAAAAGTGTACGCAGAGATTCAAAATCTCCATTATCCTCTCGTCACTTTGGTCACAGGCAGCTGTGCCATCGAGCGTGTCACATAGCGCTCAGATATCAGTGGGCCTCACACAATCTACAAGTGTCCAGTGTCCAAAAGTGTACGCAGAGATTCAAAATCTCCATTATCCTCTCGTCACTTTGGTCACAGGCAGCTGTGCCATCGAGCGTGTCACATAGCGCTCAGATATCAGTGGGCCTCACACAATCCACAAGTGTCCAGTGTCCAAAAGTGTACGCAGAGATTCAAAATCTCCATTATCCTCTCGTCACTTTGGTCACAGGCAGCTGTGCCATCGAGCGTGTCACATAGCGCTCAGATATCAGTGGGCCTCACACAATCCAAAAGTGTCCACTGTCCACAAGTGTGTGCAGAAATTCTAAATCTCCCCTGTCCTATAGACACCTTGTACCTTGTTTTACATTACTATATAGTTTGTTGGATTTTGTCTACATTTCTACCAAAAATGAGGAAGGCTGGTGGAAGAGGCCGTGGAATTGGGCGGGGGTTGGCAGCTGGTAATGATGGTGTTGGTGGTGGATCTGATGGTAGTGGCAAGAGCAAAATAGGACCGAATGCAGGAGGTGCTGACCCTGCGTCATCGTCTGGCTACATAAGGCCTCGAACGCTTAGTTTTCTAGGAGTTGGCAAACCGCTTTTAAAGGCAGAGCATCAGGAAAAAGTTTTGTCTTACATTGCTGACTCAGCCTCCAGCTCTATCGCCTCCTCTTCTTCAGTTGTAAAAAGTAAAAGCACTGAGTCGTCATTGGAGGCTCATGTTCATGAACCACACCTTTCCTTGTGTCCTTCACCCCAACCAAGATTGAAGGATGACGCAGGCCATACTACTGATTACTCCATGGAGCTGTTTTCACATACCATGCCTGGATTATCAAGTCAAATGGTGAATTACCCAGGCCAAGATGAATCTGACATGGAGTGCACTGATGCACAGCCGCTGATGGATGATTCTGCTGGTACATTCACTCAGAGCACTACATTGTCCTCGCAGTGTACAGAGCCAGATTTTGACCCTGATGAGACTCAGGTGCCCCTTCCCGCACACTATACCACCATACACGGTGACACAGAGAAAGGTGCACATGACATAGAAGAGGAGGTGATGGATGACCCAGTTGTTGACCCAGATTGGCATCCATTGGGGGAAGAGGGTGCTGCTTCCAATAGCTCAGATGAGGAGCATCCACAGCAGACATCGACATCGCAACAGCTGTTATCTGGCAGGCCCGGAGCACTCCAAAGACAGGTTCCAAACATCAAAAGAGTTGCTGGACAGCTTGTCCAGAGGGTCAAAAGATCACAGCGTGCTACGCCGCAAAATGTCTGCCAAAGTAGGAAGAGTGCAGTGTGGCACTTTTTTGAACAAAATCCTCATGATCAGGCCAAGGTTATCTGTAAGAAGTGCGCAAAGACCTTTAGCCGAGGGAAAAATCTGAAAAATTTGAATACCAGTTGCATGCTTAGACATTTAACCAGCATGCACTTGCAAGCGTGGACACAACACCAAACCTCAAGTGCCACATGTGCAACTGATCACAACGAAGGTAGTCAGCAACGCTACATTGTTTCCCCCACTGTAAGCCCACCGGTTAGCACAGCAGCAAATGTTGAGGTGTCGTTGCAAGGCCTCAGCAGTCAGGGAATCCCACTGTTATATCAACGAAAGACTGATTCTAGGCCATCAGAAAGAACACCAACTCCATCACCATCATCAACCCTCTCTCAGTCCGCCCTGTCCACCGCTACTTCCACCATATGCAGCTCTCAAGTCCAGCTCACCCTCCCAGACACTATGAGTAGGTCAAGAAAGTACTCAGTCTCTCATCCGCGTACACTGGGTTTGAACGCCCACATTGCCAAACTAATCTCGTTTGAGATGATGCCCTTTCGGTTGGTGGAAAGCACAGCTTTCCGCGAACTCATGGCCTATGCAGTACCACGCTATGACCTACCCAGTCGCCACTTCTTCTCTCGCTAAGCCATCCCAGCCCTCCACCATCATGTGAAAGACCGCATTGTCCATGCACTCAAGCAGTCAGTGAGCGGAAAGGTGCACCTCACAACTGATGCATGGTCCAGTCGGCATGGCCAGGGCCGTTACGTGTCCATCATAGAATCATAGAATCATAGAATCATAGAATCGTAGAGTTGGAAGGGACCTCCTGGGCCATCTGGTCCAACCCCTTGCTCAAAGCAGGATTCGCTAAATCATCCCAGTCAGATGTCTGTCCAGCCTCTGTTTGAAGACTTCCATTGAAGGAGAACTCACCACTTCTCGTGGCAGCCTGTTCCCTCATTGATCACTCTAACTGTCAAAAAGTTTTTTCTAATATCTAATCTGTGTCTCTTCCCATTCAGTTTCATCCCATTGCTTCTAGTCTTTCCTTGTGCAAATGAGAATAAAGTTGATCCTTCTACAATGTGACAGCCCTTTAGATATTTGTAGACAGCTATTAAGTCTCCTCTCAGTCTTTTCTTTTGCAAACTAAACATTCCCAAATCCTGCAACCTTTCCTCATAAGACAGGGTTTGCAGACCGGTCACCATTCTGGTCGCTCTTTTCTGAACTTGCTCCAGTTTGTTGATGTATTTTTTAAAATGTGGTGCCCAAAACTGGACACAATATTCCAGATGAGGTCTGACCAAAGAGGAGTAGAGGGAAATAATGACTTCACGTGATCTAGACTGTATGCTTCTTTTAATACATCCTAGAATTGCATTTGCCTTTTTTGCTGCTGCATCACACTGTTGACTCATATTCAGTCTGTGATCTATTAGTATACCCAAGTCTTTTTCACATGTGCTGTCACTTAGCCCTATTCCTCCCATTCTATATATGCTTTTTTCATTTTTATTGCCCAGATGTAGTACTTTGCATTTCTCCCTGTTAAAAACCATTCTGTTAGTTGCTGCCCACTTCTCCAGTTTATTTAAATCTTTTTGAATCCTCTCTCTCTCTTCTCTAGTATTAGCTATCCCTCCTAGCTTTGTGTCATCAGCAAATTTAATCAGTTTACCCTCAATTCCTTCATCTAAATCGTTGATAAAGATGTTGAACAATACAGGGCCCAGGACAGAGCCCTGTGGTACCCCACTTGAGACATTCTTCCAACTGGATGTGCAGCCATTTACGACCACTCTTTGGGTCCGATCACTAAGCCAGTTATGAATCCACCTAACAGTTGCCTTGTCCATTCCATACTTAGTCATTTTTTCAATAAGGATTGTATGAGATACTTTGTGAAATGCTTTGCTGATGTCAAGATATACTATATCTACAGCATTTCCTTGATCCACCCAATCAGTGATTCCCTCATAGAAGGAAATTAAGTTAGTCTGACATGACTTATTAGTTACAAACCCATGCTGACTCTGTTTAATCACTTCATTCTTATCCAGGTATTGACATACATGTTGTTTAATAATTTGTTCAAAGATCTTTCCTGGTATAGAAGTCAGACTCACTGGCCTATAGTTGCCTGGGTCCACCTTCTTCCCCTTTTTGAAGATAGGAACAACATTTGCTCTTCTCCAGTCTTCTGACACTTCTCCTGTTCTCCAAGAATTTTCAAAGATTATGGAGAGGGGTTCAAAAATTTCTTCTGCTATCTCCTTCAGTACTCTGGGGTGTAATTCATCTGGACCTGGAGACTTGAATTCATTTAGGTTAGCTAAATGTTTCCTCACTATCTTTCTGTTTATAGATATCCTGGATTCTTCTATTCCCTTAAAAGGACAGTGAATAACAGTTGATGTTGCATTTCCTTTCTGAGAGAAAACAGATGCAAAATAGGAATTTAAAAGTTCAGCCTTCTCAACATCCTGTCTTACCAGTTCATCATTTTCATCCTGTAAAAATCCTATAGCATCTTTGACTTTTCTTTTACTTTTGACATATCCCCAAAATCCTTTATTATTGCTTTTGACATCTCTTGCAAGCCTCAGTTCATTTTCAGCTTTAGCTAATCTGATTTGTGCCCTGCAGGTTCTGCAGACAGCATTATATTCTTCTTTAGATATGCCTCCCTCTTTCCATTTTATAAACATTTTTTTCTTCCTTTTTAGCATGTGCTTAAGTTCTGTGTTCATCCATCCTGGTTTCCTTAAATGCTTCCTATTCTTCCCTCTTTTCGGAATTGTTAACAACTGTGCTTTGAGAATTTCATTTTTCAAGGTTTCCCATCCTTCCTGGACATTTTTGTCTTTAAGGATATCCAGCCATTGGATCCCTCCAATTCTCTTTCTGAATCCCTTAAAATCTGCCTTTCTGAAATCTAACCTTGACGTCTGAGTCTTCACAGGTCTTCCACCTCTAGTTATCCAAAATTCTAAAATAGCATGGTCGCTACCTCCTAGGGTCCCAGCCACTTTTACCTCCTCAACCATTTCCTCCCTGTTTATAAGGATTAGATCCAAGGTAGCAGTTCCCCTTGTTTTCTCCCTTACCTTTTGGAAGATAAAGTTGTCAGCAAGAGAGGATAAGAATTTCCTTGACATGTTAGTTTTGCCTGAGAGAGATTCCCAACAAATGTCTGGATAGTTGAAATCTCCCATGACAACCATGGGAGTCACTGCGCACTGGGTTAATGTGGTGGATGCAGGGTCCACAGGGGACAGCGGTGGTGGGACAGTGCTGCCTAGCCCACGGTCTAGGAAACAGTTGGCTGTAGGCGTTCGACCCTCCTCCTCCTCCTCCTCCTCCTCCTCCTCCAGAAGCGAAAGCTCGTCCACAGAGCGCAGTCGTACGAGCACTCCATCTGCAGCTGCCACTGTTGCACACGATGTGTCCCCCTATCGAGCAGCTAGTGGAAAGCGTCAGCAGGCTGTGTTGCAGATGATGTGTTTGGGCGACAGACACACCGCCGAGGTGCTGGCCGAGTACTTGAAGCGACAAACAGAGTCATGGCTGGGCAGTGTACATCTTGAGGCAGGCAAGGTAGTTAGTGTTAACGGCCGTAATTTTGTGGCAGCCATAGCCCTTTCAAAACTCAGCCACATACCTTGCTTGGCTCACACCTTGAACCTGGTGGTGCAGTGCTTCCTCAAAAATTATCCGGAGTTAACAGCCCTGCTCCAGAAGGTGCGAAGACTGTGCGCGCACATCCGCCGGTCGCCTGTACACTCAGTTCGTATGCAGAAGCTGCAGCGATTGCTCCACCTTTCCAACCACCGCCTCATTATCGACATTGCAACAAGGTGGAACTCCACCCTGCACATGGTGGAGCGGCTGTGCGAGCAGAGGCAGGCCATAATGCATTTGTGGGAGGATACACGGCCAGGCACTTTGAGAGCAGACATGGAGTTGACAGGCGTGCAGTGGTCGAAGCTGAAAGACCTTTGTAAAGTCCTTCAGTGTTTTGAGGAATGCACACGGCTGGTAAGCGCAGACGACGCCATCCTAAGCATGAGCATCCCACTTATGCGTCTGCTCATGCAAACTTTGACGCACCTTAAGGAGCAGGCGTCTGCAGCCAATGTTGATGAGGAGGAAGAGGAGGAGGGAATCCTTGATGACATTCAGCCATTGTCTGCTCAGGGACCTCTCCTGGATGAGGTGGAGGAAGAAGAGGAGGAGGAGGAGGAGGATGATGGGGATGATTACTTAGGGGAGGAGGATGCATCTCGTGGGTCAAGTGAAAATGTTGGCGTGGCAAGGTCTGGTACAGGGTTTGTGCGTGACTGGCGGGATGTGGATTTGCCAGAAAGTGCTCCTCCACCCAGCACTCGCAGTGCATCATTGACACCGGGAACATTGGCCCACATGTCAGATTATGCCTTGCGGATCCTAAAAAGGGACCCCCGCATTGCCAAAATGATGAACGATGACGACTACTGGTTGGCCAGCATCCTGGATCCACGCTATAAAGGCAAATTACAAAACATCATGCCACAGGAGAACCTTGACCTAATATTGGCTAATAAACAAGCAACTCTGGTAAATCGGTTGTTTGAGGCATTCCCAGCACACAGCAGCGGTGATGGTTCTCACACGAGCCGTACGGGCCGGGGGCAGCTTGGCAGAGGTGTTCGTGGTGCACACAGCAGAAGTGGCGTTGGAGACAGGGGTTTCATGACAATGTTGTGGACTGATTTTTCAAATACCGCTCACACAACTGGTAATACTGCATCGATGGAAAGTGACAGGAGACAGCAGTTGTCAACTATGGTTACAAACTACTTTTCCTCCCATATCGATGTTCTCCCACACAGGTCATTCCCCTTTGACTATTGGGCCGCTAAACTGGACACCTGGCCTGAATTGGCCCAATATGCCTTACAGGAGCTCGCTTGCCCAGCTGCAAGTGTGCTATCGGAAAGAGTCTTCAGTGCAGCTGGATCAATCCTGACAGAAAAAGGACCCGTTTGTCAACCCAAAATGTGGATGATCTAACCTTCATTAAAATGAACCACGCATGGGTTTCCAAGGATTTTGTCCCACCTTCCCCTGATGACACATAGGGTGACAGAAAAATGGCTTGCTTTGGTCCACCTCTTCCTGGTACTTCATCTATTTCGCCTTTTGCATCAGCTGAATGTCCAACATCAACATATGCCACTTTCTAAAACTCCCTAACTGTGCTGCCTCCCCCCCCATGGCCGGGGTAACCACCTAGCGCACGACACCATGCGAGTGCCGTTGCCCTGGACAGGTGGGTAGGCCGACTCTTGGGCGCGGGCACTGGCACAGGGTCCCTCATAGTGCAATCAAGTGTCTCTGACGGTGGTGGTGCACACCCGCCGTCAGACACACCGCTGTAATATGAGGGGCCCAGTGCCAGTACCGACGCCCACGAGTGGGCCCCCCTTGCTTGGGCAGGGCCTCAGCATTTGCAATCTTTACCTCTCCCTGCTCCTCCGCTGTGTAATCTGGGCCGTCAAATCCATACTGTGCCTGACACCGTCTGAGCCTGCCTCCTGAGACATATATTTTGAATGTGTACGCTATCCATACATGTTATCCAGGGATACGGTACCCTTTCTAACCTTTGTGCAATGACGTGCAATCCATACTGGGCCTAACACCGTCTGAGCCTGCCTCATGCTGTATAGACATATATTTTGAATGTGTACGCTATCCATACATGTTATCCAGGGATACGGTACCCTTTCTAACCTTTGTGCAATGACGTGCAATCCATACTGGGCCTAACACCGTCTGAGCCTGCCTCATGCTGTATAGACATATATTTTGAATGTGTACGCTATCCATACATGTTATCCGGGGATACGGTACCCTTTCTAACCTTTGTGCAATCACGTGCAATCCATACTGGGCCTAACACCGTCTGAGCCTGCCTCATGCTGTATAGACATATATTTTGAATGTGTACGCTATCCATACATGTTATCCAGGGATACGGTACCCTTTCTAACCTTTGTGCAATGACGTGCAATCCATACTGGGCCTAACACCGTCTGAGCCTGCCTCATGCTGTATAGACATATATTTTGAATGTGTACGCTATCCATACATGTTATCCAGGGATACGGTACCCTTTCTAACCTTTGTGCAATCCATACTGGGCCTAACACCGTCTGAGCCTGCCTCATGCTGTATAGACATATATTTTGAATGTGTACGCTATCCATACATGTTATCCGGGGATACGGTACCCTTTCTAACCTTTGTGCAATCACGTGCAATCCATACTGGGCCTAACACCGTCTGAGCCTGCCTCATGCTGTATAGACATATATTTTGAATGTGTACGCTATCCATACATGTTATCTAGGGATACGGTACCCTTTCTAACCTTTGTGCAATGACGTGCAATCCATACTGGGCCTAACACTGTCTGAGCCTGCCTCATGCTGTATAGACATATATTTTGAATGTGTACGCTATCCATACATGTTATCCAGGGTTACGGTACCCTTTCTAACCTTTGTGCAATCATGTGCAATCCATACTGGGCGTGAGAACGGCTGGCGAGCTGTTAAGCAAGCTACAGCACCTGTCCAGACAAGTACAGGGATTCCCTAGCGAGGAGACTTATTTGATTGTTTTCAATGTTGGGACAGCAATTTTTGGGGAGCACTATACTCTGGAGAATGATAGATGGGGCCCACCATACACTGGAACATTCCAAAGGTGGACATCAGACACTGGAGCAGCATTTACAGGGCCCGTTATACACTAGAGCATTAGAAATGGGGCCCATTATGTTTGGAGCATTATTTGGGCCCATAAGACAGTGGAGCTTCATCCATGGGGACCAACATATACTGTAGCATTATGTGGAGCTCATCATATACTGTTTCAAACATTATATGGGACCAATGATTCTGTATGGAGAAATAGATGGGCCTCGTCATGAGATGTAAAAAGTGAGGTATTTTTCATTGTACTATACCGCTATTTATCTGCCGTATCGGAGCATGATGAGTTGTGGTATGTGTTAAAGGGGCGCTCTTTCGCCCAGGGCACATGAAAACCTGCAGCCAGCCCTCCCCCCCACAACATTAGCCAAATAACCCCCATTTTTCAGTGCGTAACTTATATTATGAAGTTAATTAAGGTTGATAAGCTTAAGTAAGAAGAATTGATGCTTTTGGCATTCAAATGGGCACTGTAGGTGTGTTTCCTGTCCTCCTCTCACTGCCGACTTTTATTCCCCATTGACTTACATTGGGTTTCGTGTTTCGGGACGACCCCGACTTTTCCCTATAATCGGACGATCTTGCTCGACCCGACTTTTGGAAAAGTCGGGTTTCACGAAACGAAACGCGACCCTAAAAAACCAAAAGTCGCTCAACTCTACTCCTTACCTCTATCATGTGCATAAGCACTACTGATGGCTAACAGAATTGAAACTAATCTATCTACCGTAAGTGACAATTAAACCCCCCCAAAAAAAAAACACTCTAGGCTGTTTACTAGGTAGGTATACTCCCTTGTATATAATCTGCCTGTTGTCAAGTGTAATCAGTTTCTAGCACCAGAAGTGCCAATATAGATTGCAGGAGGTGTGTGCGGGTCTTTTCCTCTCTGTTCCTGTTTTCCTGTATTTCTAACTACACACAGATATGACTGAGAGGCTAACTTTGAGCTGATGACAGGCAAGTCATTGGACAATGCAAGGTGCAGAGCTTGTTGAGAAAAGGAGAAAAGAAAGTTCCAGAACCTATAGTGCTTATGACAAGTTGACAAGATGGGATTTATTAGGGTGGTCTATGCACCAGAAACATCTTTAACTTGTACAGTAGGTGACAAGGACAGCATTACAATGAAATGAAAGGTGAAATTTTAGACTTTTATTGCATGTTTCTAAGATATAAGGTGGTTGCATGCAAGTATTTATATCATATAAGGAAAAATATCACAGTAAATAATGCTCTAGAGACATACGGTAAATAAAATATTGGGCTAAGAAAGCAAATGTGCAAGAGCATATCACATATATTTAACAGGGTACAACTAATTTATGCTGATGCCTTGCAATTTAATTATAGGATACCGTACAGTTAAGTACATTCAGTGCTACAAAGGGATTGCAGAAATAATTTACTAATGCACTGAGCAATCTTACTGATGAAAGCCATCCATACTGTATATAAATATTCATTCCAAAACATGTTTATGTGCTATAGAAACTTGTATAGTGATATAAGAATACATTAGTAGAAATAATTATTTACATGCCCCTATTTGTTTAATTGTGATACATTACATATTCACAATATTACGAGCCTGCTCGTTCTTATCACTTGACCAACAAAATCGCTGTTACTAATCTTTTTGTGTTTCGTCGCTTCATTTACACTTGTTGGCAAACAAGCATAGCTTGACGAATTTCCCATAGGTGGTCATGTTAAATCTTCCCAGATCCCCCGATCTAACCTGTTAGTTTCTGGGCATTTTATTTTGTGCTTTGCCTATTTCCATTTTAGAATCTTTGCTTCATACTCCTTCACTCCTTTATTACTCCTTCCAATTTACATTGCTTATTTTGCTGTCTTTGACACTGCCGTACAGACAGGGTCCAACTGGTCCACTGGAGAATCGGAGGAATCTCCGGTGGGCCCAAGCACTGTGACATCTGCTTGCATACAAGGCTAGCTGCCTAGGGTCCCAGATAGTGGTGCACTTCTAATAGCAGCACACGATGAAACTACTATGGGGCCCCTGAGTCGGGGGGGCCGCCCGGCACCAGTGGAGCAGCAGGTGACAGGAGGCAGGAGCCGGCTGCTGTGACTAAAGCCTGAGCCAGCTGCTAAAGAGACATGAATATTCCATGCCAATTGGGCGTGGAGAGGAGTGAATATTCATTTCACTGTAATAGCGGGCAGCAGGGTCGGCGTCAGCACCCAGGCAAGTGCGTGGGCCCTGAGCAGGCGTGTGGCCCTCTCGCTGGAGGGAACACTGGAACGCTATTGAGGTCCGGTGCCAGTACAGATGCCCACAGGTGCCCATCCAGTTGCTCACGGTCCCGGCACTTGCAACACTTACCTCTCCCCGCTCCGCCGCTGCTGCGTCTTCTGCATCTTCTGACTGTGGCATTCAAGTCAGAGGGCGCGATGACATCATGTATGTGCACCCTCTGCCTGAACAGTCATAGTGCAGAGAGCTGGAAGACGATAATGCTGAGGAGTCCGGAACAGAACAGCAGCTGCGAGGAGTGGTGAGAATGTCTTTTTTTTATTGTTTGGAGCAATATATGGGGACCATCATATATGGGACCCATCATACACTGGAGCATCATATATGGGGCCCATTATGCAATGGATCATCATATATGGGGCCCACCATAAACTGGAACATCATATATGGGGCCCATTATACAGTGGAGCATCATATATGGGGCCCATCATACACTGGAGCATCATATATGGATCTCATTATACACTGGAACATCATATATTGGACCCATCATACACTGGAGCATCATATAAAGGGTCCATTATACACTGGAGTTTCATACACATGGCCTATAATATATGGAGCATCATATATGGGGCCAATCATTTACTGGAGTATCAAATGGGGCCCATCATATATGGAGCATTACATGGAGACTTTTCCATATGGAGCACTACATGGGGCCTATTCTGTATGGAGCAATATAAGGGCACTTACAACAGATCCCATTAAGGATAAATCTTTTTGGAACATTGAGTCATATCCCTGCATGGCTCACTGTTGACTAAACACACAGCATTACACATTTATACTATGCACTTAAAGCACTTTATGTAGGTGTTGGGGATGAGTTTTTTAGGGGAGTCCTTTGAGGGTCATGGAGGGCAAGTCATTGTGGAGTGGGGGCACCCTCATGAATCAAGGGTGCCGAACTCCACTGTTAGGGAGGGACACATAGGGCAATACACATTCTATCTTCCCTAGACTTTTCCTAGCTGTTATTTACCAGTGCCAAATCCTAGGCAGAAATTTTCTTTTTTTATCCCAGTTTTGATTTTCTCCTGGGCTAACCTGTATCAGACCCATCTTATGTTCCTTTTTATCGCTAATGAGGAATTTTTTGGTATTTTTTCACGTTTGCTAATAAAAGCTATTTTTAAAGGGGGTTCTTTTTCTTTTTTGTTTTTTTTCTATTAATATTTTGGGCCCATCATATACTGGAGCATTACATGGAGCCCATCATATACTGTATGGAACATTATATGAGACCCATAGTGTATGGAGAAATAAATGGGGCTCATTATACTGTATGGATCATTATATGGGGCTCATTATACTTTACTGTATGGAGCAATATATGGGACTCATTATTCTGTATGGAGCAATATATGGGGCTCGATATTCTGTATGGAGCACTATGTGGTGCCCATAATACTGTATGGAGAAATATATGGGGCTCATTTTTCTGTATGGAGGACTATGTGGTGCCCTTAATACTGTATGGAGGACTATATTGTCTGGTTTCTGAGCTATTGTAAAATGTACAATAGATATCACTCATGTAATGTAAAGTAAGTGAAATCTTTGGCATTGTACTATACCTATATTTCTCTGCTGCATATGTGCATCATGAATCGTGGTATGTGTTAAAGGGGCCCACTGAGACTCTTTCACCCAGGGCCCACGAAAACCTGGAGGCAGCCGTGGGTATGAGGATGCCATGCATACCAGGATAGGGATGAGGGGACAATATATACCAGGATGGGGCCATGCATAGCAGGATGGTAATGAGGGGGCTATGTATACCTGGATTGAGGACATACAGTGTATATATATATATATATATACTGTAAATATATATATATATATATATATATATATATATATATATACATATACAGTACAGACCAAAAGTTTGGACACACCTTCTCATTCAAAGAGTATTCTTTATTTTTATGACTATTAAAATTGTAGATTCACTCTGGAGGCATCAAAAATATGAATTAACACATGTGGAATTATAGAATTTACAAAAAAGAGTGAAACAAGTGAAAATATGTCTTAAATTCTAGGTTCTTCAAAGTAGCCACCTTTTGCTTTGATTAGGCTGGTTTCACATTTGCGTTTTTTAGCGCTGGAAAAAAACGCATACGTGCGCATGCGATTTTTCCCCTATATTTAACATGGGTGCGCATACATGCGCGCTTGTAAGCGCATGTATGCGATTTTCATGCGCTGCGTTTTTTTGGGGTGTGCGTTGGTATTTTCCAGACGCTGCATGTTGCATTTTTTGGCCCTGGAAAAAAGCGCATGCGCACGTATGCGCACGTTTTGCGCTAAAAATGGCCATTATAGCCTATGGATGCGCATACGTGCGCACTGGCATGCGCAGGTATGCGATTTTTTAGCGCTGCGTTTTTTGGGTGGTGTCCACTTTTTATCCTAGTTAGAATCTTCTAAAGTCAAAAAAAAAAAGTCTATATAAAGGAGGTGCCTGCCAAAACTCTGCCACTACTACACTGAGAGATTGAAGAGCAGACAGTCAACCAAGAACCCATTATATCAGCGAAGAATGTGAGTATATTACATTATATGCCTGTCCTTTTAAATTATGTATGTACTAATGATTTTTATTATTTTTACATGCAGTATGTCTTCAGAATCCGAGTATTCCCCATCGCGGCAGGAATTGGCGCAAGCAGACCGTGAGGTGATTATTTTCGTGCATCTGGTAAGTATATCTGCTGCTTCTCCAAATCTCTTACGTTTTTTTCAACTTTCAGACATCGTCATCATCATCTGCGGACGGCACTAGTGAGGGCGAAGAGCAGGAGCAGCGAAGCCAAGTCCCGGTGGTGATACGGAATGTAAGTATCAAATGATTTGTAATGTTCTTTATTTTTTATCTTCTATTTTTACTCATTTTTTTGTTTCTTTTTTTGTAACTTTTTATTCAATTTAAATTTGATTATTCTAATGAATGTGTTTTGTCTAGGTTCCACAACGGGATGAAGACGTCTACCTGGATAATGAGCAGCTCATCAGCCTGGTCCAGGAGCGTTCGCCGTTGTGGGACAGCCGTGACCGGCTGTACAAGGACAATGTGGTGACCCGGCGGCTATGGAATGAGGTGGCCGCAGCGTTGATGGATGGCTGGGACAGCGCCACAGCATCCTCCAAAAAGGCGTTTAGTGAGTATTTCCCTGCTCTGTATTGTGCCGCAGTGACTGTTGTCCTTGACGGCACTGTTGGGTTTCGTGCTAGGCGTATTCTAGCAGGAAACCCAACAGTGTCATCGGTGTCTACAGTGACTGCTTTGAGTATTGTATTGCTACATTGTGCCGCAGTGACTGTTGTCCTTGACGGCACTGTTGGGTTTCGTGCTAGGCGTATTCTAGCAGGAAACCCAACAGTGTCATCGGGGTCTACAGTGACTGCTTTGAGTATTGTATTGCTACATTGTGCCGCAGTGACTGTTGTCCTTGACGGCACTGTTGGGTTTCGTGCTAGGCGTATTCTAGCAGGAAACCCAACAGTGTCATCGGGGTCTACAGTGACTGCTTTGAGTATTGTATTGCTACATTGTGCCGCAGTGACTGTTGTCCTTGACGGCACTGTTGGGTTTCGTGCTAGGCGTATTCTAGCAGGAAACCCAACAGTGTCATCGGGGTCTACAGTGACTGCTTTGAGTATTGTATTGCTACATTGTGCCGCAGTGACTGTTGTCCTTGACGGCACTGTTGGGTTTCGTGCTAGGCATATTCTAGCAGGAAACCCAACAGTGTCATCGGTGTCTACAGTGACTGCTTTGAGTATTGTATTGCTACATTGTGCCGCAGTGACTGTTGTCCTTGACGGCACTGTTGGGTTTCGTGCTTGGCGTATTCTAGCAGGAAACCCAACAGTGTCATCGGGGTCTACAGTGACTGCTTTGAGTATTGTATTGCTACATTGTGCCGCAGTGACTGTTGTCCTTGACGGCACTGTTTTTTTTTATCAACAGTGGACAAAGTCCGAACACGTTGGCGTTCGATCAAGGACCGCTTCAACAGTGATGTTCGTGCTGAGGGCCAGGTTCGCAGTGGATCTGCGTCAAGGACCAGAACTAGATACCGTCACTATCACGCGTTGCAGTTCCTAAGACCGGTCCTTGCCACAAGATCGTAAGTATTATACATTTTGGGTTTTTATTTTTATTAATCTGTGTTTTTCTAATCCACAGCTGATGCTTCTTGTAAAGGCATGGTAGTAATGATTTTCCTTTCTTCCACAGCACCTGGAGCAGCACCCTGCAACCTGGCCCTGGAGCGGTCCTTCCTCGGACGTCCTCTGACCCGTCCCAGCCATCCGACAGCCAGGAAGCACCTTGCAGGTCAGCCACACACACAGCTGGTGACCAGGAAGCTGGGCCATCAGGTGTTCCCCTGTCCCAGGTCTCTGCCACTGGTTATGCGGGCACTACCCACCAGCGGCAGAGGGCCTTGGACAGGAATGTCTTGCCCGAGTTTATGCATTTGAGCGAGACATTTAATTCCAGCCTCAAGTCACTGTCCGACAGAGTTGAAAGCGGTTTTGCACTAATGGAACGTGGTTTTAACCACTTTGAACACCGCTTCAATTCTGTAGAACAGCGCCTTGACCGTCTGGAGGCCGACCTCAACAGACCAGCACACCATTTTTTTAGTAAGATTGAAAAGGGCATGGCGGAACACCTTAGTCCTGATCAACAGCTGAATGTGCTGCAGGCCTGCAACAATGCTTTCTTGCAGGCTATGCAGCATAATCGGTACGGTCAGCAGTCAGTGGTGTCCTTTCCACCTGTGCCACCATTGACTCGCTTCACCTCACTACCGACTTGTGCTGCATACCACTGCACGGACACCTCTCTTCAAAGCCAGGACACCCACCGTTACACCACCACAAGTCTGAGTGCAGCTGGTCACTTCACCGACACCACCATGGCAAGCGCTGCTCCTGTCTGGAGCACCACCGCCAATCCCATGCATGCGTGGAGCTCAGCCACCACTAGGCAAACATGGAACAGCCCTGCCGCTACAACAACATGTAGTAGCCCTGCCACCACCACTCTGCAAACCTGGGCCATCACTGCCGCCACCAGTCCTCCTGCAAGGACGAGCACTGACAACGAAGAGCAGCATCAGCCACCTCAGCAGCAGCAGCCAACTCAGCAGCAGCTGCCACCTCAGCAGCAGCCGCCACCTCAGCAGCAGCAGCCACCTCAGCAGCAGCCGCCACCTCAGCAGCAGCAGCAACCACCTCAGCAGCAGCAGCAACCACCTCAGCAGCAGCAGCCACCTCAGCAGCAGCCGCCACCTCAGCAGCAGCCGCCACCTCAGCAGCAGCCGCCACCTCTGCAGCAGCAGCCGCCACCTCAGCAGCAGCAGCCATACCAGCAGACGGGGGACCTACATTCCATATTTGCCCCTACTTCAAGGCGAAATCAATCAAGGCGGGCATTGGGCCAAAGTCGGTCCAGGCACACAAGCCTACGGCGACATGCCATTACAACTAATGTAAATGAACAGATTTCCTCTCCTACAAGTGTTCCAAGTTTAATTCCCTTAACTGGACTACCTTCCCCCACAAGTTTTGTTGCCCCTTCCCCTCAAACACCGTCTTCAACTGCAAGTGTTGCATATTCCCTGCACACCCCCAAATTGAAACCATCTGCCCCCAAACGCCGTAAAAAATAATTTTTTTTTTTTTTTTTGTGATAAAAAATAAATTTACATTTGTGGTTCACCATTAATAAGTTTCATTAATGTTGTTTGCGCCGCTCACACACACTGATGGGTAAATACATGTTAAAAACCAACCCAAGGGCTAGTATAGTCATATGTGAAATAACATGGACTAGTATAGTCATTCCAAGGCCTAGTGTAATAACTCTAGTTTTACCAAATAGAATCTGGTTTCATGAAAAACAAACTGTTGAAACTATAAGTTTCTTTCTAGTTTCACCAGTTTGTTTTTTGTGAAACAAGATGCTAGTTGTTAAAAATCGAGTTATTACAGTAGGCCTTGGTATGACTATACTAGGCCGTGGTATTTCACATATTACTATACTACTAGCCCCAAGGCCTACTATACTCATATTTGAAATACCACGGCCTAGTATAGTCATTCCAAGGCCTAGTGTAATAACTCTAGTTTTACAAATAGAATCTGGTTTCATGAAAAACAAACTGTTGAAACTTGTCTAAAAAATAAGTTTCTTTCTAGTTTCACCAGTTTGTTTTTTGTGAAACAAGATGCTAGTTGTTAAAAATGCTAGTTGTTAAAAATTGAGTTATTACAGTAGGCCTTGGTATGACTATACTAGGCCGTGGTATTTCACATATTGCTATACTACTAGCCCCAAGGCCTAGTATACTCATATTTGAAATACCACGGCCTAGTATAGTCATTCCAAGGCCTAGTGTAATAACTCTAGTTTTACCAAATAGAATCTGGTTTCATGAAAAACAAACTGTTGAAACTTGTCTAAAAAATAAGTTTCTTTCTAGTTTCACCAGTTTGTTTTTTGTGAAACAAGATGCTAGTTGTTAAAAATCGAGTTATTACAGTAGGCCTTGGTATGACTATACTAGGCCGTGGTATTTCACATATTACTATACTACTAGCCCCAAGGCCTACTATACTCATATTTGAAATACCACGGCCTAGTATAGTCATTCCAAGGCCTAGTGTAATAACTTGTAATGGAGCAGATTACATGAGCAGATTACATTCATCCACTCAATGCTGACTTGTATTCCCCATGGACTTTCATTGGGGTTGGGTTTTGAGGGTTGTGTTTTGAGAAAATCACATACTTTGTTTTAAACTAGTTGCACAATTTTCTCTTAAATGGTTTCCTGATTCATGGCCTGCAGCTTTGCTCATTCCAATATATTTCACGCAGACTAGCAATGCTGCATTTTAACTCGTATGTGTATTTACCTGCCCAGGTGTGTGAACATAACAAAATTCAGTTATACATGGGAAGTTTTTTAATTAATTGGAGTTTAAAAAATATAGTGCACTCAGTAATGGTATCAAATAAGGATTTTTATTACCATAAACAACAACATTACACCATTTCATCTTGCCAGTGCACCCGTCCTACATCAGAAATAAAGTAGGCCGCAAATTTGTCCCTCATTTGGCCAACTTCAACGGATGACCTGAGAGTGTGCTGAGTGAATTCAGGCAATGGGTTAGGAGCATCATCGTCCAGTTCAAAGGTCGGGTGCTCTTTAGCCATCACAAAGTTATGTAGAACCACACAGGCCTTCACCACCTCATCGACTGTTTCAAGTTTAAGATTAATGGCCGTGCCCAGAATTCGCCATCTGGAAACAAGAATCCCAAAAGCACACTCGACAGTTCTTCTGGCCCTGGTCAGCCTGTAATTAAAATTTTTTTTGGTGTGGTCCAAGTCCCGGCTGGAGTAGGGTTTCAGTAAGTTTCCGCACATTTGAAAAGCCTCATCGCCAACCATTACAAAGGGCAGTGGCGGAGCTTCGGTGTGAGGAAGAGGCCGTGGCATAGGGAAATTAAATTGGTTGCCATACAACCTCCGGCCCATGTCTGAGTTTTTAAAAGCCTGCGAGTCATTACCACGGCCAAATGCTCCAATGTCCACTGCTACAAACATACATCCGGCATCCGCAATCGCAATGAGTACTATTGAAAAGTACTTTTTGTAATTATAGTACTCAGATCCCGTTCTTTGGGGTTTGATGATCCGTATGTGTTTCCCATCAACAGCTCCCAAACAGTTGGGAAAATTGCATACTGTCCAGAATTTGTCAGCAATTTCCATCCACTTTTCAGCGGTGGGCAGGGGCATAAATTCTGGGCAAAGAACATTCCAGAGAGCCCGGCAGGTGTCAGCAACAATTCCAGACAAGGTAGAGATTCCAATACGGTACTGGAAGTGTAGTGAGGATAGGGTTTCTCCAGTCGCCAGGAATCTGTGAACAGACAAAGAAGTAAAATTAATATTTATGTATATTATTTTTAAAAACTATAAAAAAAAATATTAGTACATTCACGAAAACTAATTACCCAAGGTTTTGAATACTAAATTTACAAAAAAAAACATCAGACCACACCCCTTTGTTTTTAAAACATACCGTAATGTCACCAGTAGCCGTTCCTCAGGAGGAATCGCACGACGGAGCTGTGTGTCCTGTCTCCGGATGGATTGTTGGACACGAGCAAGCAAATCCATGAAACTTTCGTGGGACATCCGGATATAATCAGTAAATTTCTCCGGGTTTGCACGTAGCTCGCTGTAGAGGGTGTGGTATGCCCCACGGCTCTCCCGGAGTTCAACAATCGGATGTATCCACATACGCCGCCGTCTTCGCTGCCTCTCTCTCTTCCTTTGTTCATGGCAAGCAACTGCATACGCCTGAGCCATCGCGATGTCCAAATCCAAGTTGAAGTGAAAACTCTTCCAGCGCAGATCCATGGTCACGAGAAGAATCAAGCAAATGTGAAGAATACTGTAGACAGGGTCTATATATATTAACATACCACACCCACAATGAAGTCCCATTGGTCTTGTGTGTTGTTGAATGGTTGTTTTTTCTTTTTTGTGGGGTTTTTCAAAAATCTGTAAAAAAACGCAAACGCACAAAAAACGCATACAAACGCGCAAAAACGCTGCGTTTTTTTCCTGCATGCGCATTAAAATGCTGGAAAAAAACGCAGCGTTTGTATGCATTTGTATGCGTTTTTTTAATGCGTTTTTTTGCGGGAAAAACGCGCTGCAAAAAAAAGCAAGTGTGAAACTAGCCTTACTGCTTTGCACACTCTTGGCATTCTCTTGATGAGCTTTAAGAGGTAGTCCCTGAAAATGGTTTTCACTTCATAGGTTTGCCCTGTCAGGTTTAATAAGTGGGATTTCTTGCCTTATAAATGGGGTTAGGACCATCAGTTCTGTTGTGCAGAAGTCTGGTGGATACACAGCTGATAGTCCTACTGAATAGACAGTTAGAATTTGTATTATGGCAAGAAAAAAGCAGCTGAGTAAAGAAAACGAGTGGCCATGATTACTTATTAAGAAATGAAGGTCAGTCAGTCGAAAAATTAGGAAAACTTTGAAAGTGTCCCCAAGTGCAGTGGCAAAAACCATCAAGTGCTACAAAGAAACTGGCTCACATGAGGACCGGCCCAGGAAAGGAAGACCAAGAGTCACCTCTGCTGCGTAGGATAAGCTCAGTCACCAGTCTCAGAAATCACAGGTTAACAGCAGCTCAAATTAGAGACCAGGTCAATGCCACACAGAGTTCTAGCAGCAGACACATCTCTACAACAACTGTTAAGAGGAGACTTTGTGCAGCAGGCCTTCATGGTAAAATAGCTGCTAGGAAACCACTGCTAAGGACAGGCAACAAGAAGAAGAGACTTGTTTGGTCTAAAGAACACAAGGAAAGGACATTAGTCCAGTGGAAATCTGTGCTTTGGTCTGATGAGTCCAATTTTGAGATCTTTGGTTCCAACCACCGTGTCTTTGTGCAACGCAGAAAAGGTGAACGGATGTACTCTACATGCCTGGTTCCCACCGTGAAGCATGGAGGAGGAGGTGTGATGGTGTGGGGGGAGCTTTGCTGGTGACACGGTTGGGGATTTATTCAAAATTGAAGACATACTGAACCAGGATGGCTAGAAAAGCATCTTGCAGCGGCATGCTATTCCATCCGGTTTGCGTTTAGTTGGACCATCATTTATTTTTCAACAGGACAAAGACACAAACACACCTCCAGGCTATGTAAGGGCTATTTTACCAAGAAGGAGAGTGATGGGGTGCTACGCCAGAGACCTGGCCTCCACAGTCACCAGACCTGAACTCAATCGAGATGGTTTGGGGTGAGCTGGACCCCAGAGTGAAGGCAAAAGAGCCAACTAGTGCTAAGCATCTCTGGGAACTCCTTCAAGACTGTTGGAAGACTACCTCTTGTTCCGGTGACTACCTCTTGAAGCTCATCAAGATAATGCTAAGAGTGTGCAAAGCAGTAATCAAAGCAAAAGGTGGCTACTTTGAAGAACCTAGAATATAAGACATATTTTCAGTTGTTTCACACTTTTTTGTTAATTATATAATTCCACAAGTGTTAATTCATAGTTTTGATGCCTTCAGAGTGAATCTACAATTTTTATAGTCATGAAAATAAAGAAAACTCTTCGAATGAGAAGGTGTGTCCAAACTTTATATATATATATATATATATATATATATATATATATATATATATATATAAATATTTACCCAGCAAAGAGCAAACAGATGAATGGCATACTAGGGCACACAAATCACCACATTAACAGACGGAGCTATTTATCTGAAGTATTGCGGTATATATTTCAGTAAAAAAACAGAGGTGCTTGCATGAAAAAACATGAATATTTCAATATGAAATGAAAAAAGAAGAAATATGTAGCACTCACCAATATAGCTGAAAAACTGTGCGTCTTTATCAATGGATATGTGGACATGCAGGACGTTAAAGGAATGTTAGGGGAGGGAAGTGCTGGACAGCGGCTGTTTCGCGATTACTCGCTTCTACGGGTCCAGGTGAGGGGATTAGCTTAAGGTCATTTCCTTTATAGGACCACAGACCTTACTAATTAACATACATAACGAGTTGTGAGACAAATATTTACAAAAATATATTTAGCAAAGTAATTATACAATATACAGAGTGCAAGATAATCTATATTTTTACAATTTCATAGGAAGATTATAATCTAAGCAACTTTATATACAATATGCGTAATCGCGAAACGCTCGTTGTCCGGCACCTCCCTCCCCTAGCATTCCTCTAACGTCCTGCATGTCCACATATCCATTGATGGAATGCATGTGAAATAAAGACGCACAGTTTTTCAGCTATATTGGTGAGTGCTGCATATTTCGTCTTTTTTCATTTCATATTGATTATATATATATATATATATATATATATATATACACATACCAGGATGAGGGATATTATTACAGAATTAATCACATTGTTACTTCATTTTTTAAATTTTCCTCCTCTAAAGCCTGTGTGCGTCTTATGGCTGGAAAAAAAATGGTATATATCAGTGAGCGTGCGTGTACGTGGTGACCATAATACTGTAGGACTGCATTATATACTATGAAGGGGGCTCCATTATATTCTATGTGGGGCTGCATTTTACTATAGGAGGGCTGGATTATATTCTATGAAGGGGCTACATTATATTATATTAGGGGGTATCCCAACCCCCCGCTCTATCATTAAAACGTGTACTACCTTATATTATACCCTGATATTATTGTGTTTTACTGTAGGATTGTTAGTCTTGTATTTACTTCTGTGTAGCTACATAGTGGGCCCCAAGAATGATTTTCTCTGTTGGCCCAAGGTGCTCCAGTCCGACGCTGCATACAGTGGATGATAACAGTAAGTAAATTGTAAATGAAGATGGCTTCTGCACCTTTGGTTCACTCATAAAGCTTATTTCTGTAGTTTCAAAACTTTATGAAGACTTCACAACAGAATGTGAACATTGTTGGCTTCTGAGGTCAGGAGTCACAGTAGAAATTATGTCTACTCTTTAAAGATCACCGTCATCTAACTTTTTCAGAAATCAATAGTGCAATCAAATCTATGAAATCTTGTAATATACTGTATTTCATCAGATAAATGTACATCTTTCGTTTTATCTAAAATACATCTAAGCAAAAATAAGATGGACTGAAAGAGTAGATAAAAACGTCCTTTTTTAGGTAGTGAAAGAGGGAAGGAAATAAATGGTTGGGTGAAAAGGAACAAGAAGAGGGAAAGAGAAAGAGAGAGTGTGCCGCTTTGTAGTAAGTGTTTTATTTCCTCCCAGAGTTGGATTCACATATATGCTGCTGAATAAAGCCCTTCATGCTGTTTCTGATTTTTTTTTAATGTGTGCCACATAAGAACAGCAGAATGAAAAATCCTTCACATCTTTACGGATCCCTAATGCCTCTTTCACACTTCAGTTTTTTGTGTCAGTTAAAATCCGCCAAAAAGGCGGAAAAGCGGATCCGAGAGAGAGAGAGAGAGATTTTTTTTCGTCCACCAGAAAGGATTTCAGGCTTAATTTTCTCCCTGAGTTCCTTTCTCCGGGCATGCGCAATGGAAAATGCGGATCCAACAACAAAAAAAACGTTGCAAGGTCTGTTCAGGCATGCCGGCGGACGAAAAAATTTGGCGGATACTCACAAAAACGGATCCATCCGTCAAGATCCGCAAGTAATGCAAATCAATGGGGAAAAAAACGGATCCGCAAAAAAAAATATCGGATCCGTTTTTTTTCAAAACCTGGCGGATTTTGACTTATGGTCAAAAACGGAAGTGTGAAAGAGGCCTAACACTAAATCCAAACACTGAAATAGCACAAAAAGAGGACTTTAAAATCCTCCAATAATATAAGAAAACAGCAAAAAAGCAGAGAGGTTAACCCATACAGACCTCCAGACAAATGCACTATCAGGATGCAGTGGACTCATATAATTAAGATGGCAACACAGGTGCAAGAATACCGATGAAACAACCGCTCACAGCCATGGAGACCTTTGGCGCAGGTTACGGGCTCACTTATTTTGGCCAAAATATCAGCTAATACTCCACATTTTTTGTGTTTTTTTGCACTTTTTATTCGGGGTGCAGTTGGGCCCATTTGGTCTTGTAAACTGTGGTGTCTGTTCACATGGCATGCATTTTGATAGCGCTGGGCAGCCCACCTGAGCTAATAGAAGGGTGCCACTACTAGGCTGGCCTGGATGCTATGCATTGCCACAGTGTGAACAGCGCCACATACAAGTTTTTATTGTGAATCAATATACCAAGCAGCCGCCCCTTCCATGTATTGGTAGGCTGTGAGCGGTTGTTTCATCGGTATTCTTGCATCTGTGTTGCCTTCTTAATTACATGGGTCCACTGCATCTTGTACGGGTAAACCTCTCTGCTTTTTTGCTGTTTTCTTATATTATTGGAGGATTTTTAAGTCGTCCTTTTGTGCTATTTCAGTGCTCTGAGAAGAAGAGGGCAAAGAACGAAAATGCAAAGCCGGAAAAAACTCTGGGAGTTGAGGGGTTAAAAGTGACATGTCCTCTACTGTATGACATTAGTAACAGAATAATTTTTTGGGCCAGTCAATAAGGCCTGTATATTATTGAGTGGATGCTCCAAACAATTTAAAAGTGACATGTCCCATACTGTATGAAGTTAGTAGCAGAATAATTTTTTGTGCCTGTCCATAAAGGCCTGTATAAGATTGTAAGGATAACGAATGTTCCATGGAGCCTGTATTGCCCTCGTCCAAGATGGAGTCTGGTACTTCACCCTGTCCTTGAACTTCCTGTCAGTCCTGTTATTTAAGTCCGGGTCAGGAATGACTCCTTGCCTGAGTATTTTTTTTGCTGGTGGCTTCTGAGCTTCCTCCTGACTTGCTTCTGGAGATCCTACTGCTGCTCGTTTACTCTGCGCTCTTCCTCTTAATTTCCAGCTGCCTTCAGTCCCCTGTGCTGCTTCCTGATCCTGGCTATGCTTACCTACTGAGTCTAAAGAGTGTAGTTACACATCTCTGGAACTGCTGTGATCTGTAAGACTTTTTGATATTATTATTTTCTGAACATTAACTCATGGACTGTGTCTGTGCGGCTGAGGTGCTGGAATTTAGCGGGACTTTTTCAGCCCTAAAGGAAGTACACTGGATAACCTTCTCCTTGTTGTTCACCATCTTCATATTTATTACTGGACTTCCATGAAAGGTGTTGGCTTCACTGTTTGCGTATTTCTGGACAACCAAGTATAAGTGCAGGTCGCACCCTTAGGCTATGTGCCCACGTAGTTTTTAGGTTGTGCGGATTTTGTTGAAAAATCCGTAGGTAAATCCGCAGGACAAAAGTCCTGCGGTTTATCTGCGGATTAATCTGTGGTTTTGCCCGGTGGTTTCACACCTCATAATGATAAGGTGTGAAACTGCAGCGGAAACCGCACAAAGAATTGACATGCTGCGGATTGTAACCCACAGCAAATCCGTGCGGAAAAATCCGCAGCATGTGCACTGCGTTTTTTTTTATTTCCATAGGGAATAAAGGTACTGTACAACGCAGCAGAATCTGCTGTGGACCCGCAGAGCCAAATCCTTTGCAGATCGGCGGCAGAATCCGCTGCGTGTGCACATACCCTTACTGCATATAATTTCTGGACTTGCTTGCATTAGCAGTCATGCTCCGCTAACATAGCTGTTCAACATTTCCGTTTTGTGCTCTTTTGCACTTCACTGTAAGTTCAGTAATTTCTCTGTTAGTTTAGGTTTGCTTTTGCTTTGTTGATACAGTTTGTTGGTCTCAACTTTGGTCTCAGAGTTGTTTATCCCATGCAATCAGATTCCTTAGTACCTTCATATATATCACAAAGATTAAGTGAATGCTCGAAACAGTTTAAAAGTGACATGTCTCCTACTGTATGACATTAGCAACAGAAGAATTTTTTTGGGCTGGAATAGGAATGTACAACAGGATCAATAACAGGGCGGCTATAGGCAGTACAAGATCCAGGATCCAGCCAACAACTATTATTCATCTACCCGACTCCAATTACCAGAGAGCGTTTGATGCTCCTCAGAAGATAGGTGGAACAGATGCGCGTCTCAAGCTATGTATAAAAGATGCCCGTGAGAAATTGGATGCCAAAGAAGCGCATCATCTAGAAGATAGTCTTAAAACAATTTCAAACTTAGAACTCGGTTGCTGTATCACATTTGTAAAAAAAATAAAATAAATTTATTTTAATGTGCAACAGCTCTGCGCAGAGAACAACTTTATCGCTACTAATGGAAAACGTTGGATATAGTGGGTTGCATCACGTTTATCAACAGAAAAAAGAAAAATGTTATGTGCTTGAGGTCTGCAGACAGCTTCATATAACCACCACCACATGACAGTATGGGATACGGCAGGCTGTATCACATTCAGCAACAGAAAAAATTATATATTTTTTAATGTGCCTTAGGTGTGCAGACAGTTTCATATCACCACAGCAATAAATGACAATGTGGGATACAGCAGGCCTTTTCACATTTAGCTATTGAAAAAATATTATTTATAATGCTATACTTGTTCATGGAGCACAATAGAAGCAGTGCACAACACACTTGTAAGACATGTGTCCTGCTGGGTTTGTCTGTGGAACTCAGTAATGGCCCAAACAAAAAAAAAAAAATTCCGATACTGAGTTCCGATACTTTTAGTATATCGAATACCGGAATCGGAAGTTCCCATAATGCAATGAGCCAGTTTGATTTTATTCAGCCAATGAGGATCCTAAGAAGTGTGGGCACATCCTGGTAGGCATGTTAACTAATGGCAAGGCTGTGATTGGCTGCTGAAATGATGTCATGATGCACTATAAAAGCAGCCGCCGCCATTTTGGGTTCACTCTGCTGTGAATTCAGTTAGGGATAGGCTGCTGTTCAAGACTGTGAAGGGACAGTGTGACCTAGCGATTTGCTATATTGTGCTTTACCCAGGCTCCTTTTTCAACCGCTGTAGCTTTCTTTTGCCTTGCAGCGTTGTTCATGGCTGTCTGCGTGGTCTCTGTGTGTGAGTGCAGCTCACGCTGTAGTGTGTTCTGCAGACAGCCACCTCCGGTTGCAGTCCACTCAGCGTGCGTCACTGCCTCATACATTGTCTTTTTTTGCATTAGTGCTGCTCATTTTTCCAGATTTCTCCTATTAGTGTGGTTCCATCTGTATCCAGCTAGAATATTTGCAAACACTACAGTATATAGGAGTAGATAGAGGAGCCTTTTTGCTGGCTTGTGCCCTGCAGCCCCAGCCAGATTAGTATTAGCCTATTTTTGGAGCCTCATCTATTGCATTGTAGGTTACCTTCCTGCATTGTAATAGCTACAAAAAGTTTGTGATACTATCGGTTTTACATCTTTGGGCACATCCAGTGTCTTTTTGTAAAAAAAAAAGTTAATAAAGTTCACCAAACACTCCACTTTACAGTTGTGTAGGCCACATTAGCTCATATTAAAGTCAAGTCCACACTTTATAAAATTAGTCTTTTATACCTGTTAGCAGCTGTTCAAGAATAAGCACACTAAGCCCTTAGTACTTTTCTGCCTATCTTTATCAGTCTGCCAAGATGAAGAAGGCAGGGAGTAAGGCACGTGGTCGTGGGCGTGGAGTTTCTGCAGGGAGAGGATGTGGGGATTCTGTGCCTGCTGCGGGCACCAGTGACTCAGCATCCTCCAGTTTTCCCAGGGAACAGTCCTTTATGCACAGCTTTGTAGGAGCTCGCCGTACCCCGTGCTGCGGGACGAAGAAATTGAAGCCGTTGTCGGATGGATGGCAGCTAACGCATCAACTTCAATTAGTTCCAGATCCTCTCAGGTCCAGAGCACTGAAGAGCACCCATCTGTCTCTTCACCACCTGCCAAATTGCCCAGGAAGTCAGAGAACCCTGGACAGGAGCCATCTCTACTTCTGTTCTCTGAATCTGTTGGCTTGGAAAGAGGGGGGCCAGCCAAGCAGCATTCGAGAATTTGAAGAAGAGGTAGCATACAGTGAAGCACAACAGCTTTGTCTCTTTGAATCTGAAGAGGCAGGTGGGCCAGAGCCTATGGTCAGCACACCTCAGTACGCATCTGATGATGAGACTCAGGTGCCACTTACTGGTGCGTACTGTGCTGTCGAGACTACCCAGGAGAAGCAGTCATTTCAAGAGGGTAGTGTAGATGATGAGGTCCTTGACACATCATGGTGTGAGGTACAGGAAGGTGGTGGGAGCAGCTCTGAGGAAGAGATTCCCGAACGGCCAAAACAGGAGGGAGAGGGAGGGGGCAGACTCGGTTGTCTGTAGCCTCCACTTCGGCACCCATTAGGAGCATGCCTCTTCCAAAACGGGCGCTCCCAAGACTTGCAGTGCCTGGTCCTTTTTTGACACAGTTGCAGATGACATTTGCGTTGTCAAAAGCAAGCTGTGTCATCAGAAAGTGAAAAGAGGGAAAAGTGTCAGCAACCTCAATACCACAAATATGTGGAAACGTGCGGACCAAGCACGTGGTGGAGTTACAAAGACACACTGAAGACCTAGGTCAACCTACAGCGCCACCTACCACCTCTTCAGCTCGTGTTGTAGCCTCTTCCTCCAGCTCACACACAGCTGGTTCGGCTTCCTCACAGGATCGCCATGGAAGAACCTCTGGCACTGTTGTACAGAGACAGTGTCAATCCACCCACAGCACCACGTTCCCTGTCATCCTCACACTGCCAGGCCAGTCTACAGCCATCGGTAGAACAGGCATGGGAGAAAAGGCGCCCATACTCGGCAAAACCACCCCCAAGCACAGGCTCTGAATGCTGGCATTGCAAAAACTACTGTCCCTTGAAATGCTCTCATTCAGGCTGGTGGAGACTGACACCTTCCGTAACTTCATGGCATTGGCAGTCCCACAATACAACATGCCCAGCCGCTTTTATTTCAGCAGGCAAGCCGTCCCTGCCCTGCAAAAGCATGTGGAGGGAAAAATTAAACATGCGCTACTAAACGCCGTCAGTAGCAAGGTCCACCTGACCACTGATGCGTGGACCAGTAACCATGGACAGGGACGATATCTTTCCCTCACTGCCCATTGGGCAAATGTTGTGGAGCCGGGTACAGATCTTGAGTAGCGCTGTACGTGTTCTCCCAACTCCCAGGATTGCAGGAATCCAGTCTGTACACATTGACTCCTCATACTCCAGTTCCTCTGAATCAGCGCTGCAGGACCTGTCACAGTCTACCTCCACATGGACCCGTGAATGCTTACCTGTTACGACTGATATGAGCACAGCCGTAGCCAAACGTCAATAGGCCGTATTGAAATTAATTTCTTTGGGGAATCGAAGCCACACAGTGCAGGAGCTCTGGAATGTCATCAAGCAGTAGAGCGACGTGTGGTTTGTGGCAGCGAATCTCCAGCCAGGCTTGGTAGTGTGTGACAATGGCCGAAATCTGGTGGCTGCTCTGGGCCTAGGCAACCTCAGTCACATCCCATGTCTGGCACATGTGCTCAACTTGGTCGTGCAGAGTTTTTTGAGGGACTATCTGGATCTTGATGCACTGCTGCACAAGGTCCGCATAGAGTGCGCTCACTTGCGGCATTCCAGCATGGCAAGATCGCGCATTGCAGCTCTGCAGCGCTGATTCCGCCTTCCAGAGCATCGCATCATATGTGACCTACCCACCAGGTGGAATTCAACGTTACATATGTTGGAGAAGTTGTGTGAGCAGCAGGCAGCAGTAATGGAGAACCAGCTGCATCAGGTGCAAACAAGTCGCACTGCGCGCTGTTCACACTTCACCACCACTGAGTGGGCCTCTATGAAGGACATCTGCCACGTTTTGCGTGCCTTCGATGATTCTACGCGGATGGCGAGTGCAGATGATGCACTAGTCTGCATGACTATCCCCCTTATCTGCCTGCTTGAAAAATCACTGCAAGCACTAAGGGAGGAGGTTGTGGAAGAGGTGGAGGATGAGGAGTCACAAATGCCATCTGCTTCTGGACAGTCTGCTCAATGTGGTTCCTCACAAAGGCCTAGGCAGGGGGCACTTTGTGCGGAGGATGAGGAGGAGTCAATGGAGATGGAAGACATCTGTCCAGAGGAGGGAGGTACACAATGCTCTAGTAGTCAGTATGTAGAGTGAGGGTGGGGTGATGCAGAGCAGGCAGAGATGACGCCTCAAGCAGGGGACAGCGTTTCTTGGCCAGTTGGCAGTCTGCAGCACATGGTTGATTCCATGCTGCAGTGCCTGAGAAACGACTGCCGCATCGCCCACATTCTCAACACGGCTGATTACTGGGTGTACACCCTCCCAGATCCTCGCTGCCGGAACAACTTACATAGCCTCATAACACCGTTGAACTGGGAGCGTAAAATGCGGGAGTACCAAGACACACTGGTGCATTCCATCATGTTCTCCATTCCACCTGAGAGCAGTGCTGCTAGTGCTTTACAAAGCGGCTCAGTGCGTTGAGGCAGTGGAGGAAGCTCTGCACAAAGAGGGAGCAGAAGCAGCGACTCAGCACAAGGCAAGACCAGTATGGCCCAAATGTGGCAAAGTTTTGTGTCCCCGCCACAAATGTCTATACCATCACAGACGGCTCCAGTCAGCAGGAGGCAACGTTTCCGTCAGATGGTGACAGACTACATGTCTTGCCCTCTCAATGTTCTCCCACACGGCTCTTCCCCCTTCAAGTTTTGGGTCTCTAAGCTGGATACATGGCCAGAGCTTAGCCAGTATGCACTGGAGGTGCTGGCTTGCCCTGCTGCTAGTGTATTATCGGAACGCGACTTTAGTGCCGCAGGTGGTGTACTAACAGACCGTCGCATGCCACTATCCTCCGATAACGTTGACCGGCTTACTTCTCTGAAAATGGACAAGGCCTGGATCTCGCAGGAATTTTTCCAGTCCTCTTCCAGATTAAATAATTGGTTGGCAACAGCATCCAGGTCTCCTGTTGTGTTCATGTTTCTACCACCTGAACTGTAATTCCTGGGCTCCAACACCGCCAGTTGTTTCTCAGAAGTGCCGTCTGCACAGTCAACACATGCTCCAGTGTTATTGGGGTTCAGTAACGTCAGCTGATCCCCTGCTGTGTGTCCGGCAATTTCGCCTGCTCTGTCCACATTCACACACTACAGATTTTAAACTTGCTCCAATTATACCTCTGCCTCCACTCTGTTTCTATTATTTACTCTGGGCTCCAACACCGCCAGTTGCTGCTCAGAAGTGCCATCTGCACAGTCAACACTTGCTCCTGAGTTATTGGGGATCAGTAACGTCAGCTGATCCCCTGCTGTGTGTCCGGCAATTTCCTCTGCTCCGACCACACTCACACTACAAGAGATATTAAACTTGCTCCCATTAGGCCTCTGGCTACACTCTGTTTCTACTGTAATCCCTGGGCTCCAACACCGCCAGTTGCTGCTCAGAAGTGTCTTTGGCACGGGTACTCCCTCCTGCCCAGCCTGGTTCCAGCACGCCGGCTGTTTCCGGGTAGTGTCAACGTCACTTTGCCACCAATACGTTGTACTGTCGTGTTGCGGTCGGGTTAGCCGACTCTATGGTGCCTGCAGTTTAGGTGCTTCCTATGTGGGCTGCGGGATCTGGCAATGAAGGCTGGTTCCGTAGTGCCAATAGGGCAAGCTCCCCCTGTAGGACTGTGGGTTTCGGTAACTCCGGCTGGCTCGCGGCCTTGCAACTTTTTTTTCATGTGTACCTTCTGCTGCCTATCTGAGTTCCAGTACCATTAGCTGGTTCTTTGTAAGTCAATCTTGAATATGTCCCCCTGGGTTCCAGTAACGTCAGCTGGTTCCAGGCAGAGCCTATGGCTTAGGTGCCTTCTTCTCGGTATCCGAGTTCGACCAACGTCTGCTGGTCCTTGGTAGTGCTTTCTGGCACAGGTACCTCCTGCTTAGTAACCGGGTTCCAGTACCATCAAATGGTCCTCGGTAGTTCCATTGGCTCTTGTACCTTCAGCTAACCATCCAGGTTCCAGTACCGTCAGCTGATTCTCAGCAGTTCCTCAGCCTTCTTGTACCTTCTGCTACATTTCTAAGTTCAAGCTTTTTGAAATGGTTTTTGGTAATCACTCTGAATCTCCTTGACGACGACCCTAAAGACGACGACCCTGAAGACCACCCCGATGAAGACGACGACCCCGAAAATGACGAACCTGGAGACGACGACCCTGAAGACCACCCCGAAGAAGACCAAGAAGATGACCCTGAAGAGGGTGATGAAGGAGAAAGTGTGGGAGAAGTAAAAAAGAAGGTGAAGAGCATGGAAGTAGTGAAACATAAATATCTAACAAAATATAAAAAAGCTTAACATAGTCAATATCTTTTGTAACTCCGAACGTCTTAAAAAAAAAATTAATTCCTGCTATTCCATTTGATTGGGCTAAACCTCTATGCCTTTAATGTCTCCTCCACCTCCCCAATACATTCTACATTATTCTTAGTTGTTTTCCTTTATGTAGAATTAACCTGCAAGGAAAGTAAGGGTTTATTTTCATTCCGATATTTGTGTCCCATTGACTTGCATTGGTTTCCAGTATCGGAATCGGCAGCATCCGATATTTTTGGGGTATCGGTTCGATCCGATCCGATATTTCCTGATATCGGAAGGTATCGCTCAACACTACTGATGACACATATATGACACATGGATGATACACTGATGGCACACTGATAACTCACTGATGGCTCACTAATGACACATGGATGATTCACTGATGACATACTGGTGACACATATATGACACATGGATAACAGACTGATGACACATGGATGACACATGGATGACACACTGATGGCACATTGATAACACACTGATGGGTCACTAATGGCACATGAATGACACACGGATGACACACTGATAACTCACTGATGGCTCACTAATGGCTCACTAATGACACATGGATGACACACTGATGGCACACTGATAACACACTGATTGCTCACTAATGACATATGGATGACACACTGATGGCACACTGATAACACACTGCTCACTAATGACACATGGATGACACACTGATGACACATATATGACACATGGATAACAGACTGATGACACATGGATGACACACTGATAACACATGGATGACAAACTGATGGCACACTGATGACACGCTGATGGCTCACTGATGGCACACTGATGACAGACTGATGGCTCACTGATGACATGCTGATTTTTCACTGATGGCTCACTGATGACACTGTTGGCACACTGATGACACACTGATGGAAAACACTGATGGCACACTGATGGCACACTGACGACACATGGATGACACATCGATGGCACACTGATGACATAATGATGGAAAACACTGATGACTCACGGATGATATACTGATGGAAAACACTGATGACACTGTTGTCACACTGATGACACTGATGTAAAACACTGATGGCACACTGATGACATATGGCTGACACATCGATGGCACACTGATGACACACTGATGGAAAACACTGATGACACCGCTATCGTTTGTGCTTGTGCGTGTTTTATACGGACATGAGAAGTAGGCCTAACAGTATGTAATTAACTCAGAAGAAGGAACTTTTTGCAAAAGTAATCAGGAACTCTGTATAATCATCAGCTTCTAATATCAGAATATATTTGTTCCTACACTTATTAAATACAGAAATGCTTAAAAAATTATTATCTTTATTTAGACAGTGTAATTTGAAAACAATGAAGCCATCAGAAACATATGGAGACGTGTGCACAATGTCATTATTCCCTTATGATGGGGGTCACACCTCTCGATTACGACAGCTGGAAGGAAACTGGCCTTGATTTAGAGATTGTTATGTGTCACACAGAACTTGGCAGCCGTGGAATGTGCCATGGATTGTGGACTAAACACACAGCAGCTTTTGCTTTATTTAAGATGTGGGCAGGGAATGAATACACTTTGTTTTGGACTATTTTACAAGAGTGATTTCCGACAGTTGCTGCCAGAGGGCTGCTATAAACTCATTTGGCTTCTATACTCCCCTGAAAGCTATGTTTTCGAAAATAAACATTTTCACAAAGAAGCTGAGAAAGCCAAAGTGAGAGGAGCCCAGGAGAGCGCACTTCTGTTACTCCCCTACTGTGAGAGTCACTCTTTCACTGCTGCAAGAACAAGAAGAGTTATTTGACATTATTTTTAAGTTATTTTGGATGAACTTGAGACTAATTACAATAATTATCAAAAGAGAAGGTTAAACTTAACATGTATTTGATGCAGATTTACCACGTAGTCTACCAAGCAATAAAGTGTTAGGTAAGTTAATGAGATAGTAAAAATCTCATTTACACATCTTGACAATGTTCTGCACTTAAATTGATCGTAAAATCTCCATCATGTCAATTCTTTGCGTGGAATTCATTGAGGTCTACGTTCTCTCCTTTGGGCACATGCACACTAGTTGGATTTGATGGAGATTTTCAGGTGCGAATCTGCAGCATTCCCGCAGAATTTCCCCGCAAAGAGCAAACAGATGAACGGCATACTAGGGCACACAAACCACCACATTAACAGACGGAGCTTTTTATCTGAAGTATTGCAGTATATATTTCAGTCAAAAAACGGAGGTGCTTGCATGAAAAAACATGAATATTTCAATGTGAAGCAAAAAAAGAAGAAATATGCAGCACTCACCGATATAGCTGAAAAACTGTGCGTCGCGCCGGACTACACCTCCCTCCCCTAGCATTCCTCTAACGTCCTGCATGTCCACACATCTATTGATGGAATTTATGTGAAATAAAGGCGCACAGTTTTTCAGCTATGTCGGTGAGTGCTGCATATTTCTTCTTTTTTCGCTTCACATTGAAATATTCCCGCAGAATTTCGTCTGCACCCACTGGTTACATTCGCATTTTGTTAAGAATTTCACCATAGTGAAGACTAAAATGAATTCTGCACAAATACTTGACATGTCACCGATTTTGAAATCCACACAGCAGGTCGACTTATGTGCGGAAAATTTCATCAACGTGTCAAAATTTTTTTTAGAATCTCATTAACTTTGCTGGCACTTTATTATGCTGTGGATTTTACTTATGAAAATCCGTATAAATAATGGTGTCAAATGCGTGCAGTGTGCATTTGTCCATGCAGTGTAAGGCCTTTAATTTAAAACAATTTTTTCAATAGCGCTAGTTTAAATAATTTGTCCCAACATTAAAGAGGGCCTTTCACCAAGATTTTCATGTTGAACTGGAAACTGGACACTCAATGTATTAAACTCCTGCAAAATAGGAAGCACTCTGTAGCGCCATAGCATGCAAACATGAAATATGAAAAATGAATTGCATTACTGCATTAGAAATATGAAAACTTAGCGCATAAAATGGCCAATTTATGTGTACCTGGAAGCCACGTCAAGGCGTTTCTCGTTTACCAGGACCCTAACCTAATGCCAATCCTCACTTAGACTAAAGTTTTCATCTGTATGGGAACCTATACAAATCCTCTCCTTAGACTGAAATCTATATCTCTGTGGAGGGGTGGTGGCCCTGCTGTGATTAAAAGTGTATTCTCTGTGGTATTGATCTTACCGCTGATCAGAACCACCAATGTTTCTGGCACTGTCATGCATATGACAGCATGGGAAACAACCGATCTTTGGGTTGCTGAACTCAAACAGTAACATGGACTTTCCTGGAGAAGTCTGTGCTCGGGGTCCATGCACGAATACAAGATGTTTGATACGCACCCCGAACTTTACTGTTTGGGTTCGCCCATTCTTTAACCCCTTCATGACCCAGGCTATTTTGACCTTTATGACTTGGCCATTTTTTGCAATTCTGACCAGTGTCCCTTTATGAGATAATAACTCAGGAACGCTTCAACGCATCCTAGCGATTCTGAGATTGTTTTTTCGTGACATATTGGGCTTCATGCTAGTGGTAAATTTAGGTCGATAATTTATGCGTTTATTTGTGAAAAAAATGGATATTTGGTGAAAATTTCGCAAATTTTGAATTTTTATTCTGTTAAACCAGATAAGTATGTCACACAAAATAGTTACTAAATAACATTTCCCACATGTCTACTTTACATCAGCACAATTTTGGAAACAAAATTTTTTCTTGTTAGGAAGTTATAAGGGTTAAAAGTTGACCAGCGATTTCTCATTTTTACAAGAAAATTTGCAAAACCATTTTTTTTAAGGACCACCTCATATTTGAAGTCACTTTGAGGGGTCTATATGGCAGAAAATACCCAACACCATACTAAAAATTGCACCCCTCAAGCTACTCAAAAAAATATTCAAGAATATTTTTTACCCCTTCAGGTACATCACAGGAACTAAAGCAACGTGGAAGGAAAAAATGGACATTTTAATTTTTCCATCAAAAATTTTCTTTTAGCATCAATTTTTTCATTTTCACGTGGGTAACAGGATAAAATGGATCCTAAAATTTGTTGGGCAATTTCTCCTGAGTACACCAATACCTCATATGTGGTCATAAACCACTGTTTGGGCGCACGGCAGGGCTCAGAAGGGAAGGAGCGCCATTTGACTTTTTGAATGGAAAATATGCTGGAATATTTAGCGGTTGCCATGTCGCGTTTGGAGAGCCCCTGTGCGCCTAAACATTGGAGCTCCCCCACAAGTGACCCCATTTTGGAAACTAGACCCTCCAAGGAACTTATCTAGATGCATAATGAGAAATTTGAACCCCAGTTGCTTCACAAATTGATCCATAAAAAAAAAAGTACTTTTTTTTTTCACAAAAATTTTTTTAGGCTATGTGCCCACGCTAGCAATTTTAAACGCTCAGGAAACTGATCCCCTTCCCAGAAAACGTGCATCTTTTTTCTGCACGATTCTTGCGCGTTTTGTGCAAAAAAGCTGCGCGTTTATGATGCGTTTTTTGACACGCGTTTTCTGGGAACATTGGGGAAGGCTAAAAATGCTCAGCAATGTGGAAATTAATGCGCATGCTGCGTTTTTAGCCGCTAAGCGATTCCTGAGCGGTTAAAAACGCATGCATTGGCACAAAAAGCCAGAAAAGCATGCAAATTAATTTGAAGCATCTTTTAAGCATTTCTGCAGCGTCTGAGCCGGCACAAACGCTGCGGAAACGATTAAAAAAATGCAACGTGGGCACACAGCCTTAACCTCAGTTTTTCATTTTTACACGGGAAACAGGACAAAATGGATCCTAAAATTTGTTGGGCAATTTCTCCTGAGTACACTGATACCTCATATTTGGTCATAAACCACTGTTTGGGCGCATGGCAGGGCCCGGAAGGGAAGGAGCACCATTTGACTTTTTGAATGGAAAATTAGCTGCAATTGTTAGCGGACACAATGTCGTGTTTGGAGAGCCCCTGTGTGCCTAAACTTTGGAGCTGCCCCACAAATTACCCCATTTTGGAAACTAGACCCCCTTTGGAGCTTATCTAGATGTGTGGTGAGCATTCTGAACCCCCAAGTGCTTCACAGAAATTTATAACGCAGAACCGTGAAAATAAAAAATATTTTTTTCCCCTCAAAAAATGATATTTAGCCCGCTATTTTTTATTTTCACAAGGCTAATAAGAAATTGGACCCCAAAAGTTGTTGTCCAGTTTGTCTTGAGTACGTTGGTACCCCATAAGTGGGAGAAGACCACTGTTTGGGCACACGATGGGGCTCGGAAGGGAAGTAGTGACGTTTTGAAATGTCGACTTAATGGAATGGTCTGCGGGCGTCATGTTACTTTTGCAGAGCCCCTGATGTACCTAAACAGTGGAAACCCCCCACAAATGACCCCATTTTGGAAACTAGACCCCATAAGGAGCTTATCTAGATGTGTGGTGAGCACGTTGAATCTCCAAGTGCTTCACAGAAGTGTATAACGCAGAACTGTGAAAATAAAAAATATTTTTTTCCTCAAAAAATGATTTTTAGCCCACTATTTTTATTTTCACAAGGGTAACAGGATAATTTGGACCCCAAAAGTTGTTGTCCAGTTTGTCCTGAGTACGCTGATACCCCATTAGTGGGGGGAGACCACTGTTTGGGCACACGTTGGGGCTCGAAAGGGAAGTAGTGACGTTTTGAAATGTCGACTTGATGGAATGGTCTGCGGGCGTCATGTTACGTTTGCAGAGCCCCTGATATACCTAAACAGTGGAAACCCCCCACAGGTGACCCCGTTTTGGAAACTAGACCCCCTAAGGATATTATCTAGATGTGTGGTGAGCATTCTGAACCCCCAAGTGCTTCACAGAAGTTTATAACATAGAGCCGTGAAAATAAAAAATAATTTTTTCTCCACAAAAATTATTTTTTAGCCCCCAATTTTTAATTTTCCCAAGGGTAACTGGAGAAATTAGACCCCCAAAGTTGTTGTGCAATTTTTCCTGAGTACACTGATACCCCGTATGTAGGGGTAAACCACTGTTTGGGCACACGTCAGGGCTCGGAATGGAGGCAGCACTGTTCGACTTTTTGAAAGCAAAATTGGCTGGAATAAATGGTGGCGCCATGTCGTGTTTGGAGACCCCATGATATGCCTAAACAGTGGAAACCCCTCAATTCTAACGCTAATCCTAACCCTAACACACCCCTAACCCTAATCGCAACCCTAATCATAACCCTAACCACAACACACCCCTAACCCTAATCCCAACCCTAATCATTACCCCAACACACCCGTGACCCTAATCCCAACTCTAACCCTAATCACAAACCTAACCCTAATCCCAACCCTACCCCTAATCTTAACCTCAACCCTAGCCCCAACCCTAGCCCTAACCCTAGCCCTAACCCTAAGGCTGTGTGCACATGCTGCGGATTCTGCTGCAGTTCCGCAGCGGATTTGTCAGCTGCGGGTCCACAGCAGGTTTTGCTGTGGTGTACAGTACCATTATTCCCTATGGGAATAAAAAACCGCAGTGCAGATGGTGCAGATTTTAGAATTGACATGTCAATTCTTTCTGCGGATTCCTATCTCCACCATTGTGGAGATGGTGAAACCGCAGGGCCAAACCGCAGGATAATCCGCAGATCTTTTGACCTGCGGATTTTACAAAATCCGCGCGGCCAAATCCGCACCCCATTCCACAGCGTGTGCACGTAGCCTTACCCTAGCCCTAACCCTATTTCTAACCCTAATTGAAAAATAAAAATATTTTATTATTTTTCCCTATGGGGGGTGATAAGGGGGGTGGTGATTTCCTTTTTTTTTTATTTTGATCACTGTGAGAAAAAAAATGAATCTGCCGCTGGGAAATGCTGGCGGGCGCACTGCGCATGCGCCCGCCATTTTCCAAGATGGCGGCGCCCATGGACTGGGACGGCGGGACACCGGAACGGCCATGGGAGGTTAGTGAGTATCGTGGGGGGATCGGAAGGTGGGGGGAGCAGAGGGAAGGGGAAGGGGGGCAGATTGTGACAGCGGCGGCTGATCGCTGCTGTCAGTCGGTGGCGGCGGCCGATCGGCACCGCTAGTCGGCAGGGGGGTGGGTTTAACTTACGAAAAGAAGATGAATCCAGCGAGCCAAGTTTGAAGTACATAAAAATTATTTTTCTTTATTTCAAACATAGATTAAAAATATTATCCATAGCAGCATATTATATAGGCAGAGATAGGAAAAATTACTGCTGTAAAGCGCACGGCAAGACGCGTTTCGGCTAAACCTTTATCATTGCCAACTTAGTGTCTCCAGCCATGTCTGATGCTATTTCAGCATCAGCCATGGCTGGATTGTAATAGTTCATCAAATTTAATTGATGAACTATTACTATCGCTGTGATTGGCTGTTTCACTTTCAACAGCCAGTCAGAGCTATCGTAGCCACGGGGCGGCTAAGCCACCCCCTTGTGGTGAAGCACAAAGGGTCCTGTCACTGCGGGTCGGGTGACCTTTCCGTGACCCCGGTCACCCGACCCGCTGGGGGGCTTTGAAGGCAGGACACGGTATGCGTCATGGGTCGGATTGGCACTGACTTTCATGACGCATACGCTGTGTCACAGGTCGGGAAGGGGTTTGCAATGTTTTGTTGAGTTAAGGGCATGTCACACTAAGAGATATCGCTAGCAATATCGCTATAACTTGTGACATTATAGCGATATTGCTAGCGACCCGCTCCCCCGCTGCTTATCGCTGATCACGCGAGAACAGGCTGGACTGTTTCTCGTCGTCTGCTTCCTGCGGCGCTTCCTGCTGTGACGACGAGCGACGCGTGGAGCCGGGCGGGAGGACGCAGGATCGCCTGGTGTGACAGGTAAGTAGCGACTCCCGTCCCCAGCGATGTTGCTAGTGAGATCTGCCTATGTCGCAGCTCACTAGCGACCACTTAGCGATGTACCAGCGATCCTGACAGCGTCATATCGCTGGTCGGGATCGCTGGTACATCGCTAAGTGTGACAGTACCCTTACATTCAGACCAAAAATATAGTCACCTGTACAAGCCATTACCCAATAAATCTGAAAATGGAATCCTACTCTGCCATTCAAATTGCTAGTCCTGTGCCAGGTGGTGCTATATAGGGACAAACTGGTATCTGATGTCCCAGATACTGGTTACCTCTGTACAAAGTATGATAATCCACTCAATAAACTGGGAAAGACCATGTGATGTCACAGCTGCATTATTGGAAATCCCATGTGGCAGTGACAAACGTTATTTGCCCTCTCCGATGCTTCAGCAGTGTGAGAAATGGTACCAGGCAAGGATTTTTTTTTTTTAGATTTTTGCAAATCAAATCTCAAAGTGCTTGAATTCACATGGATCTGCAAATTTCAGGAAACTCGACTCAAAGTCAGTCCTCTGCAGATCGATTTGCTCATCTCTAAAACCTCTAAATTGTTTGTATAGAAACATTAGGGGCTTTACTTTTTACTAAATCAATCGACCCTTAATAGAATTTAAAGAAGTGATGATTGAACTACAGCTATCTACCTTGTTGGTTTTGAAAAGAAAATATAATGACCTTGCAAAACACAACATAACATATACATTCATAAACACAGTATGTAACCAATTAAACACTGTGAAAGGGGGACAAAAATGTAATAATTATATAAAAGCAGCACACTGATTTCTAGAAATATATTATAAATTACACTCAATGACACTGAAATCCATGCAAATTCATTTGAAAGAAAATTTTTGGTAAACATGGATAATAAAATTAAATTAACTGTATGCATAGCTGGGACTTCATGTCATACCCCAGAGATTCTGTCTATTCCTGTCCTCATGTAGAAGAGGAAAATGTAATTACACAGCTGGAAATGTGGAGCATAGACTGTTCAACATAGAAGGGCTTTAGAATCCACATGGACCGTCCTTGATTCTAACTAATTGTCAGGTAAGGCCCCTTTCACACATTAGTTTTTTGCCATCAGCCATAATTTGTCGTTTTTTGAAAAAAACGGATCTGGCAACTGATATCGCCGGATCCGTTTTTTTTCTCATAGACTTGTATTAGCGACGTATTGCGACAGATGACCTCACATTTCGTTCATCGTTCGCCGGTTTTGTAGAAAAAATTTTGTCCGGCAGCCAGACACGACGCCTAAAGCAACGTTTTTTGTGTCCGTCGTTTGCTAGAATGAAAGCCTATGGGAGCAGGATCCGTCGTCATCCGTCAAATGACGGATACCAGCAACAGATCCGGTTTTTTTAACTGAGCATGCTCCTGGCAGATTAAAACACAAAAGAAAGAATAGATATATACACATAGAATCCATATATACAGTATATATATATATATATATATATATATATATATATATATATATATATATACACATGTCATTGAGACACATATATGGGCAGCACGGTGGCTCAGTGGTTAGCGCTGCAGCGCTGGAGTCCTGGGTTCGAATCCCACCTAGGACAACATCTGCAAGGAGTTTGTATGTTCTCCCCGTGTTTGCGTGGGTTTCCTCCAACACTCCAAAGACATACTGATAGGGAATTTAGATTGTGAGCCCCATCGGGGACAGTGATGAAAATGTGTGCAAAACTGTAAAGCGCTGTGGAATATGTTAGCGCTATATAAAAATAAAGATTATTATTATTATATATATATATATATATTTATAGTTCATAGAGATCTACATTGCATAATAGCCGCTAAATCAATTGCCGGCTTCAGTAAGATCATTCCCGGCATGATATGACACATGGCTTACATACTGTATAGTAAACCATGTCATATGAAAACGATTTATATACGTCAGTGTTTAATCAATTTAGTAGTTTGTGTTAGGAAAAAATTGAAATTAGGAGTTAAATTTAAGGCTATAATCGTGGAAAAAAATTGTGCAGGCTCCCGCGCAATTTTCTCTGCCAGAGAGGGAAAAAACAGTGATTTAGGGAAGACATTAATAGCCTAGAGAGGGACCATTGTTTTTGGCCCCCCAGCTAAAAAAAAATCTGCCCCCAGCCACCGCAGAAAAGGTGCATCTATAAGATACGCCTTTTCTGGCACTTAGCCTCTCTATTCCCATGGCCTTTAGTGGTGGTTCATGGGTTAATAATAATGGGTTAATGTCACCTTGCTATTGAAAGGTGACATTAAGCTGGGTTAATAATGGAGAGGAGTCAATAAGACACATATCAATTATTAACCCTAGAATGGTAAAGGGTTCAAAAAGACACACACATTAATTAAAAATTATTTTAATGAAATAAATACACAAAGTTTTGACCAAATTTATTATTCTGCCAATCCAAAAAAGCCTTTGTTCTGTAAAAAGAAAAAAGCAAACAACAATATACATACCTCTCCGCCATTCAGTCAGGTCCCCCGCTGCCATCCATCACAAGTGGTTAACTGGTTTAGAATGGAGACCAGTGCTAATGCTATTGACCCTGCTGTAAATCACTGCAGAATGAATTAAATCATGTCTGCGCAGGCACCCCGGCTGACCGGAAATGAACTAATAAGCGTGGTAAAGTTTTTGAACTTTTCCCACGCTCCTGAGTTCACCTCAGGTCAGCCAGGGACTCCACACTGCCTCACTGACTACCGCTGATGTCAGTGAAGGCTGCGTGGAGTTCCTAGCTTACCTGAAGTGAACTCGATAGCGTGGGAAAGTTTATGAACTTTTTCTCACGCTGTCAGATCACCTCCAGTCAGCTGGTGTAGCAGATTTTTTTTAGCCGGGGGGACTAAAAACAATGGTCCCTCTCTATGCTATTAATATCTGCCAGCACTCACTAGCTTTCCCTCTCTGGTGGAGGAAATTGTTTCAAATGTTTCCTAACACAAACTACTACATTGATTAAACACTGACAAATCTAAATCGTTTTGATATGACATGGTTTACTATATGTAAACCATTAGTCATATCATGTCAGGTTCGGGAATGATTTTACTGAAGCCGGCAATTGATTTAGAGGCTATTATGCTATGTAGAACTCTATGATCTATAAATATATATATACTCTATGAACTATAAATATATATATATATACACTGCTCAAAAAATTAAAGGGAACACTTAAACAAGATAATATAACTCCAAGTAAATCAAACTTCTGTGAAATCAAACTGTCCACTTAGAAAGCAACACTGATTGACAATCAATTTCACATGCTATTGTGCAAATGGAATAGACAACAGATGGAAATTATTGGCAATTATCAAGACACCTTCAATAAAGGAGTGGTTCTACAGGTAGAGACCACAGACCACCCCGAGGTACCAATGATTTCTGGCTGATGTTTCGGTCACTTTTGAATGTTGTTGTGCTTTCACACTCGTGGTAGCCTGAGACGGACTCCACAACCCACACAAGTGGCTCAGGCAGTTCAGCTCATCCAGGATGGCACATCAATGCGAGCTGTGGCAAGAAGGTTTGCTGTGTCTGTCAGCGTAGTGTCCAGAAGCTGGAGGCACTACCAGGAGACAGGCCAGTAAATTAGGAGATGTTGGGGGGCTGTAGGAGGGCAGCAACCCAGTAGCAGGACTGCAACCTCAGCCTTTGTGCAAGGAGGAACTGGAGGAGCACTGTCAGACCCTTGCAAAATGACCTCCAGCAGGCCACAAATGTGCACACCATGAAGATTGTCTGAGTGCCTGACGTCCACAGATGGGGGTTGTGCTCACAGCACAACACCGTGTGGCCCTTCAAAGAAATGCCATACCATTTCAGACCCACTGCCAAACCCATCATGCTGAAGTATGTTGCAGGCAGCAGATGGCTCTCCATGGTGTCTCCAGACACATATCACATGTGCTGAGTGTGAACCTGCTTTCATCTGTGAAGAGCACAGGGCGCCAGTGGCAAATTTGCCAATCCTGGTGTTCTGTGGTAAATGCCAAGCATCCTGCACGGTGTTGGGCTATGAGCGCAACCCCTGTTTGTAGACGTCGGGCACTCAGACCATCCTCATAGAGTCGGCTTCTAACCGTTTGTGCAGACACTTGCACATTTGTGGCCTGCTGGAGGTCATTTTGCAGGGCTCTGGCAGTGCTCCTTCTGCTCCTCCTTGCACAAAGACAGAGGTAGCAGTCCTGCTGCTGGGTTGTTGCCCTCCTACGGCCCCCTCCACATTTCCTGGTGTACTGGCCTGTCTCCTGGTAGTGCCTCCAGCCTCTGGACACGCTCCCGAGATTTCAGTGCCGAGATGTCCATCTGCGCATGCGCGGCGGCCATTTTCCAGGAAGAAAGACACAGGAAAGCAGGCATGGAGCGGCAGAGACCCCCACGCTAAACGGGACAGAGCGTGGTGGCGGTGGTGGAAGAAACTACGGGGGGACAGGAGCGCGGCAGTGGCGGTAAGAACCGGCAGACAGCGCAGCGGCAGCATCAGGGCACAGAGTGCCGCGGCAAGTACCCTCAGCGGCAGCGCAAAGGTATATCCTCTTTGTAAGATGCACCCCCTTTTTCCCCTCAATTTTGGGGGAAAAAGTGCATCTTACAAAGCGGGAAATACGGTGTATATATATATGTGTGTGTCTCAATGACATGTATATATGTATATATATATTTATATATATATATATATGTGTATTCTATGTTTATATATCTTTTCTTTCGTTTCTAACATGTCAGTGTGATTTTACTCTACAGTGCACTGAATTGCCAGCTTTTAAAAAACGGATCCATCGAAAAATGGAAGAAACAGTTGGAAAACATGATGCGACGGATCCATTTTTTTCACTGGATCTGCTAGCCAACGGATTGTGACTGATGGCAAAAAACTGAAGTGTGAAAGTACCCTATGTGGACCCAGTTCAAGAGGAAAGTGTGAAGAAGTCTGAATTACAGACTGAAAAAAAACTGTTGCAAATCATGTAAAATATCTGTAATATAGAATGAAGGGTGGATTCATTGTGGGCTCCAGCTAAGGTCAAATTAATGATGTCTGTAATGAATCATGGAAATCACACAGTGTCCAGATTCAAAGCACCAGAACACGTAAGAAGATTATAGTACGTTAGTATTTACATTTAGTCGTTCTCTTGTGTACAGTAAATAAGTTGCTGAAGACTGTCTCAGCCCTAGGAAAGGATTTGACAATCATTTGTCAAGTATTGCATAAATGCCATAGTGTAAAATAATAAAACAGTCGACAGGAGATAAAATGTCTCAGGCTAGGATTCCCCGATTCCAGCATCAAAACATACAGTATAAAGACAAAAAAATCAAGTTAAACATTGAAGTATTTGTCAGTTCTTCAGAATAACTTGTATCTTCTCCAGGGCAAGGGTCAGACCGGCCCACCGGAGAACCAGAGGATTCTCTGGTGGGCCCAGGCACTGACACCTGCTGGTATATAGGGCCAGTAGCTGCCTAGGGCCTCCACTGCTCCAGTGGCCCCCAGCCAGTGTTGTGTTGATAATAGCGGCACACCATGCAGCTGCTATTGGGGCCCCCGCTGCCAGCGGAGCGCAGTGGGTGACAGGAGGCAGGAGTCGGCTGCTGCGGCTAAAGCCTGTCACCGCTGCTAAAGAATAATTAAAATTCACCCTTCCCTACGCCCCCATGGGCATGAAGAGGAATGAGTATTCATTTCACTTTAGCAGCGGGCAATGTTATCAGGGCCGGCAAACCAGGGCCCCTGCTACCCCATGGGCCCACAGCCCACGAGCCCCCGAAGGGGCCATAAGTCAGGGGGACCTGGCAGCAGCGCTGTCCTCAGTGCGCGACACATTCAACTGTATCGGCATCAGATGCCGATACAGTTGAAAGCAATAATTCCCCTATTCTCTGACACATAGCCAAAGCTACCAACTGCCCCGAATTGGGCGGGACAGTCCCGTTTTTGCACCACCCACCCGCTGCCCCGCCCGCGACTCTAGTTTTCCCACACTGCAAGGAGATAAGCTGCACACCCCCATGTACTGACCCCATGCTCACCCTCCCAGAGAGCCACTGCAGCCTCTCACAGCCTGCAATGAGGGTGTTAGACTGTTCTTCTTTTCTTTGTGCACAGGACCTGTGATGAGGTCACAGGAGGGGAGGAGTCAGGAGACACATGATCATCATGTGACTCCTGTCTCGTGCCCTCCTGTGACCTCATCACAGGTCCTGTGTGCACAGAAGAGATGAACAGCGTAGCGATCTCATTGCAGGCTGTGAGGGGCTGCAGTGATCAGGAGCCTAGTGTATGCAGGACTCTCTGCTGTGCTGGTCGTCATGGTGCTGGATGAGGGAAGTTTATGTGTGGGGTCAGGAGGGGTTTACAGGGTGGATGTATCAGAGCCCTGTGTGTATGGTGTGTGCGGGGCGGAGCCGTGTGTGTACGAGGTGTACGGAGCGGAGCCATGTGTGTACGCAGTGCGGAGTGGAGCCGTATGTGTACGTGGTGTACAGAGCACAGCTGTGTGTGTATGAGATGTATGAAGCGGAGCTGTGCATGTATGGAGCGAAGCATGTGTGTCTATGGAGTGGAGACATGTGTATAGGGTGTGCGGAGTGGAGCCGTGTGTACGAGGTGGACGGAGCAGAGCCGTGTGTGTACGAGGTGGATGGAGCGGAGCCGGGTGTGTATGGAGTGGAGCGTGTGTGTTTACGGAGCAGAACCATGTTTGTACGAGGTGTACGGAGAGGAGCCATGTGTACGAGGTGTATGGAGAGGAGCCATGTGTGTACAAGGTGTACGGAGCTGAGCCGTGTGTTTACGGAGCTGAGCAGAGCCGTGTTTGTACAGGGTGTACAGGGTGGAGCCGCATGTGTATGGAGCGGAGCCGCATGTGTACGGAGCGGAGCCGTGTGTGTATGGGTTGTATGGAGCGGAGCAGCGTGTGCACAGGTGTATGAAATGGAACCCTGTGTGTACGATGTGTACGGAGCTGAGCCATATGTTTACGGAGCTGAGCAGAGCCGTGTGTGTACAGGGTGTACGGAGTGGAGCTGCGTGTGTATGGAGCGGATACGCGTTTTTACGAGGTGTACGGAGCAAAGCCGCATGTGTACAAAGTTTAAGGAGTGGAGCCATGTGTGTACAAGGTGTACAGAGCGTGGCCGTGTGTGTACAAGGTGTACGGAGCAGAGCCTCATGTGTATGAGGTTTAAGGAGTGGAGCCATGTGTGTATGAGGCATACAAAGCGGAACCGTGTGTGTATGAGGTGTACAGAGCCATGCGTGTACAAGGTGTATGGTGGAGAGCGTTCATACCTCCTAACCATCCCAGATCCAGCAGGACTGTCCCAATTTTCAGTCTGCACCACTGCCCCGGCCGGGATGTTACTTTTCCCGCGGACACAGGAGTGTACGGCAAAGCACTTTAAAATTCGCACGTGACGTTCCACTGGAAATGACGTGCTGGAAGCTGATTGGAAATGTGGTAATTTCGGGAGAAGATTGTGATGGAACCGTGGAGGTACTTCAGGGAATGCTTCGGATCCATCACGTGTCCTCCGACAGCGCAGACAGCAGGATCGCCTTGGACTCGGGGCCATGTGAGCGGATCATGATATGTCCTGCATCAGGAGGCTCAGGTGGGCACTACAATGTGAGCTGAGCTGCTATAGTATCTTTATAGAATCTTTATTTCTTTCTCTCTCTCTTCTTTCTTTCTCCTCTTTCTTTCTCTCTCTGTTCTTCCTTTCTCTCTCTGTTCTCTTTCTTTCCCCTCTTTCTCGCGCTCTTCTTTCTTTCCTCTCTTTCTCTCTCTCTGTTCTTTCTTTCTCTTTCTTTCTCTCTCTCTCCTCTCTTTCCCCTTTCTTTCTCTGTTCTTTCTTTCTTTCTCTCTCTGTTCTTTATTTCTTACCCCTCTTTCTTTCGTTCTCTTTCTTTCCCCTCTTTCTTTCTCTAATCTTCCTTTCTCTCTAATCTTTCTTTCTCTTTATTTCTCTTTTTTTCTCTCTGTTCTTTTTCTCTCTCTTTGTTTTATTTTTTTCTCTCTCTGTTTTTTCTTTCCCCCCTTTGTCTCTCTCTCCCTCTCTGTTCTTTCTTTCTGTACCCTCTTTCTTTCTCTCTGCTCTTTCTTTCTTTCCCGTCTTTCTTTCTCGTTCTCTCTGTTCTTTGTTTTGCTCCATTCTTTCTTTCTCCACTTTCTTTCTCTCTCTGTTCTTCCTTTCTTTCTCTCTGTTCTATCTTTCTTTCTCTATATGTTTTCTTTCTTTCCCCTTTTTCTTTCTTTCTGTTAGGACTGGCGGAACGCACCAAATTATAAAATAATAGTAGGTGTGTTTGCAGCCCGGAGTCCACCGTGCAGAGGTGGTACACTGCTGCTAGGTAATGGCGGGAGTATAAAGTGGTGTGGAAAAGTCACACGTGGATTAACGTCACCCAGTGTGAACAGAAGCAAACTCTGTTAACTCACAGGGCCGCACTACTGCTGAACATAAATGCCGGAGCCTGTTTAGTTCACAGAGCCCGGCCAAGGAGCGCACAGAAAGCGGTCACAGAGCTCTGCCCCAAGGACACGGGGTCAGACTCCCTCTATACCTGAGCATGCAGCGTCGCAACTGTGGACGCCGCTATAGACGCTGACTGCAGAGTGTAGAGCACGTGCTCTGAGGCGAGCCGAGCCACTGGTGGAGACTGATGCCTGTCTCAGACTCTGTCCTACCTATACCTAAGCCTGGGCGCTTAACAGGCAAGGCTGCACAACACATGCGTACCAAGGGTAGGGGTTTCTTAATGCGTCATTCACCAGAGACATTCATACATGCATACAACACTCACTCATCATAGTCTGATAATGCAGTCTATACTAGCGCATGGCCGAGTGGCCATGCAAACCTTTTATAGCCTCGTGCTCCCGGGACCTTACTGACCTTTCGGATGGACCAATCCGAGCTGGAGAAGGACCTGAGCACGTGACCTTCGGTCTCCAATGGGAGATCACTCCACGGGCATGCTCAGTGGACCGAAAGGAGGACTTAGCCCCTGGAGAGACTAGCTGCTGGCCAGCCTGCATTGCTATATGTGGACAAGAGGTGGCAGCAGCCGGCAAGCCCACAGTGCTGGTCTGAGCAGAGCCCTGGGTACAACGTGTCTGCTGAGCAAGCTCCTCTGCAGCCGAAGGAGAATGGGAGACCGCCGAGTGCAAGGCTCTGGATTCCTGCTGTGCAGTGGCAGTAACCCGACGCTTAACATTACCCCCCTCCTAGGGCCCCCTCATCTGTGAGCCTCACTATGCTCAAATGCCGCGATAAGGAGCTGAGCGTGGATGTTCTCCCCTGGCTCCCAGGTCCGAGCCTCTGGACCATGACCCTTCTAGTCCACCAAATAAAACTTTTTACCTCGCACCACCCTGTGTCCCACAATGGCATTGACCTCAATCTCGTACGAAGACATGTCTGATGTCCCGCAGATGACTCGGATAACCGGGACATGTGAACAGGTTTAAGGAGGGACACATGGAAGGCATCAGAGTGTGGTGGAAGAGTCAGGCGATAGACCACAGAGCTGATCTGCTCAAGGACTTTGAAGGGACCAATGTAGCGAGGAGCAAACTTAGTGGACTCGACTCGCAGCCTCATGTTACGGGCGGAGAGTCACACTAAGTCGCCAGGGGAGAAGGTTGGAGTAGGACACTGATGTGCGTCCGCGGAGGACCTCATTCTTTCCTTAAAAGCTCTTATGGCATCCTGGGTGCGATCCCAAATATTACGTGCCCCACTGCTCAGTCTGCCACCCTAGAGTCGGTGGATGACACGGGCATGGGCACAGGGACACGAGGATGTTGGCAGTAGTTAAGGAGGAATGGCATTTTGCCGGTGGAATTGGTCACCGTGTTGTTCAAGGCGAACTCAGCCCAGGGCAACAAAGATGCCCAGTCATCCTGCCTGGCCGAGACGAAATGTCAGAGATATGTGACCAGGGTCTGGTTGACCCTCTCTACCAACCCGTTCATCTCGGGATGATAGGCCGAGGAGAGATTCAGTTCAATACTGAGCAAGTGACAGAGCTCTCTCCAGAAGCGAGATGCAAACTGGGTACCCCGGTCACTGGCATTCTTGTCAGGCATGCCGTGTAAGCGGAAAACATGTTTGATGAACAGCACTGCTAAACCCCGTGTGGAAGGTAGCCAAGAGAGAGGCACCAAGTGCACCATTTTAGAAAAATGGTCGGTGACGACCCAAATAACGGTGCTGCCACTGGACTTGGGTAGACCCACCACAAAGTCCATGCCAACCATCTCCCAAGGCCTGTCCGCCACCGGTAAGGTGTAAAGTAACCCTGCAGGTTGTTGCCACGAAGGCTTATTCTTGGCGCAGGAGATGCACGCCTGAATGTAGTCTTTGACGTCACGAGCCAAATGCGGCCACCAGTACGTCCTTGCCAGAAACTCAACTGTCTGCTTAGTACCAAAGTGTCCACCAACCCTGGACGCGTGAGCCCAGGAGAGGACCTCCGGGTGCAAACGGGCAGGGACAAAAGTCTTGCCCGGGGGTACAGACTCAAGGACGACCGGAGCCACTGTCCTCAGACTGTCAGATGGTATGATTAACCAAAGCTCCTCCTCCTCCGCTGATACCACGGAGCGAGAGAGCGCATCGGCTCGGACATTCTTCTCACTGTAAAGGAAATGTAGAGTGAAGTGGAACCAGGAGAAGAGAGACCATCGGGCTTGGCGAGAATTTAACCGCTGGGTGGTTTGGAGATAGACCAAATTTTTGTGGTCAGTGTAAACTTGGAAGGGATAGCGAGCCCTCTCCAGAAGGTGTCTCCATTCAGAAAAGGCCAACTTCAAGGCTAGCAACTCCCTGTCCCCAATGGAATAGTTCCTTTCCGCCAGCGAGAAGGTCTTGGAAAAGAAGACGCAAGGATGCTTCCGACCTTGGGCATCCTTTTGGAACAGGATTGCTCCAGCACCGACGGACGAGGCATCCACCTCTAAGATAAATGGCTTATCCACATTGGGGCTATGTAAAATGGGAGCACTTGCGAAGTGAGACTTGATGGAGAGGAAGGCCTTAGATACCTCCCCTGACCACAATTTAGGATTCACTCCCTTCTTCGTGAGGGCAACCAAGGGAGCTACCAAAGTCGAGAAGTGCGGGATGAATTGGCTGTAATAGTTAATAAATCCCATAAAGCGCTGCACCGCTTTGAGGGAGTGAGGCTCGTGCCAATCCATTACCGCCTGCAGTTTGGCAGGATCCATGGCCAACCCCTGGGCTGAGATGATATAGCCCAGGAAAGGACTCCTGTTCAAACACACACTTCTCCAACTTGGCATATAGGGCGTTTGCCCGTAGGAGATCAAAGACTTTGCAAACCTCTCTCCAGTGGGACTCCAAATCTGGAGAGAAGATGAGAATATCATCCAGATAGACCACCACAGAAGAGGAAAGCATATCTCAGAAGATGTAGTTTACGAAGTCTTGAAAGATGGCCGGGGCACTACAGAGGCCAAAGGGCATGACCAGATACTCATAATGGCCATCCCTGGTATTAAAAGCCGTCTTCCACTCGTCTCCCTCACGCATGCGTATCAGGTTGTAAGCTCCCCGCAGATCGAGATTGGTAAATACTCTTGCTGCCCGCGACCTATCAAACAGCTCCGAAATCAGGGGCAGAGGGTACTTTTTCTTAACAGTGATGGCGTTAAGACCTCTGTAATCGATGCAAGGCCGCAGTTCACCACACTTCTGAACGAAGAAGAATCCCGCCCCTGCTGGTGACACCGACTTCCTAATAAATCCCCTGGACAGATTCTCCTTGATGTACTGTGACATGGCCTCCATCTCCGGGAGAGACAGGGGATACACACGACCCCAGGGAGGCTCTGCACCAGGCAAGAGATCTATAGGACAGTCGTAGGGACGGTGCAGCGGGAGAGTCTCTGCCGCTCTGAGTACTGCTGATAGTGTTTAGGGAGCGAAGAGAGATCTGCGGGAGCCACAGTGGAGGCCACCTGAACGCACTCGCTCAGACAACTACCCTCACAGGACTTACCCCAACTAAGAATTCTCCCAGAGGACCACTCAATATTGGGAGAGTGGCAACGCAACCAGGGAACTCCCAAGAGAACCTGGTTGATACCCTTGGGCATTATAAAGAGGGCCACTGGTACATGATGAGACAGAGACAGTGAGAGTCTTAGTGGAGCAGTCTGATGGGTAATCTGCGAGGGTAATGTCGAGCCGTTCACCACTCTGATGGTGACCGGCTGTGGTAGCCTAACCAAGGGGATCGCGTGCTGAAGAGCGAAGGCTGAGGACATAAAATTACTCTCTGCTCCAGAATCTACGCAAACCTCCACCGCCAGAGTGGATGAGCTGAACTCTAGCACACCCTTGAGGGTTAACTTGAAGGAAAATGGTGTGGTGTCTCGTAACCCTCCTGCTATTGCCACTAGATGCGGGCGTTTCTTCGAGCATTGTGGACACCTATTGGCAAAGTGACAAGACTGTCGGCAGTGAGCGTGAGCTATCGGGGTTCAAGCAGAGCGGAACTTAGAGCCCGTATGAGATACCTCCATAACCACCGATGACTCGGACGCTTGATCAGGTGGCTCCAGAGGTTTAGAGAACGTTGGAGCCAACTTAAACCTCTGTCTGGACTGGGAGCACTCCAACCCTCGCTCTAAGAAGCGGTGATTAATAGGGGTGGAGATGGTAATAAGCTCCTCCAGAGTGCCGGGAACCTCCTGAGTGGCCAAGGCGTCCTTAACGTGGTCTGCCAAACCCCTCCAAAAGATTGGTATTAGGGCCTTATCTGACCATTCCAACTCGGAAGCCAGTGTCCGAAAACGAATGGCTTACTGGTTGACCGGGGACGAACCCTGTGTCAGAGCCAACAGCTGGAGCGCGGTATCTTGTGTGACCTGTGGTCCCAGAAAGACCTGCTTCAGAGAGCTTAGGAACTGAGAGGCTTCCTGAACCACGGGGTCACCACGCTCCCACAGTGGGGTGGCCCACACCAGAGCCCTGCCAGCCAGAAGAGAAACGATGAATCCGACCTTAGCCCGCTCAGAGGGAAATCACGCGGCCAGCAGCTCTAATTGAATAGTACACTGGCTCACGAATCCCCTACAGGAGGCACTATCACGCGAGAACTTCTCGGGCAGCGGGAGGTGGGATAACATCGGTGCAGGGATGGAAGTGGGAACACGGAAGACAGCCTCCGCGGCTACCTGAGCAGTGGCCACAGTAACATTCACAGCTGAGGGAGAACGCTCGAGAGACACCAACCTGCCCTCCAGCTGCCGAATGTGCTGCAGTAGTTGCTGTTTATCCGCCATTACCAGCCAGATCCTGGCGCTAGTATAATGTTAGGGCTGGCGGAACGCACCAAATTATAAAATAGTAGGTGCGTTCGCAGCCCAGGGTCCACCGTGCAGAGGTGCTGCACTGCTGCTAGGTAATGGCGTGAGTATAAAGCGGTGTGGAAAGGTTACACGTGGGTTAACATCACCCAGTGTGAACAGAAGCAAACTCTGTTAGCTCACAGAGCAGCACTACCGCTGAACATAAATGCCGGAGCCTGTTTACTTCACAGAGCCCGGCCAAGGAGCGCACAGAAAGCGGTCACAGAACTCTGCCCCAAGGACACAGGGTCAGAGTCCCTCTAGACCTTCTGAGCGTGCAGCGTCGCAACTGCAGACGCCGCTATAGACTCTGACTATGGAGTGTAGAGCATGTACACTGAGGCGTGTCAAGCCACTGGTGGAGACTGATGCCTGTCTCAGACTCTGTCCTACCTACACCTAAGCCTAGGCGCTTAACAGGCAAGGCTGCACAACATATGCATACCAAGGGTAGGGGTTTCTTAATGAGTCATTCACCAGAGACATTCATACATGCATACTATACTCACTCCTCATAGTCTGATAATGCAGTCTATACTAGCGCATGGCAGAGCGGTGGCAGCAGCCAGCAAGCCCACAATGCTTGTCTGAGCAGAGCGCTGGGAATGACGAGTCTGCTGAGCAGGCTCCTCTGCGGCTGAAGGAGAATGGGAGACCGCCGAGTGCAAGGCTCTGGATTCCAGCTATGCAGTGGCAGGAACCCAACGCCTAACACTCTCTCTGTTCTCTTTCTTTGTCTCTCTGTTCTTTCTTTCCCCCCTTTGTTTCTCCCTCTCTGTTCTTTTTTTCTGTACCCTCTTTCTTTCTCTCTGTTCTTTCTTTCTCTCTTTCTTTCTTTCTTTCTTTCTTTCTTTCTCTCTGCTCTTTCTTTACCCTCTTTTTTCTCTTTCTCTCTGTTCTTTCTTTTGCTCTGTTCTTTCTTTCTCCTCTTTCTTTCTCTCTCTGTTCTTCCTTTCTTTCTCTCTGTTCTTTCTTTCTCTCTATGTTCTCTTTCTTTCCCCTCTTTCTTTCTCTCTCTCTGTTCTTTCTTTCCCATCTTTTTCTCTCTATCTTTCTGTTCTTTCTTCCCCTCTTTCTTTCTCTCTGTTCTTTCTTTCTATTTATCCCTCTGTTGTTTCTTTCCCCTATTTGTTTTTTTCTCTCTCTCTATTCTTTTTTCTGTCTCCTCTTTCTTTCTCTCTGTTCTTTCGTTCATTCTCTCTTTCTGTTTCTTTTGTTCTCCGCTTTCTTTCTTTCCCTCTCTGTTCTTTCTTTCTTTTTCATTCTCTCTCTTCTTTCTTCCCCCTCTATATTTCTTTCCCCTCTTTCTTTCTCTCTCCCTCTCTGTTCTTTTTTCTGTCCCCTTTTTCTTTCTCTCTGTTCTTTCGTTCTTTCTCTCTCTCTTTAATTTGTTTCCCTCTTTTTCTTTCTCTCACTTTTCTCTTTCCTCTCTTTCTTTCTCTTTTTCTTTGTTCTTTCTTTCTCTTTCTTTCCCCTCTTTCTCGCTCTAATATTTCTTTCTCTCTGTGTTCTTCCTTTCTTTCTCTGTTCTTTCTTTCTTTATCTGTTTTCTTTCTCTGTGTTCTTTTTCTCTCTCCATTCATTCTTTCCCCTCTTTCTTTTTTTCTCTCTCTGTTCTTTTTCCTGTCCCCTCTTTCTTTTGCTCTGTTCTTTCTTTCTCTCTGTTTCTTTCCCCTCTTTCGTTCTTTCCCCTCTTTCTTGATTTCTCTCTGTTCTTTCTTTACCATCTTTCTTTCTCTCTCTGTTTTTCCTTTCTCTCTCTGTTCTTCATTTCTTTCTCTCTGTTCTTTCTTTCTCTGTTCTTTCTTTCCTCTTTTTCTTTCCTCTTTTTCTTTCTTTCTCTTTCTCTCTCTCTCTGTTCTTTCTTTCCCCTCTTTTTCTCTTTCTCTGTTCTCTTTCTTTCCCCTCTTTCTTTCTTTGTTTCTTTCTTTCTCTCTCTGTTCTTTCCCTTTCTGTTTTTTCTTTCTTTCTCTGTTTTCTTTTTTCTCTCTCTGTTCTTTCTTTTCCTCAGTACCAGTCAGTGTGCCAACAGTACCAGCCACTGTGCCCATAATGCCAGCCACTGTGCCCATAATGCTAGCCACTGTGCCCTCAGTACCATTCAGTGTGATCAGCAGTGCTAAATGGGTGCTGTTGGGGTGTGGACATGGGTGTGGTTAGTTGTGAAATGGGTGTGGTCATGGCATGGCCTAAAATTTGCCGCGGCGCGCTGTGTGGGCCGCAGCCTTTGTCCATCTTTCCCTTCTTCAAAAGTTGGGAGGTATGCATAGCAGGTGCGCAATGACGTCACTTCATCGTGCACCATGCTGTGTGCTGGGCATACAGCAGTGAGTGCAGCTGCTGATACCAGAACAGAGACGGAATCTGAGTGGGAGTGAGGAGGAGAGGTGAGAATTGTGTTATATTTATATATATAAATATATATCAGTGAGTCATGGTTGCATTATACACTATGAGGGGGTAAGCATTACACCCTATGAGAGGGCAGCTGTAATGCAATCACAGCATTCCAGGAGCCGGCAGAGGGATGACAGCCCCTCTGCCTTTGGATCGGAGACCCTGCAGCATGACGCAGGGTCCCAATAATTGCCATGGTGACCCAATGTTGTCATGATGACATCCGGGTCACCAGAGCTAGGAAAGTTGCTTGATCATGCACAGTGCATGATCAGCAAGGTTCTCTGTCAGTGCATAGCTGACAGTTTCTACAGCATGGGGATGCTCCTGCATCCCTATGCTGTACAAGCAATTAGGCTGCAAAAAATGATAGTCTCATAGTGGGACAAAGTAAAAAAGTAAAAAAAAAATAATTGTAAAAATATTTACAAAAGTATCAAAAATAATAATAAAAAATAAAAAGATATTGTATCTATAAATAAATATTTGTATGAAAAAAAATAAAACAATAAAAGTACACATATTTAGTATCGCCACGACTGCAAAGACCCGACCTATAGGACTTACCCACTAGTTAGCCCTTTTCGTTAAACCATAAACAAATAAATAAAAAAACAAAGCAAACCAATGCTTCATCATTATACTGCTGAATAAAAAGTGGAATAAAGCGTGATCAAAAAGAAAGATATAAATAAACATGGTACACAAAAAACGTACAGCTCCATCAGCGGAAAAATAAAAATGTTATAGCTCTCAGAATAAAGTGATGCAAAAATAATTCTTTTTTCCAACAAAAAAGAGTTTTTATTGTGTAAAAATGCCAAAAGATGAAAAAATTATATACATGAGGTATCGCTGTAATCGTACTGACCCGAAGAATAAAACTGCCTTATCAATTTTACCACACACAGAACGGCATAAACCCCTCTTAAAAAAAAAAATTCCTGATCTGCTGGTTTTTGTCCATTCTGCCTCCCAAAAATTGAAACAGAAATCAATCAAAAAATGTCATGTGCTCAAAAATGATACCAATAAAAATGTCAACTCATCTCGCAAAAAATAAGCTCTAACATGACTCTTTTAGCCGAAATATGGAAAAATTATAGCTCTCAAAATGTGGTGATGCAAAAAATATTTTTTGCAATAAAAAGCATCTTTTAGTCCGTGACAGCAGTCAGACAGGAAAACCTGATCTAAATCTGGTATAGCTGTAATCGCACTGACCCAAAAAATAAAGTTGCCTAATTACTTATACTGCACGAGGAACGACATAAAAAATAAGTAAGAACATTTCTTCACCTGCTGTTGATTTTTTCATTCTGCCTCCCAAAGATTGCAGTAAGGCTCAATACTAGTGTTGAGCTTTCCGATACCGCAAGTGTCGGGTATCGGCCGATATTAGCTGTATCGGAATTCCGATACTGACTTCCGATACATTTTTCATATCGGATACCGGAATCGGAAGTTCCCATAATGCTATCAGCCCGCTCGCTTTGATTCAGCCAATGGGAATCCTCAGAAGTGTGGGCACATCCTGTTAGGCATGTAGGCATGTTAACTATTGGCATGGCTGTGATTGGCTGCTGAAATGATGTCATGATGCACTATAAAAGCCACCGCCGCCGCCATTTCTGGTCACTCTGCTGTGAATTCAGTTAGGGACAGGCTGGTGTTGACGACTGTGAGGGACAGTTAGAAATAGCGATTCTCAAAACAATATTGTGCTTTACCCAGGCTACATAAACCACCACTGTAGCTTTCTTTTCCCTAGCAGCAGTGTTCACAGCTGTCTGCAAGGGCTGTGTGAGTGCAGCTCACGCTGTGGAGTGGGTCCTGCAGCCACGTCTGGTTGTAGGCCGCCCAGAGTGCCTCACTGCTGCCTCATACATATTTTTCTTTTTGAGCTGCTTATTTTTAAAAAATTCTATCTAGTGTGCTTCCATCCGTATCCATATACGTTGGTTGCAAACACTAGTAGTAGACAGCGGAACCTTTCTGCTTTTCAGTGCTAGTGCCCACTTAGCTGCACTGTTCACGGCTGTCTGAGAGGTCTCTGACTGTGTGTGAGTGCAGCTCACGCTGAGTAGTGTGTCCTGCAGCTACGTCTGGTTGTAGGCCGCTCAGCGTGTCACTGCCTCACACATTTTTCTTTTATTGCAGCTCATTTTTTCTCCTATTAGTGTGCATCCATCCGTATCCATATACGGTGGTTGCCAACACTCTAGGAGTACACAGCGGAGCCTTTCTGCAGCCTGTCAGTGCTAGTGCCCACTTAGCTGCACTGTTCACGGCTGTCTCAGAGGTCTCTGACTGTGTGTGAGTGCAGCTCACGCTGAGTAGTGTGTCCTGCAGCTACGTATGGTTGTAGGCCGCTCAGCATGCGTCACTGCCTCACACATATTTTTCTTTAATTGCAGCTCATTTTTTCTTCACCTATTAGTGTACATCCATCCATATCCATCTACATTGGTTGGTTGCAAACACTATATAGGAGTAGATAGAGGAGCCTTTTTTCTGGCTTGTACCCTTCATCTGCAGCCAGATTAGTATTACCCAATTTTTTTGGAGCCTCATCTTTTGCATTGTAGGCTACCTGCCTGCATTGTAATAGCTCCAAAAAGTTGGTGATACTCTAACTTTCAAATCTTTGGTCACATCCTTTTAGTTTTTTTTCCCACCAAAAAAAACAAAGTTCACCAAACACTACATTTGAAAGTTGTGTAGGCCACATTAGCTCCCATTAAAGTGTAGTCGACAAGCACACACTGCATAAAATTAGTGTTTCTTAAACCTGTAACCAGCTGTTCAGGAATAAGCACACTAAAGCCCCCCTTTGTACTTTTCTGCCTATCTTTCTTAGTCTAGCAAGATGAAGAAGGCAGGGAGTAAGGCACGTGGCCGTGGGCGTGGAGTTTCAGCAAGGAGAGGACGTGGGGATTCTGCAGGGAGAGGACGTGGGGATTCTGCAGGGAGAGGACGTGGGGATTCTGTGCCTGCTGTTGGCACCAGTGAGTCAGCATCCCCCAGTTTTAGCAGGCAACAGTCCTTTATGCGCAGTTTTGTAGGACCTCACCGTACCCCACTGCTGCCGGAGGAACAAATTGAAGCCGTTGTGGGATGGATGGCAGCTAACGCATCGACTTCAATTACTTCCACATCCTCTCAGGGCCAGAGCACCGAAGAGCAACCATCTGTCTCTTCACCACCTGCCAAAGTGCCCAGGCAGTCAGAGAGCCCTGGACAGGAGCCATCACAGTCTCTACTTCTGTTCTTGGAATCTGTTGGTTTGGAAAGAGGGGGCCAGCCAAGCAGCATTCCAGAACATGAAGAGGGAGTATGCAGTGATGCGCAACTTCTTTGTCCCTCTGAATCTGAAGAGGCGGGTGGGCCAGTGCCTATGGTCAGCACACCTCAGTAGATGACGAGACACAGTTGCCACTTTCTGTTGCGTATGGTGCTGGCGAGACAACCCAGGAGAAGCAGGTGTTTGAAGAGGGGAGTGTAGATGATGAGGTCCTTGACCCATCATGTCGTGAGGAACAGGAAGGTGGTGGGAGCAGCTCTGAGGAAGAGATTCCCCGAACGACCAAAACCGGAGGGAGAGGGAGGGGGCAGACTTGGTTGCCTGTAGCCTCCACTTCGGCACCCGTTAGGAGCATTCCACTTTCAAAAGGCAAAACGAGCGCTCCCAAGACTTGCAGTGCGTGGTCCTTTTTTGACACAGTTGCAGATGACATTTGCTTTGTCAAATGCAAGCTGTGTCATCAGAGAGTCAAAAGAGGGAAAAATGTCAGCAACCTCAATACCACTAATATGTGGAAACATGTGCGGACCAAGCACGAGGTGGAGTTACACAGACACACTGAAGACGTAGGCCAACGTACAGCACCAGCTACCACCTCTTCAGCTCGTGTTGGGGCCTCTTCCTCCAGCTCACACACAGCTGGTTCGGCTTCCTCACAGGATCGCCAAGGAAGAACCTCTGGCACTGTTGTCCGGAGACCCTGTGACATTCCACCCACAGCACCATGTTCCAAGTCATCCTCACACTCCCAGGCCACTCGACAGCCATCTGTAGCACAGGCATGGGAGAAAAGGTGGCCATACTCGGCAAACCATCCCCGAGCACAGGCTCTGAATGCTGGCATTGCCAAACTACTGGCACTTGAAATGCTGTCATTCAGGCTGGTGGAGACTGACACCTTCCGGGACTTCATGGCATTGGCAGTCCCACAATGCACCGTGCCCAGCCACTTTTATTTCAGCAGGCGAGCCGTCCCTGCCCTGCAGAAACATGTGAAGGCAAACAAAAAACATGCGCTACTAAACGCGGTCAGTAGCAAGGTCCACCTGACCACCGATGCGTGGACCAGTAACCATGAACAGGGACGATACCTTTCCCTCACTGCCCATTGGGTCAATGTTGTGGAGCCGGGTACAGATCTGGAGAGTGGCGCTCTACGTGTACTGCCAACTCCACGGATTGCAGGAATTCAGTGTGTACACATTGACTCCTCCTCCTACTCAAGTTCCTCTGAAACAGCGCAGCAGGAGCCTGTTACGACCGATATGAGCACAGCCGTGGCCAAACGTCAACAGGCCGTACTGAAATTAATTTCTTTGGGGAATCGAAGCCACACAGCGCAGGAGCTCTGGAATGCCATCAAGCAGGAGAGCGACGTGTGGTTTCTGCCAGCAAATCTCCAGCCGGGCTTGGTAGTGTGTGACAATAGCCGAAATCTGGTGGCAGCTCTTGGCCTTGACAACCTCACTGACATCCCATGTCTGGCACATGTGCTCAACTTGGTCGGGCAGAGTTTTCTGAGGGACTATCCGGATCTTGATGCACTGCTGCACAAGGTCCGCATAGAGTGCGCTCACTTGCGGCGTTCCAGCATGGCAAGGTTGCGCCTTGCTGCTCTGCAGCGCCAATTACACCTTCCGGAACATCGCATCATATGCGACCTACCCACCAGGTGGAATTCTACGTTACATATGTTGGAGCGGTTGTGTGAGCAGCAGGCAGCAGTCATGGAGTACCAGCTGCATCAGGCGCAAGCAAGTCGCACTGTGGGCCGGTCACACTTCAGCACCACTGAGTGGGCCTCTATGAAGGACATCTGCCTCGTTTTGCATGCCTTCGATGATTCCACGTGGATGGCGAGTGCAGATGATGCACTAGTCAGCATGACTGTCCCCCTTATCTGCCTGCTTCAAAATACACTGCAAGCACTAAGGGATGAGGTTTTGGAAGAGGTGGAGGATGAGGAGTCCCAAATGCCATCAGCTTCTGGACAGTCTGCGCTATGTGCTTCCTCACAAAGGCCTAGGCAGGGGACACTTTGTGAGGAGGATGAGGAGGAGTCGATGGAGGAGGAAGACATCACTCCAGAGGAGGGAGGTACACAAAGCTCTAGTCAGTATGTACAGTGAGGGTGGGGTCATGCAGAGCAGGCAGAGATCACGCCTCAAGCAGGGGACAGCGGTTCCTTGGCAGTTGGGAGTCTGCAGCACATGGTTGACTTCATGCTGCAGTGCCTGAGAAACGACCGCCGCATCGCCCACATTCTCTACACGGCTGATTATTGGGTGTACACCCTCCTAGATCCTCGCTGCCGGGACAACTTGCAAACCCTCATACCAACGTTGTACCGGGAGCGTAAACTGCGGGAGTACCAAGACACACTGGTGCAGTCCATCATGTTTTCCATTCCACCCGACAGCAGTGGTGCTAGTGCCTTACAAAGCACCTCTGTGCGTCGAGCCAGTGGAGGAAACTCGGCACAAAGCGCCTCAGCACAAGGCAAGACCACTATGGCCCAAATGTGGCAAAGTTTTGTGTGTCTGCCACAATTGTCTACACCATCACTGACGGCTCCAGTCAGCAGGCGGCAACGTTTCCGTCAGATGGTGACAGACTACATGTCTTGCCCTGTGAGTGTACTCCCAGATGATTCTTCCCCCTTCAAGTTTTGGGTCTCTAAGCTGGATACATGGCCAGAGCTTAGCCAGTATGCATTGGAGGTGCTGGCTTGCCCTGCTGCCCGTGTATTATCGGAACGCGTCTTTAGTGCCGCAGGTGGTGTACTAACAGACCGTCGCACGCGACTTTCTTCCGATAACGTCGACCGGCTTACGTTTCTGAAAATGAAAAAGGCCTGGATCTCCCCAGAATTTGCCAGTCCTCTTCCCGACTAAATAATTGGTTGGCAACTGTATCCAGGTCTCCTGTTGTGTTCATGTTTCTACCACCTGAACTATAATCCCTGGGCTTCAACACAGCCAGTTGTCGCTCAGATGTGTCGTCTGCACAGAGAAAAACACTAGCTCCTGTGTTATTGGGGTTCAGTAATGCCAGCTGCTCCCCTGCTGTGTGGACGGCAAAGTCTCCTGCTCCATCCACATTCAAACTACTACTGATTTTTAACCCTGCTCCACTTAGACCTCTGGCTCCACTGTCTGTAGTATTTCCCCTGGCCTCCAACCCCGCCAGTTGCTGCTCTGAAGTGGCGTCTGCACAATCCACACTTGTTCCTGAGTTACTGGGGCTCAGTCACGTCAGTTGATCCCCAGATGTGTGTCCGGCAAGGTCTCCTGGTCTGTCCACATTCCCATTACTAGTAGTGTAAATGAGGACAGAGCAGGAGACCATGCCGGACACACATCAGGGGATCAACTGATGGGACTGAGCCCAAGTAACACAGGAACAAGTGTGGATTGTGCTGACGCCACTTCAGAGCTGTCACTGGCGGGGTTGGAGGCCAGGGGAAATACTAGAGACAGTGGAGCCTGAGGCCAAAGTGGAGCACGGTTACAATCAGTAGTAGTCTACAACCTCTATAAAGCGTGCTTCAAGTTGGCCTCAGCCTGCTCCATGCTTTATCCTGGGCTCCAACAACGCCAGTTGGTGTTCAGAAGTGCCGTCTTCACAGAGCAAAACACACTAGCTCCTGTGTTAGTGGGGTTCAGTAATGCCAGCTGTTCCCCTGCTGTGTAGACGGCAAAGTCTAGTGCTGCCTCCACATGCCAACAACATCAGGCCTGAGCCTGCTCCATGCCTCATCCTGGGCTCCAACAACGCCAGTTGGTGTTCAGAAGTGCCGTCGTCGCAGAGAAAAACACACTCGCTACTGTGTCTGTGAGGTTCAGTAATGCCAGCTATTCCCCTGCTGTGTAGACGGCAATGTCTCCTGCTCCATCCACATGCCAACATCATCAGGTCTCAGCCTGCTCCATGCTTCATCCTGGGCTCCAACAACACCAGTTGGTGTTCAGAAGTGCCGTCTTCACAGAGCAAAACACACTAGCTCCTATGTTAGTGGGGTTCAGTAATGCCAGCTGTTCACCTGCTGTGTAGACGGCAAAGTCTCCTGCTGCCTCCACATGCCAACAACATCAGCCCTCAGCCTGCTCCATGCCTCATCCTGGGCTCCAGCAACGCCAGTTGGTGTTCATAAGTGCCGTCTTCGCAGAGAAAAACACACTTGCTACTGTGTCTGTGGGGTTCAATAATGCCAGCTGTTCCCCTGCTGTGTAGACGGCAATGTCTCCTGCTCCATCCACATGCCAACATCATCAGGTCTCAGCCTGCTCCATGCTTCATCCTGGGCTCCAACAACACCAGTTGGTGTTCAGAAGTGCCGTCTTCACAGAGCAAAACACACTAGCTCCTATGTTAGTGGGGTTCAGTAATGCCAGCTGTTCACCTGCTGTGTAGATGGCAAAGTCTCCTGCTGCCTCCACATGCCAACAACATCAGCCCTCAGCCTGCTCCATGCCTCATCCTGGGCTCCAACAACGCCAGTTGGTGTTCAGAAGTGCCGTGTTCACAGAGCAAAACACACTAGCTCCTGTGTGAGTGGGGTTCAGTAATGCCAGCTCTTCCCCTGCTATGTAGACGGCAAACTCTCCTACTCCATCCACATGCCAACACCATCAGGCCTCAGCCTGCTCCATGCTTCATCCTTGGCTCCAATAACACCAGTTGGTGTTCAGAAGTGCCGTCTTCACAGAGCAAAACACACTAGCTCCTGTGTTAGTGGGGTTCAGTAATGCCAGCTGTTCCCCTGCTGTGTAGACAGCAAAGTCTCCTGCTGCCTCCATATGCCAACAACATCAGCCCTCAGCCTACTCCATGCCTCATCCTGGGCTCCAACAACGCCAGTTGGTGTTCAGAAGTGCCGTATTCACAGAGAAAAACACACTCGCTACTGTGTCTGTGGGGTTCAGTAATGCCAGCTGTTCCCCTGCTGTGTAGACGGCAATGTCTCCTGCTCCATCCACATGCCAACATCATCAGGTCTCAGCCTGCTCCATGCTTCATCCTGGGCTCTAACAACACCAGTTGGTGTTCAGAAGTGCCGTCTTCACAGAGCAAAACACACTAGCTCCTATGTTAGTGGGGTTCAGTAATGCCAGCTGTTCACCTGCTGTGTAGATGGCAAAGTCTCCTGCTGCCTCCACATGCCAACAACATCAACCCTCAGCCTGCTCCATGCCTCATCCTGGGCTCCAACAACGCCAGTTGGTGTTCAGAAGTGCCGCCTTCACAGAGCAAAACACACTAGCTCCTGTGTTAGTGGGGTTCAGTAATGCCAGCTCTTCCCCTGCTGTGTAGACGGCAAACTTTCCTGCTCCATCCACATGCCAACACCATCAGGCCTCAGCCTGCTCCATGCTTCATCCTGGGCTCCAATAACGCCAGTTGGTGTTCAGAAGTGCCGTCTTCACAGAGCAAAACACACTAGCTCCTATGTTAGTGGGGTTCAGTAATGCCAGCTGTTCCCCTGGTGTGTAAACGGCAAAGTCTCCTGCTGCCTCCACATGCCAACAACATCAGCCCTCAGCCTACTCCATGCCTCATCCTGGGCTCCAACAACGCCAGTTGGTGTTCAGAAGTGCCGTCTTCGCAGAGAAAAACACACTCGCTACTGTGTCTGTGGGGTTCAGTAATGCCAGCTATTCCCCTGCTGTGTAGACAGCAAAGTCTCCTGCTCCATCCACATGCCAACAACATCAGACCTCAGCTTGCTCCATGCCTCAACCTGGGCTCCAACAACGCTAGTTGGTGTTCAGAAGTGCCATCTTCACAGAGCAAAACACACTAGCTCTTGTGTTAGTGGGGTTCAGTAATGCCAGCTGTTCCCCTGCTGTGTAGACGGCAATGTCTCCTGCTGCCTCCACATGCCAAAACAATCAGGCCTCAGCCTGCTCCATGCTTCATCATGGGCTCCAACAACGCCAGTTGGTGTTCAGAAGTGCCGTCTTCACTGAGAAAAACACACTAGCTCCTGTGTTAGTGGGGTTCAGTAATGCCAGCTGTTCCCCTGCTGTGTAGATGGCAAAGTCTAGTGCTGCCTCCACATGCCAACAACATCAGGCCTGAGCCTGCTCCATGCCTCATCCTGGGCTCCAACAATGCAAGTTGGTGTTCAGAAGTGCCGTCTTCGCAGAGCAAAACACACTAGCTCCTGTGTTAGTGGGGTTCAGTAATGACAGCTGTTCCCCTGCTGTGTAGATGGCAAAGTCTCCTGCTCCATCCACATGCAAACTACTACTGATTTTTAACCGTGCTTCACTTAGGCCTCCGGCTCCACTGTCTCTAGTTTTTCCCCTGACCTCCAACCCCGCCAGTTGCTGCTCTGTAGTGGCGTCTGCACAATCCACACTTGTTCCTGAGTTATTGGGGCTCAGTCACATCAGTTGATTCCCTGATGTGTGTCCGGCAAGGTCTCCTGCTCTGTCCACATTCCCATTACTAGTAGTGTGAATGAGGACAGAGCAGGAGACCTTGCCAGACAGACATCAGGGGATCAACTGACGTGACTGAGCCACAGTTAAACAGGAACAAGTGTGGATTGTGCAGACGCCACTTCAGAGCAGCAACTGGTGGGGTTGGAGGCCAGGGGAAATACTAGAGACAGTGGAGCCGGAGGCCATAGTGGAGCACGGTTACAATCAGTAGTTGTGTACAACCAATATAAAACTCGCTCCAAGTAGGCCTCAGCCTGCTGCATGATTGACCCCTGGTCTCCAACATCGCCAGTTGCAGCTCAGAAGTGTCTTTGGCACGGGCATTCCCTCCTGCCCAGCCTGGTTCCAGCATGCCTGCTGTTTCCGGGTAGTGTCAACGTCACTCTGCCACCGATACGTTGTCCTGTCGTGTTGCGGTCGGGTTAGCCGAGTCTATGGTGCCTGCAGTTTCGGTGCTTCCTCTGTGGGCTGCGGGTTCTGGTAATAAAGGCTGGTTCCGTAGTGCCAATAGGACAAGCACCCCCTGTAGGGCTGTGGGTTTCGGTAACTGCGGCCGGCTCACGGCCTTGCAACTTTGTTTTTTTCCTGGGTACCTTGTGCTACCCATCCGGGTTCCAGCACCGTCAGCTGGTTCTCGGCAGAGCCTTCGACCTAGGTGCCTCCTTCTCGGTATCCGAGTTCCAGCAATGTCTCCTGGTCCTTGGTAGTGCTTTGTAGCACAGATACCTCCTGCTTAGTAACCGTGTTCCAGCACCGTCAGCTGGTCCATGGTTGTGCCATTGGCTGTTGATCCTTCTGCAGCCACTCTGGGTTCCAGCACCGTCAGCTGGTTCTCGGTAGTTCCATTGACTCTTGTAGCTAATGCTACCCATCCGGGTTCCAGCACCGTCAGCTGGTTCTCGGAAGTGTCTTTGGCACGGGCACTCCCTCCTGCCCAGCCTGGTTCCAGCACGCCTGCTGTTTCCGGGTAGTGTCAACGTCACTTTGCCACCAATACGTTGTCCTGTCGTGTTGCGGTCGGGTTAGTCGAGTCTATGGTGCCTGCAGTTTCGGTGCTTCCTATGTGGGCTGCGGGTTCTGGTAATAAAGGCTGGTTCCGTAGTGCCAATGGGACAAGCACTCCCTGTAGGACTGTGGGTTTCGGAAACTGTGTCCTGCTCGCGGCCTTGCAACTTTGTTGATCATGGGTACCTTCTGCTACCCATCCGGGTTCCAGCACCGTCAGCTGGTTCTCGGCAGAGCCTTTGGCCTAGGTGCCTCCTTCTCGGTATCCGAGTTCCAGCAACGTCTGCTGGTCCTTGGTAGTGCTTTTTAGCACAGGTACCTCCTGCTTAGAAACCGTGTTACAGCACCGTCAGCTGGTCCACGGTTGTCCCATTGGCTCTTGTTCCTTCTGCTGCCCCACAGGGTTCCAGCACACTGGAAGAATGAAGAATGAAGAATGTAAAAAAAAAAAAAAATAGGAAGAAGGTGAAGAAGAAGAAGAATATGAATAAGGTGAAGAAGAAGTTGATGAAAAAGATGCTGCTGAGGATGATGAAGGAGAAAGTGTGGGAGAAGTAAAAAAGAAGGTGAAGAGCATGGAAGTAGTGAAACATACATAACTGACAAAATATAAAAGAGGATAACATAGTAAATATCTTTGTAACTCCAAACATCTTTAAAAAAAAAATTTAATTCCTGCTATTCCATTTGATTGGGCTAAACCTCTATGGCTTTAATATTTCCTACACCTCCCACAATACATTCTACATTATTATTAGTTGTGTTTCTTCATGTAGAATTAACCTACAGGGAAAGAAAGGGTTTTTTTTAATTCCGATATTTCAGTTCCATTGACTTGAATGGAACTTCCGGGATCGGAATCGGCGATACCCGATACTTTTTTTAGATCGGCCGATCCATTCCGATACGATATTTTTCAGTATCGGGTGGTATCGCTCAACACTACTCAACACACATTTATTCTGAGCTCTGTGCTGGGCACTTGCACCAGAGTTTCCGTGTAAATCTCAGAAAGACATGAATCTATAGTGGAAGATTCACTATAATGAGACAAATGGAGGCACTATGGATGCCACCTGAGCTGCGATTTAGCAGTGTCCATCTTTTAAGGATAGCATAAAAGTGACATCAGACACAGTTTTGTGCACTTCTGAATAGAAGGACGCCACAGAACAGAAGCCAGACGGAGTCCGTCCAGAGTAAATCTGCTGCCTCATAATAGTGAATGGATTCCCTCAGGGGTTTTGTCTGAATCATGTCACTCAGAGATTTAAATGGAATGCCCAAAGTAATTGCTCAACGTAGAGTGCCGGATAAATGTGATTCCAAACGTTATTTAAAATAGTCCCAATAACAGGTTCAACTCAATCAACAAAAAAAGCAAGCCCCCACACAGGTCTGTCATTTGTTAACGGAAATGTAGGGGGCTTTCATGTTATTGGTAGGACAAAGGTTCTGGAAAAGCAAAATGGCTCGTCACCCGCCAAAAGAAATTCAGCAAATTCTACACTCCCAAATCCAAATGCCCCCCTCCCTTCTAAGCCCCACAGTGTACCTAAACAACTATTGTGTCCACGTTTGGCATTTCTGAAGTGAAGAGAGCCCACCTAACTTACAGGTGCATGCCTCCAGAAGCACAGGCTGGGTATAACGTTCTGGTGACTGCAACACACTGGCTACTACACCATACTGGTCACTACAATGGCAGTTTGCAATTTTCACTTGGCAATAATCATTGCTGCTTGTTTCTGGAAAATACCCATGGAGTCAAAATCATCACTACAACTGTAGATAAATTCCACAAGGGGTATAGTTTCCAAAATGAGGTCACGTGAGGGGGGATTCTGCTCTCCTAGCAATTAGTGGCTCTGTATATGGAGTCTGTAAACTGTTCTAGGAACATCTGTGCTCAAGGAGGCAAATAGTGCTCAGTTCCTCCCGAATCTCTCCATTACATGTTCAGTAGAAATTGTTGGATGAATTTAGATGACATTTTTACTCACTTCTTGTGTGAAAATGTAAAATCTAGGGCTAAAACAAAATTTTGGTGGTAAAAATTTAGTTATTTTTTCTTCACTGCCCAATCACTGGGGAACAATTTGAAAAAAATTTTCTGTTGAGTTAGGTTTTTGAGCTGATTTATACTAAAATTGGCATGCTGATTCCAAAAATGTAGTCAGTTTTTTTCTATCACGTCAAGTTTTTCCTCCTCAACTTACCTGCCATAGAAGCACAATTGCACTGATTTCTGTAATAAGACTTGTTATCTGAGTACAATTCGACTCATATAGAGCTACGTGGCAACTTGTAAGAGTAGTCACAACTGAGACAGTGTGGTGAGAGGTGTGTACAGCTCCCAATACGTCATAATTATCAATATCTTTACACAAAAAATGTATCATAGTAGGAATAAATAGGATTTGTGATAGCTTTTCTCTTTACATTGGGCGCTTAGTTGTAATTTATATATCTTTTATGATTTTTTTCTTTGTTAGTTTTCAAAGCTTGGAACTTTCCATCTCAGTGTTTTATTTACTTATGTACATATTTCCTTTGTTTCAGATCATGTCTGCTCCTTCTTCCTCTCGTCGTAAATGCCTAAACAACCCTGACTCATTCTGCTATATTTGTGGTGTTTTCACCATTCCAGTTCAAAGGGCAAACATCAGTGCATTTGTCAAACAAGCATATTTTGCATATTTTAAAGTAAAACTCGGTGATCAAGATAAGCCATGGGCCCCTCACATAGTGTGCAAGCAGTGTGTCGAGAGTTTACGGATGTGGACCAAAGGAACACGTGAAAGTTGGCATTTGGTAGCCCCATGGTGTGGAGAGAGCAAAAAAGTCATTCCACAGACTGTTACTTCTGTTTAGTGAAAACATCAGGATTTAACAGGAAAAATAAAAGTAAAATAGAATATCCAAATCTACCGTCAGCTATCAGACCAATGCCTCATTCAGCTGAAATTCCAGTGCCAGTTTTCGAACAGCTACCATCTCTAGAAGTTCTGAGTGATGTTGACGAACACAGTGACAGCAATGATGCAGAATTTGAAAGTCACAAGGATTCAGTTCGTAAGGGATTTGATCAGCACGAGTTAAATGATTTAGCACGTGAATTGGGCTTATCAAAAAAAGCTTCAGAATTACTAGCATCAAGGCTGAATGAGAAACAGTTACTTGAACAAGGAGCGAAGGTATCATACTTTCGTACTAGACAAAGTACATTTTTGCAGTACTTTCGGTGTGACAGCGGTTTTGTGTTTTGCCATAATATTCCTGGTTTACTACGAGAATTAGGGCTTTCAATGTACAATCCAAATGAATGGCGACTGTTTATTGATAGCTCAAAGCGGAGTCTTAAGTGTGTCCTTCTACACAATGGCAATTTATTTGGTGCAGTCCCTATTGGGCATTCTGTCTCTTCGTGAAGAACATGGAGATGTAAAGAGAGTGATTGAGTTATTGAAATATGACACACACAATTGGATCATCTGTGTTGACCTTAAAATGGTTTGCTTCCTTCTTGGTCAGCAACGTGGGTACACAAAGTATCCCTGCTTTCTCTGTATGTGGGATAGCAGAGCTCGAGAAAAGCATTGGGTTGAGTCGAATTGGCCTCCAAGATCAGGTCTTAAACCTGGAGATCCTAACATTCTACATCAGCCACTTGTTGACAGGAAGAATATACTATTCCCACCTCTGCACATAAAACTAGGTCTCATGAAGCAATTTGTAAAAGCATTGCCAACTGACGGCGACTGTTTTAAGTACATCATGTTGGCATTTCCTGGACTGTCCATTGAAAAAATCAAGGCTGATGTGTTTGATGGTCCACAAATTCGACAGCTCATCAAAGATGAACATTTCATCGGGACTATGTCAGATTTTGAGAAGAATGCTTGGTTATCATTCAAAGACGTCGTCAAGAACTTTCTTGGAAATACACGTGCAAGTAATTACAAAGAAATTGTTCAGAAACTATTGGAGAGCTACAAAGCGCTTGGTTGCAACATGAGTATTAAACTACATTTTCTGCATTGCCATCTTGCCAACTTTCCGGAAAATCTTGGTGCTGTTAGCGATGAGCAAGGTGAACGATTTCACCAAGATTTGAAGGTTATGGAAGACCGTTACCAGGGTAGATGGGATGTACATATGATGGCTGACTATTGCTGGAGCATCAAACGTGATTGTCCTCAAGTTAAACACTCCAGAAAAAGCTATAAATGTACATTTTTACCTTAAATACTTGCGCATATATATATATCCTTTGTAAAAAAATGATAGTGTTAAAAAACATATTTGTCATGCCTATTTCTTATATATTTCATTTTTTGTTCATATTTGTACTATTTAAAAAAAAAAAACTTTTTAGGTACAGTAGTTTACATACTGTATTTTTGAGAAGACAAAAATCCTATAGTTCAAAAACTTGATGTGATAGAGAAAAACTGAGATCATTTCTGGATTCAGCATCCAAAAATTAATTAAGAACAGTTGTCTGACCTAACTCCTAAAAAATTGCGTTCCCCAGTGTTATTTTTTACAGCTCAACGTTATAAACTTCTTTGAAGCATCTGAGGGTTCAATGTGCTCACTACACATCTAGATCAGTTCCCTGAGGGGTCTAATTTCCAAAATGGTGTCACTTGTGGGGGATTTTTCCTGTTTAGGCACATCAAGGGCTCTCCAAATGCGACATGGTGTCCGACAATTGTTCCAGCAAATTTTGCATTCAAAAAGTCAAATGGCGTGCCTTTCTTTTCTAGCTCTGTCATGCAACAAAAGAGTGGTTTTCTCCCTCATATTGGGTATCAACATGCTCAGAAGAAATGACAACAAATTTTGGGTCCATTTTTTCCTGTTACCCTTGTCAAAATAAAAAAAAGTGGTTCTGAAGTAAATATTTTGCCAAAAAAAGTTAAGCTTCTTGAATGTGGTTTTCAGCACCTTGAGGGATGCAGTTTTTAGGATGGTGCCATTTTTGGGTGTTTTCTTCCATATAGACCCCTCAAAATTTCATCAAATGTGATATGGTCCCTAAAAAATGGTTTGTAAATTTTGTTGGAAAAATGAAAAATCGCTGGTCAACTTTTAACCTTTACAATTTCCTAACAAAAAAATATTGCTTCCAAAATTGTGCTGAAGAAAACTAGAGATGTGGGAAATGTGACTTATTAAGTATTTTTTGTGACATATCTGTGATTTAAGCTAATGAAAATTCAAAGTTGGAAAATTGTGAAATTTTCAAAATTATTGCAAAATTTTCACAAATAAACGCAAGTCATACTGAATAAATATTACCACTATCATAAAGTACAATATGTCTCGAAAAAACATTTTCAGAATCACTGAGATCCGTTGGAGCATTCCAGCTTTGTTACCTTATAAAATGACAGTAGTCAGAATTGTAAAAATTGGCCTGGTCATTAACTTGCAAATCACCTAAGGGGGGTTAAATTTATCCCTAAGGGGTCTATTCATTAAGACCAGCAATGCGCATGTCAATTTTAATGACATTTAAAGAGGCCGACTGGAGTAGATAGTGCCTAATTTATTTAACTTGTATGTGCTGTTGTCAGAAATGTACTCCAGTCATTGTAAGTTATGACATTTAGTGGTTGCATGAATTTGATGGGTTGGCATAATGATGCTACATCCAGTCCATGTGCTGCCCATGCTACTCCTATATTGGCCAAGACAGGCATCTTAACAAATGTAACAATCATTTTGCACAACTTCTTAGTTGCACAAGCACCTTGTGAATTTGTGACTTATTGAGGTGCTTTACTTCACAATTCTGTCATAAAAAACAAAAATTATTGGCCATATGTGTTTGGCATGTGTCCAAAACACAGTGAACAAACCTGGCTAGGAAGGATCAATCCAGTCTTTAATAGTGGAGCTGATGCTCAAAATTCTGGTGGTCAGAGAAAAGTAGAGTATGATAATCATATTAAACAACTGTTGTCCAAAAGAATGAAACTTTGGTGGAATATGCGGTTCTTGTAAAATTATATTACAAAACAATTAATTCCCAGGGGACTCCGTATAAAAATTATTCCGTCATATCCAGTAAATGATGAGAATTTCATTAAAGCATGGGAAGAACTATGTAATGGTACATCCAAGAAGTTTATGGAAATGCTAAAAGATTCCAATAAAAAAAACCTTAATTGAAGTAGATAAACGCTTGGATGAACTATTAAAGCAAGCTAGATCTGAATTATCTGTGGAACAGTTTCAAGAGATGAATGGGAATATGGATAAATATGTGGAAACAATAGTCAAAGATATACAGGAGACCCAGATGAACAAATATAATCGTGATATGAAGGATTTTCAAACTCATAATGTGTATAGATGGAGGAAATCTAAATATGATCAACAGACATCACGTACTCCATCCACATCATCAGTCACATCAATGAGTGACATATCTGCCAATTCTTCCTCCTCCTCCTTTAACATGATGACACGGTTTCGAACAAGACCTAAACGTAATCGTGAACAAAGACAATTCCCTTACAAACGTAATAATGATGTTTCACTCAGCAAGGACAGACATGAATTAAAGGTAATTAATTTGAGTGAGCATACATTGTCTGAGACTGATTTGCATGTATTGTCAAGGGGTTTGTCATTTTCCTCGAAATCAGATTTTGATTTGTTCACTGTTATTAAAGATTTACATATCTTTGCTTGGTTTTTAATTTTTAAGAAGCATTTTCATGATCAAACTTTACATGAAATGTTTCCTACAGAAACGGAGCAGGAGGCATTAAGAACCCTTGAAGAATTGGCAGATGAACATGACACTCCTAAAAATGACAGGATTCCTATATCCATACGCCCAAAATCTAAAAAAATTCCAGCCCTCTCTACATGTGCCAGTGTGGATTTATTTGTCCAAATAGTTTCTAAAGATTTGAAGGTCATCCCAAGGCATATGAAATGTGACAACCTGTCAGGTGAGGAACGTATATCTTTGGGGAAGATTCAAGGTTGGGATGATGTAGTCATAAAGCCTTCAGATAAGGGTGGTAATATAGTTATCTGGCCAATTAAATTATATGAAAAAGAGGCGTTCCGTCAGTTGAATAGTCAGCAATGTTACAAAAAACTCACATACAACCCTTCTAGTAGTTTCTGTATGGAATTGTCAAAGATCTTAATATGGGCCCACAATGATGGTGTTATATCTAAGAAACTTAGTACAGTTTCACAAGTTCCAGAACCCATCATTCCAACATTGTATTTATTGCCCAAGGTCCATAAAGATAAGAATACTCTGCCTGGTAGGCCGATTATATCTGGGACAGGAAACTATTTGGAGAAAGTTAATCGTTTCATTGATAGTAAATTACAGCCATTGGTAGAATGTCTTCCCTCTTATATCAGGGATACTTCCGATATTTTGAAAAAGATTGATGGGCTACATGTTGGTGATGACGCCATATTGGTGACCTGTGATATAGAATCACTATATACGAGTATACATCATTCAGATGGATTAAAGGTAACACGATTCTTTTTGGAGTCTTCTAATCTTGGAACCAATATGGCGTCATTTATTATTCAACTATTGGAATTCTCTTTGTCCCATAATTTTTTCGTATTCAAGGGGTCCTTCTTCCTGCAGCTCCAGGGGACAGCCATGGGCACGGCATTTGCACCATCATATGCCAATCTGTTCTTGGGGCTGTAGGAGAGGGACCTCTTTCTGTCGGATCAACTGTCGTCGGTGGACCGTGTCCTATTTTGGGCACGGTACATCGACGACATTTTTCTGATCTGGCAAGGTACTCTTGAAACATTGAAATCATTCATGTCAAATTTGAATAACAACGACATCAATATACGTCTGACTTACAGTGCCAATTTCAAATCAGTTGATTTTCTTGATATTACAATTATACATGATTTTAAAAATGTGCTACAGATGAATATTTTTCGGAAACTGACATCTGTAAATTCATTATTGCATGCTGCGTCAGCCCATCCACAATCTGTAATCCGGTCAATTCCTATTGGCCAATTTCTCCGGTTGAGGAGAATTTGTTCATCCGATGACATGTTTGAAAAACAGGCACTCGATTTAAAAAATAGGTTTTATG